>NW_012121598.1:6644082-6686118 GCF_000951035.1 Colobus angolensis palliatus | reverse complement strand
GAAATGCAAATTCTTGGGTCCTCCCTCAGACCCCTCAATCAGAAACTCTGGGAGTGAGAACCAACAATCTGTGTCTTAAAAAGCTCTCCAGATGGTTCTAATGTGTGCTAAAGTTTGAGAACTACGGGATTGGGCACATTGTGAGTGCAGATTTCCAGGTTTACACTCTATCAGGGTCCGAGTTATACTTCCAGAGTCATGCTGGCCTATCCCTTAAGGCTGCCAATTGAGTTGTACATAATTGTATTTAGCTAATAAACCAGGGAAGTAATAAAGTACTCTTAAAAATGTATAGGCAGTTCCCACTCCTACCTTTTCAAACTTTTTATTTGCCATGAATGAAAGCTCATTGCATCATTAATGTGAGTGATAACAACATTAAGATTTGTAAATGGTAATGTGCTCAATTAATTTTTGTTTTTCAAAAATGTTTCCTCCTGATATATATTTTGAAAATTTGGAAAATGCAAAATATTATAAAGAAGGGATATAGCACTCATCTATGCAAAGATAACTGTTTCCATTTTGGCCAATTTACTTCTAATCTTTTTTCCTCAGATTAAAAAAGGTATATAATTGGATCAGTATATGTAGTTTTTTTCTGTTAACATTAACAAGGTAAACAGTTTTTATACCATTAAAAACTTAGATAGCTATCATTTTAAAAGCTTTAGTGTAGAAAACTTCCAACATGCACAAAAGGAGAGGTAATGGCATATGAATCTTTCATCTACCATCATGTAGCTTCAAAAATTACCTACTCATGGACAGTCTGGTTTCATTTATACCTCACTCCACTACTTAAGATTGTTTGGAAGCAAATCCAGACATGAAATTTCATTCAAAAATATTTCAGTATTTATTTTTGAAAAAAAGAGGATTTTAAACAGATCTACACTAATGTTACACCCACCGAAGCACACTCACAATTCTTTAATATTATCACATATTCAGACAGTATTCACATTTCACCAATTGCATCTTAAACGTTTTTATATAGTTGATTTGTTCAAATCAGGATCTAAAATACGATTCATACCTTGCAAGTGGTTGCTACATCTTCAGTCTCTTTTAATCTATAGGCTCCACCTCTGTCTCTCTCTCTTTTTTTTTTTTAAACTTAACTCCTACCCTCTTTGTTTGCCCTGAAAGAATTTTGACGTTTAGAATTTTTCAACGGATTTTGCTGATGGCATCACCGTATTTTGTTCCTTTGAATCTTGTAAAGTGAAAGTTAAATCCAATTTCATTCTGATGGGATAGGAAGAGGGAGTGCAGGATTAACTTCGTCGGTGGTTTTGTATATTTCTGTCAGGAAGCTTTTTATGATTTTAGTTGATCTTTGCCTACATTTATTATTTCAGTGAAAGTTTTAAATTATGATGATACAATCCTGTCATTCATTTTTCATCTATTTGCTGGAATGTCTCTTCATCAACCTATTCAGTTACCCTGAAGTACATTTTGAGTTGGAAAGACATGATAAATGCTTTATTCTTTGCTTTTGTGTACCAGTTTTCAAAATGATGAGTTGATTCCCAAGCATCCTTCAGAGAAGGCCAGTGAGTTTTGTTTTGCTTTCAGTTTTGTTATGAGCTTATAGATTTAAACATATTTTATATGTTTTAATCCATTGCAGTTATTTTTCTCATGGGGCCTCAGATTATCCATCTTTGCCAGTGAGAGCCTCTTCTATAGTTGGCTCCAAATCTTTTTGAGATTATTCCACTAGTGTTTGAGTTTGCCTGCTTTCTAGTTTTATTCTAGGCTAATCATGTATATTTCCTGCCCGTGACTGAGAACAATCATTTTTTTTTTTTTTTAAATAACCTGGTTCCTTTTTGTTCCTTCCTGAAATTATATTTAGAAATTACAGTCAGATGCTGGGGTGCTCACTCTTGCTTGGTTGATCATTGCTTCTAGATAAGCCTCAATTATAGTGACCATGTAACTTTTCACTTTGATGAATACACTATAGTTTACCTAATTAGCGATTTGATGTTTATAATGCCAAGAACAGTATCTTTTAAGATACGTCTTGTTCATGAGCAGATTATTTCCTTAAGAAGTACTAGGTCAGGCTGGTGTGGTGGCTCACGCCTGTAATCCCAACACTTTGGGAGGCCGAGGTGGATGGATCACGAGGTCAGGAGATCAAGACCATCCTGGCTAACACGGTGAAACCCCATCTCTATTAAAAATACAAAAAATTAGCCGGGCGTGGTGGCGGGCACCTGTAGTCCCAGCAACTCAGGAGGCTGAGGCAGGAGAATAGTGTGAACCTGGGAGGCGGAACTGGCAGTGAGCCGAGATTGCACCACTGCACTCCAGCCTGGGTGACAGAGAGAGACTCCGTCTCAAAAAAAAGAAATACTAGGTCAAAGGTCATAAACTTAAATAAGGCTTTTAATACGTATTGCCAGATTATTTTCCACATTACTAATTTGTACTCTCTTGAGAATAGTGAGAGGATGCATCTGACTTTACTCCCTTATTAGCATTAAGTATTCCTTTTTCATTTTTGTTAATTTGATAGATTAAATGATTTTTATTTTCTGTTAGTGACATTAAAATTTTAATGATCTTATTGCCTTTTGATTTTCCAGTTTGAGGTATTGACTGTTCATATTCTTACCTAAATTATCTATTGAGATTATGGCATTTTTCCTTTTTATGGATACTTTATTTTATCTAGGGATATTAATTTATCTTGTTAAACTTTTTCTAGTTTATTTGCTTTAAAATTTTGTTTATTATGCATTTGAAGTTTAAAAAGTTTACCATGCACAAAAATTTTAAAAAGTTTAAAACTTAGATCTATCCATACATTTCCTTATTGATTACATTATTTTTAAGCAGAAGTCTTTTCCACTAATAAATGTTTACATTTATTTTATCTTTCTTCTCTGTTTCCTCCTGTTCTTTTTCTTTCTCCTCCTCCTTAACTTTTAATTCTCTTATTTATCTAGAATAAAGTGAGGAACAGACTGGATCAGACTTCATCTCCCATCCCCACACTTAGCTAACTAGTTGTTCCATTATTATTCATTAAATAATCCTTCCTTTTTTCCCACTGACTTAAGATGTTATCTTTATCAGATTAAATTCTTATACATATATGATTTTTGTATTATATCTTTGTATCAATCAATTGCTAGACTACATTTTTCTTACTTAAATATCCACTAAAAAAAAATGGGATTTTTTTATTAAAAAAAAATTTCCCAGCTGATCTCATCTATCTTTTCTTCTCTAAGAACTTCAGAATCATTTTAAAGTTCCAAAATAGGAAGAGAAATTCCCAGGGGGATTTTTATTGAAATTATTTAAAGCCTATGTAAATTAACTTATAAAGAATTACAGTTTTTACACATTTCACTCCTTCCCGTCATATAATTTTATAAAGGTTTATAATTTCCTTCACAAAGCTGTCTCACAGCTTTCACAGTTGTCCTTTTGTATTTCTTTAGACTTTTCTAACTTTTTTATTGCTGATCTATAAGAAGAAAACTATTGATTTTAAACACATTTCATATCTAGCTATTCAGTTACTGAGTCTGAGAGTTTTACCTAGTCATCTTGACTTTTGTAAATGTAGCATCATCTGCAAAAGAAAATTTTTACTTATGCCAACACCATTTAAAATGTTTACTTTTATGTTAGAACAAAAATAATTATATACTAAAAACATTTTCTGTATTAAATGTATAATACATAAATTATATAGTTAAAATATATTTTATATGTTTATAAAATTATAATCTTTAAAAAGAAACTTTATCTTTTATTGCAGCCATTTCTTCCTTTGTCTGATAGTGGTGTTATATATGATTCTGATGAAAGCATTCATAGTGATGAAGAAGATGATGCCTTTTTTTCAGATACACAAATACAGGAGCACCAAGATCCAAATTCCTATAGGTAAATAAGACTTTTCTTTTCTTTCTCTTTTTTTTTTTTTTGGCTTTTCTTTTTGTAGAAAATCCCAATGTTATTAATTTTAAATAACATTATTATCCTGAATTTATATAAGAAATGACTTATGTTTCCAGGTAACAAATTCTGCACCTTTGAGGTCAATTTCTCCATAATATTTTCTCCACCTCCAAAGACTAGCTTTCATGGAGAATGCAAACACAAGCATTTTTAGTGAGGAAAAAATATGTAACTCATGGTATACTATTAGAATTTAATATATAATTTATTGGTATACTATTAGGTTCCATGTGACTATGTGGTAAATCTTTTTCCATGAGGTAATTTTCAGCAAGTGTAATATAGTATTGCAAGTTTTTTATATTCAGTGACCACAAAGCTGTCATTTTTGCATAGTAAATTTCAATGACAGCTTTTTTTCTGGGTTAGAGAGTGGGCTAAACAGTAGGCAGGGAACACCACTCTGTTGTCTCCCATGATTTTATTTTTCACTTAAAGACTTTTTTGCTCGTTCTTGAACAGCTGGGCTCTTCTACATTTGACAATGGTTAAGCTAGCACTTCACAATGTCAAGAATTTCTTTCCTATTGCTGGACTGGAATTCTCTGGTGAGTTTGGAATTTAAAAATTAATGTTATTAAATATAATAAATTGCCATCAAGTTTCTCTTTACAGAATCTATATAAAAGGTCCTTTGGCACTTAAAAACAGTGCATTAGATATTTTATAAAGTCTTGTTTATTTTAGGCTCCAATCTGTGACTTTATTTTTAGTTTTTTAGATAGAGTCTTGCTCTGTTGCCCAGGCTGTAGTACAGTGGTGTGATCACAGCTCCCTGCAAACTCCGCCTCTTAGGCTCAAGCCATCCTCCCACCTCAGTCTCCTGAGTAGCTGGGACTATAGATGTGCCACCATGCTGGGCTAATTTTTGTATTTTTTGTAGAGAAAAGGTTTCACCACGTTACCCAGGCTAGTCTTGAACTCCTGGGCTCAAACGATCCACCTGCCTTGGCTTCCGAAAGTGCTGAGATTACAGGTGTGAGCCACAACACCTGGCTTCAGTCTAATACTTTAGTTTATATCAAGAATCACTCTCTACACAGAAGATGGAGAAAGAGCAGAAACCCACTTCTGTTTTGTTGAAAGCATTAAGAATCTAAACTGTATTACATTAACATTTCCAGATTTATTTGTATTTTCAGAGGTTTTGTCTCAGAATTCAGATTCTATAAATATTTGGATGATGATCAATATTTTTTATTAAATAACGTGTTCTGTCACCTTGTAGAGCTGCCTGTAACATCACCATTAGGTATTGCTGTGATTAAAAACTTGGAGAACTGGGAACAGATCTTGCAAGAGAAAATGGATCAGTTTGAAGGTCCACCCGCTAACTATATCAACACATATCCAACTGACCTTTCAGTGGGAGCTGGACCAGCTATTCTTCGAAATAAAGCAATGCTAGAACCTGAAAATACCCCGTTCAAGTAAGAAAGCTCTTACAATGCTGATAAAGAGTATAGCTTAACTTTTCTGGAAGACAGTTTGGCTAAATATGCCAATATACTTTAAAACATTCATAATTTTGAACCTGCAGTCCTATTTTTAGTAGAATACCCTAAGAAAAATATCAGAAATTTGAATAGAATTTTTTTCCCAGTATTATCTAGACATTCCATTTACATAAAGGAAAAATTATTTATTGTATTAATTTCTGGTGTGGTGTTTTTTGTTTGTTTTTTTGAGACAGGGTCTTATTCTGTCTCCTAGGATGGAGTGCAGTGGTGCAATCTCAGCTTACTGCAGCCTCAACCTCCTGGGCTGAACCCATCCTTTCACCTCTGCCTCCCAAGTAGCTGGAACTAGTGGCGAGTGCCATTGCACCCGGCTAATTTTTTTGTATTTTGTGTAGAGACGGGGTTTCACCATGTTGCCCACGCTGGTCTCAAACTCCTGGGCTCAAGCAGTCCCCCAGCTTGGCTTCCCAAAGTGCTGGGATTACAGGCATGCGCCACTGCACACGGCATATTTATGTTCTTATTGTCAGAACTCTTACAGAATTTTTTTTCTAACAATCTGTATATGCAAATAAGGTGCTTCTGGCTTTTGTCAGTAATTTAACAGTAAACACATCACAGGTTTTTAACTGACGTTTTTATCTTCTGCCTGCCCGCCCATCTAGGTCCCTTTTGAAAAGCAGCATGCTTTTTTTTTTTTTGAGATAGTGGACCCTGATTAATAGTATTTACTATTAAAATAAGGTTAAAAGAACAAAGCTTTTTAGCTTGTTAGGCTGTTAGAATTGATATCTATGAGTTATAGTCATTGCCGATATGCTTTAACCAAGAGAACCAACATAAAATATACTTTAAAAAGAGAATAATAATTTGTCAGCTTAACTGGTTCATTCAGTGTGATTAGAGAATTAGTTGCTAGATGAAATGATTTTTAGGAGAACTAAAAATTAAAAGTAAACTGTACAGTTTTGTTGAGCTTAATGCTGTGTCTTCTTTGCAATAGATTGTGAAGGTTTTAAAAATAAATATCTACAAATATAAACATTTTCTATAGACTAAAATAGTGTGATATATTAATTTTTTTTAATAGGTCCCGGGATTCTTCTGCATTTCCAGTCAAACGACTTTGGCATTTCCTTGTTAAACAAGAAGTCCTTCAAGAGACATTTATTAGATATATTTTCACTAAGAAAAGAAAGCAGAGTGAGGTATTTTGAGAAAAATATTTTCTATTGTAATCTTTCTTTAACATTTCTAAGGAAATCAGTGCTCGATTTATTCTGAAATTTTCTTTCTGATTGGGTAATAGTCAAAGTTCACTAAACTACCGTGAACTAGTTTTAAGATAAAACCTTATAATTTTCATTTCATAGCAATGAAACAACATAGGTACTTTGATAAATTACATATATTCAAGTGAAAGTTGGTACTTTATAATATTTGTCATTAGGTTTTTACATGTAATAAACATTGTGATGGATGATTTGAGGAATTTAATACATAAACTTACTCTATAATATTCTCCAAATATGTGTTTAAAACATAAAATAGCCCTTTAAAGGCATTTTATTTACTTAGCACTTAGAAATGAACAGAATGAAGATTTGAAGCAACAAATTCAGGATACTTTTATGAGAGAATAAACTACAGAAATAGCAAATACAAGATGAAGGAAGATTGCTCTTACAAAGCAAGGCAGAGGTTCTGCATTGCATGGTTATTTTTAAGTTAATACAAATGTAATAGCAGACATGGTTCAAGAAGAACCAGCAGTTTGGGAGATTGGCAGATGACCTCTTCCTTATAAAAGTAGGACCTTTTATATGAGCATTTCAGTCTGTTTGGCTATTTAGTGAGGTAATGAGCAGTTTGAAGAGTGTTCAGAGTTGAGCGTCTGATGCAATTAAAAATTTGGCAAACATGGCCAGGCACGGTGGCTCACGTCTGTAATCCCAGCACTTCGGGAGGCTGAGGCAGGCAGATCACCTGAAGTCAGAAGTTCGTGACCAGCCTGACCAACATGGAGAAACCCCATCTCTACTGAAAATACAAAAGATTAGCTGGGCGTGGTGGTGCATGTCTGTAATCCCAGCTACTTGGGAGGCTGAGGTAAGAGAATTGCTTGAACCCGGGAAGCACTCCAGCCTGGGCAACAAGAGCCAAACTCCGTCTCAAAAAAAAAAAAGATTTGGCAAACACAATCAATGAGAAGAAATGAATTATATTTTACTTAGAAAAGTGGAAAACAGAGAGAGTCCATATGGCTCAGTTTCCCAAGATTAAAAGTATAAAACTGCTTCTCAGTTTTTTCTCATGCCTAGGGCAGTGGAACCTACCATACTTGTTCTTTTTCCCACTTACCCACTTACCTGAATGGTAATTGTGGTCAACCCTTATGAACAGTCATTTGTTTTCTCTGTGGATTAAAAAATTACGTACTTAAATGAGGAAGTAGAAGAATAAACTGGAGAGACCTTTTGAGTCCTAGTTATAAGCTTTTTCATAACAAAAGACCCTTATGGCATTGAAATTATTGACGTGAGCTTTGTTAGGGAAATCAGAGGCAAATTATTTGCCTCTTTCCTTTAAACCACTATGTATAGCATTTCCTATAGTGATTCTGAGTCCAAATTCCATAAACTAAGATATAAGAATCTAAGATAGTGATTTGAAATAAAAGATTTTAGCCAGGCACAGTGGCTCACACCTGTAATCCTAGCACTAGGCGTGGGATCTCCTGAGTTCAGGAGTTTGAGACTAGCCTGGGCAACATGGTGAAACCCCGTGTCTACAAAAAATACAAAACAATTATCCATGTGTGATGGTGTACGCTTGTAATCTTAGCTACTTGCAGGGCTGAGGCAGGAGGATTGCTTGAGCCCAGGAGGTGGAGGTTGTAGTGAGCTGAGATCAAACACCACTGCACTCCAGCCTGGGTAACAAAGTGAGACCCTGTCTTAATAAGATTTCTGGTCAATTAGGGGCTCTGTTATTCACAGAAAACCAGTTCATTGAGTGATCAATTTTCTGAGTGTTTTGTTCTTCAAATTATTAAAGATTGATCACAAGTATGTTTTAAATATTGGTAAAGTTGATAGCAGCTTGATTGGTTGACTTATCAGAGTATAGAGTGCTGTGGGAAGCCAGGTGTCTGGGTTTCTTGGACCCTCCCATTCTCGTCTTGCCCTTCCCCACTAGTTTGCTTCTTCCTTAACTAATTCTCCCCCTCTCCGCCCCTTAGTCTCTGTGTGTTCTCTTCTATTTTCCTTCCAGCAGTGGGCCCACGAACAGGGAAGTAGGACAGAGATAAATGGAATGTTTCTTAAAGTGCTATATAAGCGACTGGGAGTTAGGATGGAAGAATTTTTATCATGTACCCTTTTAATTTTAAAACAATGGAATTACTGTCTTGTCTGGTACTGTCCCATAGAACTTCCTGTGATGATGGAAATCTGTATCTGCATAGTCCAACATAGTAGTCACCAGCCACATGTGGTTACTGAGTACTTGAAGTGTGGCTAGCGTGATTGAGAAACAATTTTAAATTTTAATCTAAATAGTTACAATTAATCTAAATAGTTATGTATGGTTAGTGATTGCTGTTTTGAATAGCACAGATCTGAAAAAAAGGTGTTTTCATTAAGAAAAAAATTATGAATAAAATGTTAACGCTGCTGGACAAAAACTCGTCGCTAGCTTCAGAAATATGCAAAACTTATTAAAACTCTACCCAATCCAGTAAGAGTGCTTAAATCTTTAAAATTGTCAAATAGAATTTTGGTAATCACTAAATTTGGCAAATTCAGAAAATTGACCAATAAAATTGGCAGGTTAATCCTAAAAATGCTGGATGCATTTCAAAAAAATCCCTGAGAAATGAAGTTATAGATATATGTATAAGAATAAGATCTTTTACTCACTGAAGATATTAAAGAAAAATATTTCACAAAACAAGGTTTTGGGAAACAGATTGGTGAATTCGGCTAGTTAAGACAGATAGATTCTTCAGCAATTTGGCTTTCACTGAGTTAGCTGTGCCACACATTGACCATTCCTTGGAAGTTTTCTTGGATACATCTTTATCAGCCACAGCAGCCATAGGGGAGTCCCTGGAGGCATGGTCAGAAATTTTGAATGGCCCTTCATGATGAAAGGGAGGCAGTCACCTGAAAAGGTATGAGGAAGAGTTTGTTTCTCTGATCAAATCTTCTGAGTTTCCACAGCAGAGCAGAAGTATGACTGCCGATTACAGTCATCCTTAGGACCCTGCATCAACCTGGGAGCAAATCACTGAGTGATTTCTTTTCCATGCCTGATTTTATTAAACATTTATTTACTTAGAGAAAAATCATGTGATTCATCATATTCCTTATAAGAGTGAAATAATTATCAGTATTTTGAATCTATGTTTGGAAATAAATATTTTAATTTATATTTGAAATCCACCCCTATAGGGTAGGAATTCATGTAGCATCTTGTGCATCTGCTTATATAAGTGGGCTTTAATTTTATAGATTACCAGTTATGTAACTTAAATTTCTTAAAACTGTATACAGATAACTAATTTTGATTTTGAAATAGCTTTTATGTTCTTGTTTATATGTAATAGTCACATTAATTTTGCTCTCTTGGCTTTGTGTTGTGTTTATTTGATGACTGTTTTATTCAGTTTAATTTCTTGATTTTGCAAATTCATTTTCATCATCTTTAAGTGGTGGAGTGGCCATTTCAGCTTGAAATGTTTCACTGTCTTTATAATTTCATTCCATGCATGTGTTTTGTGTTTGTGACGGTGTGGTGGTATTTAGTCTATAGAAGAACATGTGGAGCAGGTCAACCAAAACTGCGTAGCAGAAGATTGCCACATCAAGGTAGTATTCCAAGATCTTGTATTTAGCTCATTCTTTAAAGTTCAAGGAGCTAACGTCTCATCTCTGATACTAACCATGACCTGCCCAACTGGCTAACTACTCAGAGAACTCGTAGTGCTCCCATACCACTTCAGTGTTACAGGGGAGGAGATGCTTCACTGTATCTGGCTTGCTCTGTCTTGCCTTTGGTTCTTGTCTTTCTTGCTCCCTATTCCATCTTCACTTCTGTCACTTTTTCTGTTTTAAGCATGGCTGTTTCATCTTTCCTTCTCGATTCTGCCTTTTCTTTCCTTGCCATCACAAACCCTAAGCCATTGCACCTTCCTCTCGTCAGTCTCTTTTATTCCTTTCGAATTATCCCTCTTTCCAACTTTTCCTTATTTCTGTCTCATCACCCTTACTTCAAAGGGTGATTTCTTTGTGGTTTTTCTATGGCTTTTTACTCCACTCTGTGCCTCTTAATGTATGCACATTATTATTGCAGAATATGCACTTTTGGAAGAGCTAAGAGAGACATATTACTATATAAATTACTAATAAAAATATATTAGCCATCTTTTATAATTAATCAGTATCTTACCATCACAATGGAAATTGGGGTGATTACAGGACATCAGAGAATTTAAGCAAATTTTCCAAAGCTAGTTTTCAACATGTTACAGTTACTCTTACCCTTTTTTATCGCTGCTGCTGCTACATTTTCTTCTTATCCTGCTTTCAAATCTTATGGGATGTGCATAACTCTAAATAGAGCTGTGCTGCCACAACTAAAACTGCTGATGAATGTTTTCTAGGTTGAAGCTGATCTGGGCTATCCAGGTGGAAAAGCGAAAGTCATTCATAAGGAATCTGATATGATCATGGCATTTTCTGTTAATAAGGTAAAAGCTATCATCATTATAAACAATGTATTTCTCTTCAGTGAAATTGCTTAAATCATTGACTCTGCCTTTGCTTTATAGGCAAATTGTAATGAAATTGTTTTGGCTTCAACACATGATGTTCAAGAACTTGATGTTACTTCTCTACTGGCCTGTCAGTCATATATATGGATCGGAGAAGAATATGACAGAGAATCCAAAAGGTGTCTCATAGTCACTTTTACATATAGTTTTCTGTAAGAAGTACCCACTAAATGGTTATGCACATGATTTGAATTATTTCAAAAGGTATACATGTATCTCTTTCTTCATTTGAGTAGGTGACAAATATAATTGGTTTAGCTGCCAATGAAAGTCTTTGCCTACATTAACCGAATAAATTACACTTCTTCCATTAAACCCTACACTATTGATAGTATTTTTTTTTGGATAGTATTTCAATCAGGATAATCCCTGACACTTGGCTTCATGATACTCAGTAAATTAATCTGACCTGGATAATTAAAACAGTATACATAAGTATGTTAATTACAGAGTCATATTTACTGAGTAATTTTGCAGAGTTTCTTACCACCTAATAAGCATACCCTTTTTTAAACAGATAAAAATGTAGACGGCTTCACTTTTCATGAAAGCTTTGGACACGGCACCAAGAGTGTTTTGCCATTCTTACCTATTTTGAGGTTTCTCCTTCATGGTTTGCCCTCCCTCTTGCTTTTCTCCAGACTCTTAGAAATTGTATGTGCTTGAGGATGGTGCCATGATAGTTTCTCTCCTTGTTTTGAATTTTTTTGTATGTGATATAAGTAGGATTTAATATCACATTTCAAAGTAGATATAACCATGTACTATGATACAATCCATCAGAAAAATTACTTTCACATTTTATATATCTTACTCCAAGAAATCTTTAAACTCAAATTTCTTTAAAGGTGTTAATTTGATACTGAGATATCTGTACTTGAAGAGAACATATATTTTTTCCATAGATAAAAACAAATCTATATTAAATACTTTGCAACAAACATTTGTTTCAACTTGTGCAGCAATAAGTTGTCCCCAAACAACACTAGACTAAATTTATATTTTGCCAAAAGGGAAAAAAGTTAACCAGTATTAAAATTGGTGATTAGGACTTGTACCTAAGTTTTTCTCATGGCTACTTACTTAGTTTTTAAAATAAAGATTGTCCTATGGGTGCATAAAAAGCTTTTTAGTTGGAATTTGTGTTAAGAGAAAAGGGAACTTTCAAAGTAACGCATGAATGTTTTTCACAGTTCAGATGATGTTGATTATCGTGGTTCCACTACAACTCTTTATCAGCCCAGTGCAACATCCTATTCAGCAAGTCAGGTGCATCCACCTTCATCTCTGCCATGGCTGGGCAGTGGACAGACTAGCACTGGAGCTAGTGTGGTATGTTACTTACTTATAGGTATCATTTCTGGATTTGGACTCTCTGAAAAATCAGTTGGAATCACTTTGACATAGGAATGATCCTAAAGTTCAGGGACAAATACCAGTAGATAGGCCATGGTAATGACAGCTGATATTTATTGTGGCTTTTTAATTTGGAGACAGGGTCTAGCTCTGTTGCCCAGGCTGGAGTGCAGTGGTGCAATCTCGGCTCACTGCAGCCTTGACCTCCTGGGCTCAATTGATCCTTCTGTCTCAACCTCCCAAGTAGCTGGGACTACAGGTGCATGCCAGCACGCCTGGCTAATTTTTGTATTTGGCATTTCACCATGTTGCCCAGGCTGGTCTTGAACTCCTGGGCTTAACTGATCTACCCGCTTCAGCCTCCCAAGGTGCTAGGATTACAGGCATGAGCCAGCACACTGGCTTCATATGACTTTCTTAGTGTTAGATGCATGCTTTTTCTCACAGCAATCCTAGGTGGTAGGTGCTATTATTATGCTCCATTATCATTTTATAGATGAATAAACAGATACAAAATGGTAAAGTTAAAGGGGAATTCATGTCTACTTCTAAGTGTTTGAAAGCACGTCAGTAACATTCTTGTCACTGTAGCTGGAGGGGTCCCATTCTCCTGTTCTGCTCTGAAGCATCTGGAGGTGCTCCTGAATGTCCTCAGGGAGGAGCACTTGAGGAAGAGTTCCTTTATTATGAGATAAAGCTCCTTGGTAACCTCACAGGCTAGGGCTGTACCAGCAAGTGACTGCTTCCTCAGCCTCTTCAGACAGTTGTTCTGTGTAGTGGTTCGGAACATCCATAACAGGCTTTATCTCAGAAATAAGCAGGGTATAAGAGAATAAATGTCAGAATTTATCCTGAAGCATATCCTTGCTCATCTCTTCTGAATATACAAAATAAAAATTTTAAAATTTTCTTTTAAAGCTTATGAAAAGGAATCTACATAATGTTAAGAGAATGACTTCACATCCAGTCCATCAATACTGTAAGTATTTATGACCTAATAATTGTAACTGTCCTCATTTGGAGGTTGATTTATAGAATAGAGAATATTGGAACTCTTTAATTTCCTATTTCCTGCTGTTTCTCTTGTGTTTCAGATCTTACAGGTGCTCAGGACGGCAGTGTACGGATGTTTGAATGGACGCGGCCTCAGCAACTTGTCTGCTTTCGTCAAGCTGGCAATGCAAGAGTTACTAGATTATATTTTAATTCACAAGGCAACAAGGTTAGTTTCTGGAGGCTTCTGCTAAATTCATCTGAAAATAATTGTGGATATTTAGGAGTAAGTGATAAAAGTGCATCGAAAAATGAATTCATTGACCCTGGATTTAAACTGAGCAGGCAGTTTCTTGGTGTCTATTCATATACTCTCTTTTCTTCCAATAGAAGCAAAAATCTACAAAATTTAGTATGGATTGATCATCTATTTAAAGATACTAAATATACTGTGAGAGTAAAAAAACTGCCTCTCTTGAGTGTGTTGGTGATTCCTATAAGCACAGTCAAGTTCTTGAGAGAAACCTAGTTTCTTACTAAATTTCATCAGTAAGAGGTTAAAGGAAAACAGTGAAACAGGTAAGCAGTTAAGAAGTGATGGAAAGGCCAGGCACAGTTCTTCACACCTGTAATTACAACACTTTAGGAGGCCAAGGCAGGAGGATTGCTTGAACTCCAGCATTTGAGACAACCTGATAACAAAGGGAGGCCGCATCCCTACAAAATTTTTAAAAATTAGCCCAGGCATGTGCCTAGTCCTAGCTACTCAGAAGGTTGTTAAGCCTGGAGGATCCCTTGAACCCAGGAGTTTGAGGTTACAGTAAGCTATAATTGCACTACTGCACTCCAGCCTGGGTAACAGAGTGAAACCCTATCTCAAAGAAAAAAAAAGTGACAAGGAATTTTTTAGCACTTGGACTTTTTGGGAATGACAACAACAGAAACATAGTTAGGGGCAAAATATTTGTTTAGTAGGGCCTTAGTGAATCATCTTTCCATGTTTTTACCTTTGCTGTGGATGCTAAGAACATGTGTTTAGTAGTTATACTGTTCTTACAGTGTGGTGTTGCGGATGGAGAGGGTTTTCTGAGTATCTGGCAAGTTAACCAAACTGCATCAAATCCTAAACCTTATATGGTAAGTATCACTAATGTTTCCAGGGCACATATAGACAGCACTTTGTTCATGAAGTCTGTTTCAAACAGTGAATCTCATTGGTGGTCCTACTGGGAAAAGGATGATCTTGTTCAGCAATCCCAGCCTAACAGCAGCACCCATCCTTACCCTAGTTTTAGACTGAAATGGCCTGAAAAACAAAAACCCTTGCTTTTCACCTTGAAGGGCAGTCATTATATTTTAAAAATTTCTGGGGCTTTCCCTGTATACGGTACAACTTGGGGTTTTTTATTATACTTTTATCCATTTTGAAAACTCTATTTTCTTAATATACACACCATAAAATTCTATCATTAAGAATCAGGTTCTGCCGGGTACGGTGGCTCATGCCTGTATTCCCAGCGCCTTGGGAGGTTGAGGCAGGAGAATTGCTTGAATCCAGGAGGCGGAGGTTGCAGTGAGCCGAGATTGTGCCACTGCGCTCCAGCTTGGGCAACAGAGTGAGACTTCGTCTCAAAACAAGAATCAGGTTCCAAACATCTATTCCAATTTGTTCCAGAATTGTGCTTACCAGATTATAAAATAGCCAATCCCAGTGAGCAACTTTATTAATCCAAATTGGACTACAAAATACTTGGTGATGGAGACAAGTAGATCTTTACCTGATGGAGATATGGTGGGGGAAGGGAACACGGGAGAGGGTGGAAGGTGACACTGTCTTGTATGAAATTTCAGGCTTCACATATATGAAGGGAGGTTCAGGAAGCCTTGAACCTCCTGGGACCAGATAGATTACCCACATACTCCCAAATACTTTTAAAAAGTTTTCTAAACTATAGATATGTTCTTAATTATGTGTATAAGATATTTCTCTTAAATTAGTACACTATAGACTGTACCTTGTCTATGCAGAAATGGAAGTAATCTTGAATTTATACTTTTGTCTTCAGTCAGATCTGCACCACTCTAATTCCAGACAGAAAAGCATGCATTATATATTTTAACATACCTTGACATCCTAAGACTAGTTGGGTCTGTAAGCATTTCCTTTGTGGCTTATTATTAAAGCTTATTACGTGTATTTGAGATCATTAGCACTAAAATTGACAGGGCTTAGGTAGGTTCATGTACTTTGATGTCCTATTCTTACATAATCTAAAAAACATGACCTTTAATTCTGTTTTTACCAACTCCAGTTATTAAAAATTATTGGACAGTAGCCAAATATACACATAGTTAACCCTCGTATTATCGCTTATTCTTTTATTCTAGACTTAGTTTTTAAAAACTGTTCTTAGCTCATGCATATAGTATGTTATTAGCAGACTATGTTAGTACTGTATCAAATTTTATCTGATAGTAAAATAACATCAGTTGCACTTTGTTTTTCGTAGAGTTGGCAGTGCCACAGTAAAGCCACAAGTGACTTTGCATTTATTACCTCTTCAAGTCTAGTTGCCACATCTGGACACTCCAATGACAATAGGTAGGTTGACAGAAAAGCAAAGCAAGAAATATAAAAATGTTAGAGAAGTATTCTTGCTAAAAGTATGGATTTCTATTGGTAGGGTTTTTCCACTCTGGGCATTAAAAAAAAAAAAAAAAAACTTTGTTACATAATTCTTATTTCAGAGTGTTTTTTCTTACCAAAAGGAGAAAAGCAAAAATGAAAATTATTCCTAATATGTGTAATTTTTATTTTAAAGCTATTCAGTCTTTTTAAAACCACTACTGTTAACACTGTTAGTTTCTCCAGGACTAACAAGCATCTGATACTGTCACTATTTTCAACATTTTTATTTTATTGTAGGAGGTTTGGGGGAATAGGTGGTGTTTGGTTACATGGGTAAGTTCTTCAATGGCAATTGCTGAGATTTTGGTGCACCAATCACCTGAGCAGTGTACACTGTACCCAATGTGTAATCTTTCATCCCTCACCCTCCTCCCACCCCTCCCAAGTCCCCAGAGTCCAGTATATATCATTCTGATCCTTTGCATCTTCATAGCTTATCTCCCACTTATAAGTGAGAACATATGACACATGATTTTCCATTCCTGAGTTACTTCACTTAGAATAATGGTCTCTAACTCCATCCAGGTTGCTGCATATATGATTATTTCATTCCTTTTTATGAAGTATTCCATGGTGTATATGTACCATATTTTCTTTTTCCACTGTTGGTTGATGGACATTTAGGTTGGTTCCGTAGTTTTGCAGTTGTGAATTGTGCTGCTATAAACAGGAGTGTGCAAGTGTCTTTTTCATATAATGACTTTTTCTTCTGGGTAGATACCCAGTAGTGGGATTGCTGGATTGAATGGTAGTTCCACTTATAATTCTTTAAGGAATCTCCATATACTGTTTTTCATAGTGGTTGTACTAGTTTACATTCCCACAGCAGTGAAGTGTCCCCTTTTCACCACCTCCATGCCAACATCTTTTATTTTTTGGTTTTTTAATTATGGCCATTTTTGCAGGAATAAGGTGGTATCGTATTGGAGTTTTAATTTGCGTTTTCCTGGTAATTAGTGGTTTTGAGCATTTTTTCATGTTTGTTGCCCATTTGTATTTTGAGAATTGTCTATTCTTGTCCTTTGCTCACTTTTGATGGGTTTTTTTGTTAAGTTCCTTATAGATTCTAGATATTAGTCCCTTGTCATATATATGCATTGTATTTTCTCCCACTCTGCGGGTTGCCTGTTTACTGTTGCTGTACAGAAGCTTTTTATTTTAATTAGGTCCTATTTATTTTTGTTGCATTTGCCTTTGGGTTCTTGGTCATGAATTTCTAGAGTAGTTTTTTCGATGTTATCTTCTAGAATTTTTATGGTTTCAGGTATTAGATTTAAGTTTGATCCATCTTGAGTTGATTTTTGTATAAGGTGAGAGATGAGGATTCAGGGACTAACAGGCATTTGACACTGTCCCCATCATTCTCAACATTTATTTTGACCTCACATGGTTTTCATTAGCAACACGTGGCCAGGAAAAACATCTCGTTTCCCTGCAGTGGCTACCACGTGGGGATATAAAAGCATTCCTTATACTCAGGAAGTCATGTCAGTCTCCTGGAGTGGTAATGGAAAGGAGATGGGGTAGAGGATGCAGAGACGGGCAGGACCATGTAAGATGGAACTGTGGAGTTTGTCCCTACCCCCATCCTAGTTGGGAATCACTACTCTCTATAGGTGTGAGTGAACTAAAAAGATAAGAATGAATAAGCAAAATATTTGATTGAAAGACAGGTTGTCCCTGGTGATGACTTAGAACAATTGTTTATGATATATTTTTGTTATTGTGTTTCTTTAAAAGAAATGTTTGCCTCTGGGACACATTAATATCACCCGGAAACAGCCTCATTCATGGTGAGTTAAGGTCTATGATTTTTAAAAATATACCATGAAGGAATAATACACCATGAAGGAACCCTTTCTTGGTTTTAATTAGTGAATCCAGTGAGTGTTTATTGTCACGTTGAAAATGGAGAAATATTTAAAATCAATGACTAAAAATTTAGAAGGTTAATTAGCATATCTGGCTTTCTTGCTGAGTTAAAGATATATGGTCTCAGAAATCCAAAATAGTCTTTATATTGTATTCTATTCAGAAAATATGGTATGGATAGTGGTACTACTAACAAGGCTATTTAAGAGATTAGTTGCAAAGTATTCATTGAGCTTAATAGAAAAGAGCATATTTTAAAGAATTTAACCTAATCATAAAATACATTTTGTCTTTTTTTTTCCTTTTTGTGGAGAGCAAGGTTTCACTGTATTGCTCAGACAGGTCTCAAGCTCCTAGGCTCAAGCTATCCTCCCACCTCTGCCTCCCTAAGTACTGGGATTAGGGGCATGAGCCATCACACCTGGCCCTCACCGTAAAATAAAACAAAGGTTAACCTTATGATAATGACTAGAAATGTAAACAGTGCCATTTAAATATTCCGTTAAGACAGTACTTGCCAAATTAGTGTCCTAACTCTGTCTTCCACATAGTACCACCCAAAAAGTGCTCCATGCTCAAGTAAGTTTGGTTAAATGAAGTAGTTTTACAGAAAGATTCTCAGTCTTTTAATACACTGATATGCATTTTGAAAGATGTCGTTACTTCTCAATTTTATTGCAGAATTCTGTGAACAGTGGTTAACATTGCTTACAGATTTTCTACATGTTAATTTGAATCCTTAATCATATTAAAATGCAAATACTCCTGGGAAGGATAATGAATTTCTTAACTTGTAACTGAAAACATTCACACATTTCCTCATCGTGTTGTTGTGATGAGAGAACATGTATGGTACAGCACTTGGTTGGGTTAATACTCACCAACTGTGAGAAGCTTGGTCTCTGCTGTTCTGTATACTTTTTATGAGGCAGTATCACTTAGGGCTTAAGGTTTAAACTTTCTTTTTCTCTCTGTGTTCATTTCATATTGAGATTATGGATAAAAGATTTGTTCTGATATTGCTTAACATTTTTCTTTAATCATATGATTACAGAAATTCAATGACTTACAAAACAATAAATTGTTCCTTAGAATGAAAAATGCATCAGTAATTTCTGTATTTAAATGTGGATTTAGACATCATAGTTACCAAGATAAGAAATTGTTTTGAGAAAGTCTCTGATGTTTTTCTTCTTCAGGTTTCACATGCCACGATCATGGTGCCACAGTACTTCAGTATGCACCCAAACAGCAACTCCTAATCTCAGGGGGTAGGAAAGGACATGTCTGCATTTTTGACATCAGGCAAAGGCAGCTCATTCACACATTCCAGGCCCATGACTCAGCTATTAAGGCTCTGGCCCTGGATCCCTATGAGGAATATTTTACTACAGGTTCAGCAGAAGGTAACATAAAGGTGAGTCAGTACAAGAGGTTGGAATGTGCTAAAGACTGATAGGAAAGAGAAAAAACAAAAACTCCACATTCTTTGAAATAAAGCTTCGTGGAGATATCAAATGTCTCAAAACTCTACTGCCTCCCTATGCTTCTGTATGGTTCTTTCTAAACTGTTATGGTCAATGAGATTATCAAACTCTTTGGACTTAGGTCATTAGAAAGCTTTAAAGCATTCTATTTTGAGTAAGATATATGAAAAATTTTGATGACATTAGTTTGGCTTCTTAGAAGCTTCTCCCCTCTCCCTCAGTACTCTTGTGTGTGGCGGAGGTGGCGTTTCCATTAAGTGAGCTAGCGCAGATGCTCCTTGACTTATAGTGGGAGTATGTCCCGACAGACCCATTATAAGTTAAAAATATTGTTAAGTTGAAAAACATACTTTCAACTTAATATTTTTAACTTACTGTGAGTTTATTGAGACTAACCTCAGGATAAGCCAAGGGGCATACTGAATGCGTATTGCTTTCACACTGTCATAAAGTCAAAAAGTCTTAAGTCACACCGTCGTAAGTAGGGGACTGTCTGTACCACACTACCTTTTACATAGTCTTAGGGCCTAGCTCAGCATGAGGAACACATTTAACCGAATTAACTCAAATAGTTAATTGAATTAGAGATGGGCTTCATATGGTTAATATGAAACTGAGAGGATATGAAGAAAAATGTGAAAGGAGGACAGTAAATGAATCGTGGGAGTGATGTTATTATTTCCCACTTAGATAAGCTCTTAGGAAAGAGGCAGTGGGTGGGAAGGTTGGGCTTTAGTGAGATCACTTGGACCAGGGGAGCAGAAGGGCCATGTTTTTGCTTTTGGTCTTTTCGTAATGTATTTTTAACTCTTTGTTTTGCACCAGGTTTGGAGATTAACAGGCCATGGCCTAATTCATTCATTTAAAAGTGAACATGCTAAGCAGTCCATATTTCGAAACATTGGGGCCGGAGTCATGCAGATTGACATCATCCAGGGCAATCGGATCTTCTCCTGTGGTGCAGATGGCACGCTGAAAACCAGGGTTTTGCCCAATGCTTTTAACATCCCTAACAGAATTCTTGACATTCTATAGATTTAAAGATTGGGGTTTTATTTTTATATCCATTTCAATTAAAAGGCACAGTACAGTAATCACTAGGCAATTCTGCTGTCTAAGCAGTTAACATATTGAAAACAGAGAATCTCTGTGTAGAATTCGAATATGACCCAAGCTGAGTATTATCTATACAGGTTGGTGGAATGAATGTGCATGTACCTTATTATGCTGACATACTAAAAAAAAAATAAAACCTAGTATTGTATGAAGGATAGCTATTCTTTACAGCATTTAGCAAACCTGATTCAGAAAACATTTGAGATTAGCAAATTAGTAACTTGAAATAATGAAAAGGACGTTTATACCAAATTAAGGAAGAAAATGTTGCTGATTCGGGTTTTTCTTCCTGTTCTTACCACTGACCGAAGCATGCCTGCAGTCTCCTCCTCTGTTGAATGAAGGATAATCATAAGGTGTTAGGAGCTCTAGACCACCAGGAAAACTTTCTTAGCTGTGGAGCAGTGCGCAGTGACCAGTTCTATGCTGGGAGAGGTTATTTCCATTCTTTCCTGCTGAATATTTTTCCTGTTAGTGTTTATACTGAGCTAGTACTGTAACTTGCAAATGAGTGCAAATTTAAATGCAATGTTTTCCTCACAATTTGCACATTTACATTTTTTGGACTGCTAGTTTTTCTATTTAAATATTTGCCTTCATGTTAGGAATGTACTATGTGAACATGACATATTTGTAGTTAACCAAACACACCTTCTTAGTCCAGTTTAGTACGTTTTCTTTTCGTGTATTCAAAGTTAAACACCCACAACATTTAAGGATATGTTGAAACTACACCAATAGAGCATTTCATATCATAATTAAAATGAATGTTAGGCTTCTTGTGGCCAGTTAATAGTTGATGAGATTGGTGATATTATTTATTGCCACCTATTGTATAAACTATGCAGAGTTAAGTATTTGCTTGTAAAATATTAGCCAATGTTGTCATTACTTTGATGTATTTCCTTGGTTATGACCAAAACTATGTTGATATACTGAAACTAATGTCTGTGTGTTTAAATGTTTACCAGCAAATTGTCTTATGTTAATGAGAATGTTTAATGCCTGTGTGGTAAATAGTAAATACAATGGCATAAAAGTAACTTTCTCTGAAGATGATGTGATGTTCAGGCTGTGAAATATGTATGTAAAAGAAAAATAAATGTTATTTGTTAGAGTTTTATTTTAGTTTGATCTGTTTAAATAGACTGCTCTGGCATTCTTTGATACTGTTTTTGACAGTTGAGATTTTTAATTGGATAAAATGTTTTAACTGTTAGAGATTTTGCAAGCCATTAGGCAGTTTATTCATTCGTAAGTATTTACTGAATACCTTATATACCAAAGCCATTCTAGGAAATGGGATACAGTGGAGAGCCAGACAGAGAAAGCACACAATGTTGAGATTTAGCTGGGCAAGAGCTAACCTCACTATACCTTCTCCAGAGAGATTTGAAGTTTATTGAATGAAGTACTAACCTTATACCCAAAACTCAAATCTGAGTCTTGGCTCTTTGCTTGCTCCTAAGTAAGGGAGGTCAGAATATGCCCATTGACAAGAACAGCCAGGAAAATGAGCTTGTGAGAGACATCTCAATGCCTAAAGGAAAACCGGCTCAAAGGAGCTTTCAGAAAAAAGGGAAGAGAACTTTCTCTGTCAGATAAAAGCAGTAAGAGACTCCAGATTCACCTTCTAGCTTGAAACAACTAAAAGAAAAAAAGAACACAAAATATATAAACAATGGTTCTCAAGGCATTAAGCATCAGTTAGGGAGTGACTGATCCCTGAGAGGTGAGCATTTTAATCGTCCCAACTTACCACCTCAAGAAAGTTTCTAGGCCACAGGCAAGAGAGAACCCAGGCAGAGCTTATTGGTCTCTCCAAGTTGCCAAGATAGAACTGCAAGTCTGGGGAATACAATGTGGCTAGAGTTTGCAGGCCAAAGGCAACAGAGCTGCACAGGGAGAGGTGCACAGAAGGTCTGTGTTAGTCCGTTCTCACACTGCTATAAGGACATACCTGAGACTAGGTAATTTATAAAGGAAAGAGATTTAATGGACTCATAGTTCCACATGGCTGGGGAGACTTCACAATTATGGCAGAAGGAAAAGGAGGACCAAAGGCACATCTTACATGGCGGCAGGCAAGAAAGCATGTTCAGGGAAACTGCCCTTTATAAAAATCATCAGATCTTGTGAGACTGTCACAAGAACAGCATGGGAAAAACCTGCCCTCATGATTCAGTTACCTCCCACTGAGTCCCTCACACAACACTTGGGGATTATGGGAGCTACAATTCAAGATGAAATTGGGTGCGGACACAGTCAAACCACATCAAGATCCTCCTCAATATCTGGCTGAAAAGGGGATCAGTGTATGTGTATGAGCAAACTACTGGCACCCAGGACAATAGCCATTGAAAGGGATTAGAGGTACCAATCTAATCACACAAAGCTAGGAATTCAGCAGGCCCCCCTTATCTGTGGCTTTGCTTTCCGTGGTTTCAGTTACCTGTGGTTAGCCATGGCCTGAAAATAGGTGAGTACAGTACAATAAGAAATTGAGAGAGGGAGAGACCATATTCACATAGCTTTTATTACTGTATATTAATTGTATTATTGTTGATCTTTTACTGTGCCTGATTCATAAATTACACTTTTTGAGACAGAGTCACTCAGTCACCCAGGCTGGAGTGCAGTGGTGTGATCTCAGCTCACCGCAACCTCTGCCTCCCAGGTTCAGACGATTCTCATGCCTCCGCCTCCCAAGTAGCTGGAAGCACAGGCATGTGCCACCATGCCCGGCTAATATTTGTATTTTTAGAAGACATGGGGTTTCACCATGTTGGCCAGGCTGGTCTTGAACTCCTGACCTCAAGTAATATGCCTCCCTCAGCCTCTCAAAGTGCTGGGATTACAGGTATGAGCCACCATGCCTGGCCTAAACTGTATCATACATATATATAGAAAGGAAAACGCATATATAGGGTTCGGTACCATCTGCAGTTTTAAGCATCCATCCACTGGAGTCTTGGAACATCTCCCTTGTAGATAAGGTGGGGGGACTACTGTAATTCATATTCTCACCAACCAGCTGGAAAACCTCATAATTCATGGGGCATTAGGTAGTACTCGCAAGGATTTTGCTGCAGTAGCAAGACAAAATTAGTCCTAGGATAAACACTATCATGGTCCTGCCTAAAAAAGCTAAAAAGGAAATGACCAAATTGTTTCCCAAAGAGCTAAATTTTATCTGAGAACATAGCTCCAGAAATTTTGTAGGAGTACAAAAATATCCAATACTCAACAAGGCAAAATTCACAATATTTGACATTTAAAAAATGCATGCAAAGTAGGTAAATACAAACCATAATGAGAGGAAAAACATACATCAAAACAGATCTAGAAATAACACAGATGATAAAATTAATAGCATTATAACTATTTCGTATGTCCAAGAAGCTAGAGAAACAATTCAATGTTAAGAGACATGGAAGACACACAGCTTCAAATCAAACTTACAGAAATAAAACTATAATATTTGAGATAAAAAAATACACCGATTCACAGCAGATTAGACATTGCAGAGAAAAAAATTAGTGAATATGAAGGCACAATAGAAACTATCCAAAAGGAAACACTTCTAAAAAACACTGGAACCAAGTAACACCAGTGAGCTCTGGGACAACTTGGAGCATCCTAATGTATGTGTCATTGGAGTCCCTGAGGGAGGAAGGTAAAGAAAAAAATAATGGCCAAATATTTTCCAGTTTTGATTCAACCACAGATCCAAGAGATTTAATGAAACTCAAGCACAGGAAACAAGGAAAATATAGCAATACTCCTCACAATCAAATTGCTTAAAATCAGTGATAAGAGAAAAATGTTAGGATCACAAAGAGGAAATAGACATATTGCATACACAAGAACAAAGATAAGGATGACAGCAGATTTATTTCAGGAACAATGCAAACCGGAAGAGTGGAGCAACATCTTTAAAGTACTGAAAGCAAAAAAGCTGTCAATCTAGAATTATTTGCCCAGTGAAAATACTTTTCAAAAATGAAGTTTATATAAAGACACGAAGAGTAAAATAATTCATCGCCAGCAAATCTGCACTATAAGAAATATCAAAGGAATATAAAGAAAGTTTCTCAATCAGAAGTCAAAATGATACCAGATGGAAATATAGAGCTATTCAAAGGAATAAAGAGTACCAGCAATTATAACTACATAAGTAAATTACATTCAGACTTTTCCTCATTGTTTAAATCTCTCCTAGGCAATTGTTTAGAGCATAATAAGTAAGGCCAGTTGTGGTGGCTTGCGCCTGTAATCCCAGCAATTTGGGAGGCCAATTGGGGTGGGGGCGGATCATCTGAGGTCAGGAGTTCAAGACCAGCCTGGCCAACGTGGTAAAACCTTGTCTCTACTAAAAATACAAAAATTAGCCAGGCGTGGTGGTGGGCATCTGTAATCCCAGCTACTCAGGAGCCTGAGGCAGAAGAATCGCTTGAACCTGGGAGGTAGAGATTGCAGTGAGCCGAGATTGCACCACTGCACTCCAGCCTGAGTGACAGAGCACAACTGTCTCAAAAAAATTTTAAAAAGCGTAAGTAATAATGTATCGTGCTTATATGTACAGGTAAAACGTATGACAACATCAGCACAAAGGCCAGGAGAGGAGAACTAGAAGTATACTGTTGTAAGCTTCTTACACTATATGTGAAGTGATATATCACTTAAAGTTAGATAAAAATCTACAGTATAATTAGTTTGGGGAGCGACGTCAGCAAGATAGCAGAACGGGACTTTCCAATGCTCACCCCTCACAGAAACACCAATTTAAAGAACTATCCATGCATGAAAATACACTCACAAGAGCTAAGGAAACCAAATGAGAGATTACAGCACCTGAATGTTGCACAGAAATGAGAAAAGATGCTGTGAAGAGGATAGGAAAGAGTTTTACAAAAATGACCCATGCCACCCTCCCTCCAACCCTGGGTAGTATGATGTGGAGAGAGATACCTTCCGCATGCGGGATAGAGAGGGAGGTGAGCACCAGAATGGTACCTCAGACCCCAACACCAGGCCTCCCCCAGTAAAACCCAGTGCTAGACCCCTATTGCCCAGATTTCAGGCCAGTACCTGCAGACTGAGCCTCTAAGCCCATCTAAGCAGGAGGCAGGTTCCTGCAGCCCCAGGCCCCTCACTGGACTTCGTTTATGGGCCCAATTTCTAGGCTCGCCTCAGCAGCCCCAGGCTCTGGACCAGTTCCAATGCCAGGCCAAACACCGCACTCAGGCTCTAGGATGGCCCCGAGCACTCAGTCCTCAGATCCATCCAGTGACAGGCAGACCCTACTGAATCTAGGCTCCAGATAAGACCCCATGGAGCTGCCTGCAGGCCTACCTTGGTGCCAGTGGACTTACTCTCTCAGACCTACCCCAGGGCTGGGTTGTCCCCAGTGGCTCCATGCTCCAGACTGTTCCCAGTGCTCGGCTGGCCTCTATAGCCCTGGGCTTCAGGCTCCCTCCAGTGTTGAGCCAGTCCCTGCAGCCCTAGTCATCAATGGGACACCCATGGACCCAAGCTCTAGGCCTGCCCTAGCACTAGTTTAGCACTTGCAGCCTCAGGCTGTAGACTATTCTCAGGTTCCAGGCCTGTCCCACTGCCAGGATGGCCCCAGTGACCTGAGGCTCCAGACTTGCCCACAACATCCAGCTGGCACTAGCAGCCTCAGGCTCCAGGCTGGCCCTGCAACCCCAGACTCCAGACCAGCCTTCGTAGACCTGGTTTCCAGGTCCTCCCCAGCCTCAAGCCAGCATTCACAGACCCAGCCTCCAGCCAGCCCTTGCAGACCAGGGACCCAGTCTGCCCCAGTGCCAGGCTGGGCCTACACAACCCCAGACTTCAGGCTAGTACATGCAGATCCATCCTCTAGGCCTGCTCCAGCACTAGATTGGCAGCCATTGACCCCAGTACCAGGATGGCCCTGGCAGTCCTGAGCTCCAGAGCAGCTCAGTGCACGCTGGCCCACATAACCCCAGGTTTCAGGCCCACCCCAGCACCAGGTAGACACCCCTGGCCTCAGGCACCAGATTGACACTTGCTGCCTCAGGAACCAGTCAGTGTTAGCTCCAGGTTGGCCTTTGCAGTCCCAGACTCCAGGCTGGCATCCATAGACCCAGCCTCCAGGTTTTCCCAGCAACAGGCTGGCCCCCATGGTCCCAGGCTCTATGCCTGTCCTAGCACTAGGTCAGCACCCACAAACCCCAGTCCCAAGCTGGTATGTGTGGACACAGGCTCTAGGCCTATCCAGTGCCAGGCCAGTTCTTACAAACCCATGCTCCAGCAGACCCAAGGTTCAGAACTGTCCTAGTAGACCCAGTACCAGGCTAGCCCCTGCAGACTCAGGACCCAGACCTGGCCCTACAGACTCAGAGTCAAGGTCTCTCCCAGTGGACTTGTATGCCAGGATCATCCCATTGCCTGGCTAGACCCTGCAGATTCACAGTCAAAGCCTGTATGTACCCCAGCACTAGATCAGTTCCCATAGACCTCATCAACTACTCCAGTGAATCTAGGCTCATAGACCTAGGCACCAGGCCCGCCTGCCCAAGAACACAAGAAGCAAGCCTGCCCATGGGCCATAACAGATAGCCTGGCCAGAATCTCTGGACAGGTTGACTGGTGAAGTACTTGCCCAACCAAAGCAAGTCGGCAAAGACTCAAATCAGTCCTTTTCTGACATGAATGCATGGCCACATGAGTCAAGAACAATCAGGGACACATGACACCACCAAAAGAACAAGATAAAGCACTAGCAACTGACCCTAAAGAAATGAAGACTTACGATCCAGCAACTACACTTTTGGATATTTACTCAAAAGTCAGTTTGTTGAAGAGATGTTTGCACAGTTATCTTTATCATAGCACTGTTCACTATAGTCACCTTAAGAAATCAACCTAAGGGTCCATCAACGAATGAATAAAGAAGATGAGGTCGGCCGGGCGCGGTGGCTTAAGCCTGTAATCCCAGCACTTTGGGAGGCCGAGACAAGCGGATCACGAGGTCAGGAGATGGAGACCATCCTGGCTAACCCAGTGAAACCACGTCTCTACTAAAAAATAAAAAAAATAAAAAAAAAAAGAAGATGAGGTATATATACGAATGAAATATTATTCAATCTTTATAAGGAAGGAAATACTATCATTCGTGATAACGTGGATGGGTTTGGAGAACACTATGCTAAGTGAAATAAGCCAGGCATCGCTGGGCGCTGGGGGAAAGAGAACACATCAATTGTGAGGCAGTGAACTCAGTGCTGTCCTGTTAGAGCAGAAAGGAAAACCAGACCACACTCAGCTGATGCCCGTCCATGGAAGGAACATTTAAACCAACCGTAACCAGAGGGGAATCACTGATCCCAGCAGTCTGAACTTGAGTGCCTGTAAACCTTGCCACTGAGGTCAACAGTGCTCTGTGTCTCCAGGTAAACTTGAAAGACAGTCTAGGCTACAAGGATTGTAACTCTTAGGCAAGTCCTAGTGCTGAATTACACTAAAACAGTGGACTTGGAGGAGGACATACGAGACACCAGCCGGAGCACTTAAGGGAGTGCTGGCGTCACCTCTTCCCTAACCCCAAGCTACATAGCTCATGGTCCCAAGACAGACCTCTTCCTTCCACTTGAGAAGAGGAGAGAGAAGAGTGGGGAGGACTGTATCTTGTTACATCTAAAATACCAGCCCAGCAACAGCACAATAGGGTACCATTCAGAGTCATGAGGCCCCTATTCCAGGCCCTAGCTCTCAGATGACATTTCTAGACACACACTAGGCCAAAATGGAACCCACTGCCTCTGACAGAAAGAATCCAGTCTGGGTAGGATTCATCACCTGCTAACTGGAGAGCCCTTGAGCCCTGAATAACTAGGAGTGATACCCAACTATTATACTGAGGGCCTAAGGTAAGCCTCTGAGATCTGCTGGCTTCAGATGGGACTCAGTACTTCCCCAGCTGTGGTGGCAACAGGGAAAAACTCCTTCTGCTTCAGAAAAGCAGAGGGAAAAGTCTCTTGCACCTTAGGTACCAACACTGCCACAGGAGGGGAGAGCACCAATTGGGGTCCCTCAATTCCAAGACATGACTCTTAGATGGCATTTCAGGACCTGCCATGGGCCAGAGGGGAGCCCACTGTCCTGAAGGATGAGTCTTAGGCCAGACAGCATTCATGACAAGCTGATTTAAGAAACCTTGTGCCTTAAGGGAACATCAGCAGCAATCTGGTAGTACTCCTTGTGGCTTGGGGTGGCAGTGGCTATGGGGTGAGGCTCCTCTCCCTTTGGAAAGGGGAAGGAAAAGTGAGAAGGACTGCATCATGTAGTTTGAGTGCCAGCTCAGCTGCAATACAATAGAACCCCAAGTAGACTTCTAAGGGTTTTTAACTCTAGTCTCCGATTCCCAGATGGCACTTCTGGACCCACCTGGGGCTTGGGCAATGTCCCTGCCCAGAAGGGAAGGACAAAGGTCTGACTGGCTTTGGCACCTGGTGATTATAGAGCCCAAGGGCCTTGAGTGAACATAGGCAGTAGTCAGGGAGTGGTTGCAGCTGGCCTTGGAGGACACCCAGTGCTGTGCTGGCTTCAGCTCTCACACAGTGCAGTCATACTGTTGGTGGCCACAGAGGTGCTTGTGTCACACCACCCTCAGCTTTAGCTGGCTCAGAAGAGAGACAGAGACTCTGTATGCTTGGGAGAAAGTTAAGGGAAGAGAACAAGAGTCTCTGCCCAGAAAACCAGAGAATTCTGGATCTTATCCAAGACCATCAAGGGGGTACCTCTACAAATCTTCAAGAATGACAGTGTTACTGGGCTTGGGTTACCCCCTCAGGCAGATACAGCTTAGATCAATATACCCAAGTCCTTTCAAATATCTGGAAAGTCTTCCCAAGAAGGACAGCTACAAATAACCCCAGACAGTGAAGATTACAATAAATCCCTAACCGTTCAATGCCCAGACACTAAAGAACATTTACTAGCATCAATATTATCCAGGAAAACATGACCTCACCAAATAAACTAAATAAACCACCAGAGACTAATCTTAAAGAAACAGAGATATGTGACCTTTCAGACAGAGAATTCAAAATAGCTGTGCTGAGGAAATTTAAATAAATTCAAGATAACACAGAAGGAATTCAGAATTCTATGAGATAAATGTAACTAAGAGATGGAAATAATTAAAAAGAATTAAGCAGAAATTCTGGAGCTGAAACTTGCAATTGGCACACTGAGGAATTCCAAGTCCTTTAATAGCAGAACTGGTCAAGCAGAAGAAAGAATTAATGAGCTTGAAGACAGGCTATTTGAAAATACACAGTCAGAGGAGACAAAAGGAAAAAGAATAAAAAACAATAAAACACAACTACAGGATCTAGAAAACAGCCTCAAAAGGGGAGATCTAAGACTCATTGGCCTTAAAGAGGAGGTAGAGAACGAAATAGGGGTAGAAAGTTTATTCAAATGGATAACAGAAAACTTCCCAAACCTAGAGAAAGATATCAATATCCAAGTGCAAGAAAGTTATTAAACATGAAACAAATTTAACCCAAAGAATACTGCATCAAGACATTTAATAATCAAATTCCCAAAGGTCAAAGATAAAGATCCTAAAAGCACCCAGAGAAAATAAATAAATAAATAACATACATTGAAGCTTCAATAACTGCCAGTCGACTTTTCAGTGGAAACCTTACAGACCTTACAGGAGGGAGTGGCATGACATATTTAAAGTGCTGAAACAAACAAACACTTTTACCCTAGAATAATATATCCAGCAAAAACATCCTCCAAACATGAAGGAGAAATAAAGACTTTCTCAGATAAACAAACCTGATAGATTTCGTCAATGCCAGACCTGTCCTACAAGAAATGCTAAAGGGAGTACTGCAACCAGAAAGAAAATAAAATGTCAATGAACAATAAATAATCACCTGAAGGTACAAAACTCACTGGTAATAGTAAGTACACTGAGAAATACAGAATATTATAACATTGTAAGTGTACTGTGTCATCTTCTGTTATCCTAAGTAGAAAGACTAAATGATGAACCAACCAAAAATAATAACTATGACAACTTTTCAAGACAGTTAAGATTTATAAGATATAAATATAAACAACAAAAATTTAAAAAGGAGGGGGATGAAGTTAAGGCATAGACTTTTATTAGTGTTTTTTTTGCTTGTTTATACAAATAGTGCTAAGTTGTTATCAGGTTAAAATAATGGGTTATGGAAGATAGTATTTGAAAGCATCATGGTAACCTCAAATCAAAAAACATACAATGGATATACAGAAATAAAAAGCAAGAAACTAAATCATATCACTAGAGAAAATCACCTCTGCTAGAGGAAGACAGTAAGAAAAAAATAAAGAGAAGATTACAAAGGAATTAGAAAACAAATAATAAAATGGCAAGAGTACATTCTTACTTATCAATAACAACATTGAATGTAAATGGACTAAACTCTCCAATCAAAAAACAGACTGGCCGAATGGATGAAAAAACAAGACCTATTGATCTGTTGCCTACAAGAAACACACTTCACCTATAAAGACACACATAGACTGAAAACAAAAGGTTGGAAAAAGATATTCCATGCCAATGGAAACCAACAGAGAGCAGGAGTAGCTATACTTATATTAGACAAAACAGATTTCAAGAAAAAAACTATAATAAGAGACAAAGAAGGTCACTATGTAACGATACTGGGATCAATTTAGCAAGAGGACATAATTTTAAATATATATATGCACCCAACACTGGAGCACCCAGATATATAAAGGAAATATTCCTAGAGCTAAAGAAAGAGATTGGCTTCAATACAGTAATAGCTGGAGATTTCAACACCCACCTTTCAGTATCGGACAGATCTTCCAGACAGAAAATCAATAAAGAAACACCATACTTAATCTGCACTATAGAACAAATGGATCTAATAGACGTTTACAGAATGTTGCATCCAATGGCTGCAGAGTACACATTCTTTTCCTCAGCACATGGATCATTCTGAAGGATAGACCATATGTGAGTTCACAAAACAAGTCTACAAACATTCAAAGAAACTGCAATCATATCATCTTCTCTAACCACAATAGAATATAACTAGAAAACAAGAGGAATTTTGAAAACAATGCAAACACATGGAAATTAAACAATATGTTCCTGAATGACCAGTGTGTCAATTAAGAAATTAAGAAGGGGCCGGGCGCGGTGGCTCAAGCCTGTAATCCCAGCACTTTGGGAGGCCGAGACGGGTGGATCACGAGGTCAGGAGATCGAGACCATCCTGGCTAACATGGTGAAACCCTGTCTCTACTAAAAAATACAAAAAACTAGCCGGGCGAGGTGGCGGGCGCCTGTAGTCCCAGCTACTCGGGAGGCTGAGGCAGGAGAATGGCGTAAACCCGGGAGGCGGAGCTTGCAGTGAGCTGAGATCCGGCCACTGCACTCCAGCCTGGGCGACAGAGTGAGACTCTGCCTCAAAAAAAAAAAGAAATTAAGAAGGAAAATGAAAAATTTCTTGAAACAAATGACAATCAAAACATGACATACAAAAACCTATGGGATGCAGCAACTAAAGAAGGTAAGTTTATAGCTATAAGTGCCTACATCTGAAAAGAGGAAAAACTTCAAATAAGCAATTTTTTTTTTTTTTTTGAGACAGAGTCTCACTTTGTCATCCATGCTGCAGTGCAGTGGTGTGATCTTGGCTCACTGAAATCTCCACCTCCCAGGTTCAAATGATTCTCCTGCCTCAGCCTCCTGAGTAGATGGGATTACAGGTGTGTGCCACCATGCCTGGCTAATTTTTGTATTTTTAGTAGAAATGGGGTTTCACCACGCTGGCCAGGCTGGTCTTGAACTCCGGGCCTCATGTGACCCACCCTTCTTGACCTCCCAAAATGCTGGGATTATAGGCATGAGCCACCGTGCCTGGCTTACAACACATCTTAAAGAGCTAGAAAAACAAGAGCAAACCAAATCCCAAATTAATAGAAGAAAAGAAATAAAGATCAGAGCAGAAATAAATGAAATTGAAAAAATACATAAAAGTTCAATGAAACAAAAAGTTCATTTTTTGAAAAAGTTAAACAAAATTGACAAAACTTTAGCCAGACTAAGAAAAACAGAAAGGGGCCTGGCGTGGGGGCTTATGCCTGTAATCCCAGCACTTTGGGAAGCCAAGGCAGGCAGATAATGAGGTCAGGAGTTCAAGACCAGCCTGGTCAATATGGTGAAACTCTATCTCTACTAAAAATACAAAAATTAGCAGGGCATGGTGGTACATGCCTGTAATCCCAGCTACTCAGGAGGCTGAGGCAGGAGAATTGCTTGAACTGGGACCTGCGAGGTGGAGGTTGAGGTGAGCTAAGATCACGCCATTGCACTCCAGCCTGGGTGACAAGAGTGAAACTCTGTCAAAAAAAAAAAAAAAAAAAGATTCAAATAAAATCAGAAATGAAAAAAGGATATCACAACTGCTACTACAGAAAATCAAAAGATAATTAGTGACTACTGTTAACAAGTATATGCCAATCAACTGGAAAATCTAGAAGAAATGGACAAATTCCAGATACATAAAACCTACCAAGATTAAATTAGGAAAATCCAAAACCTGGATGGTTCAATAAATAAGTAATGAGATCAAAGCCATAATGAAAAGTCTCTCAGTAAAGAAAACCTAGGACCCAATGGCTTCACTGTTGAATTCTACCAATATACCAATCCTCCTCAAACTATTCTGGAAAGTAGAGGAGGGAAGAATGGGAGAATACTTTCAAACTCATCCTATGAGGCCACGATTACCCTGATACTAAAACCAGACAAAGACAAAGCACCACCACCACAAAGCAAAACTACAGGTCAATATCTCTGATAAACATTGATGCAAAAATCCTCAACAAAGTATTAGCAAACTGAATTCAACAACACATTAAAAAGATCATTCATCATGACCAAGTGAGATTTATCCCAGAAGATGCAAGGATAATTTAACATATGCAAATAAATCAATGTGACACATCACATGGACAGAATGAAGGACAAAATCCATATGATCATTTCAACTGATGCTGAAAAAGCATTTGACAACATTCGACATTCTTTCATGATGAAAACCCTAAAAAAAAACTGAGTGCAGAAGAACATACCCCAAACATAATAAAATCCATATACCACAGACACAGCTAATATCATACTGAATAGAGAAAAACTGTAAGCCTTTCTTCTGAGATCTGGAGCACGACAATGATGACCACTGTCCCCACTGTTATTCACCACAGTACTGAATGCCCTAGTTAGAGCAATCAGAAAAGAGAAATATATAAAGGGCATCCAAATTGGAAATAAAGAATTCAAATTATCCCTATTTGCTGACAATATAATCTTATATTTGAGAAAACATCTCCAAGACCACCAAAAAGCTATTAGAACTGATAAATTAAGTTGCAGGATACAAAATCAACATACAAAAATCAGTAGCACTTCTATATGCCAATAGCAAACAATCTGAAAAAGAAATTAAGAAGTGGTACCATTTACATTTGTCACATATAAAATCAAATACCTAGGAATTAGCCAAAGAGGTGAAAGATCTCTATAATGAAGACTCTAAAACACTGATGAAATTACAGAAGACACCAAAAAATGGAAAAATATTCCATGTTCATGGATTGGGAGAATAAATTTTGTTAAAATGTCTGTACAACCCAAGCAATCTACAGATTCAATACAATCCCTATCGAAATATCAATGACATTCTTTATAGAAATAGATAAAAACAATCCTGAAATTTATATGGAACCACAAAAGACCCAGAATAGCCATACTTTCTTCAACACAAACTAGATGAATCACGTTACCTGACTTCAAATTAGACTACAGAGTTATAGTAACAAAAACAGCATGGTACTAGTATAAAAACAGACACATAGACCAATGGAACAGAACAGAGAACCCAGAAACAAATATACATACCTACAATGAACTCATTTTTGACAAAGGTGCCAAGAACATACACTGGAGAAAAATAGTCTATTCAATAAATGGTGCTGGGAAAACTGGAAATTTATATGCAAAGAATGATACTAGACCCCTATGTCTTGCCATATACAAAACTCAAATCAAAATGGATTAAAGACTTAAATTTAGCGATCTCAACTATGAAACTATTGCATGAAAACATTGGGGGAAACTCTCCAGGAATTTGGTCTACGCAAATGTTTCTTGAGCAATACCCAACAAAGCACAGGCAACCAAAGCAAACATGGACAAATGGGATCACATCAAGTTAAAAAGCTTCTGCACAGCAAAGGAAATAATCAACAAAGTGAATAGACAACCTACAGAATGGTAGAAAATATTTGTAAACTACCCCCTCAACAAGGGATTAATAATCAGAATATACAAGAAGCTCAAACAACTCTACAGGAAAAAAATCTAATAATCCAATAACAATGAGCAAAAGATTTGAATAGAATACCTTAATTTCTTAATTTCTTAAAAGAATACCTACAAATGACAAACAGGCATATGAAAAGATGCTCAACATCATGGATCATCAGAGAAATGCAAATCAAAACTACAATGAAATACCATCTCACCTCAGTTAAAATGGCTTATATTCAAAGACAAGCAATATCAAATGCTGGTGAGGATGTGGAAAAAAGGAAACCATTGTACGCTGTTGGCAGGAATGTAAATTAGTACAACCAGTGTGGAGAACAGTTTGGAGGTTCCTCAAAAAACTAAAAATTGAGCTATCACATGACCCAGCAATCCCACTGCCAGCTATATACCCAAAAGAAATGAAATCAGTATATCAAAGAGATATCTGCGCTTCTATATTTGTTGCAGTACTGTTTACAGTAGCTAAGATTTGGGAACAACCTAAATGCCCATCAAAAAATGAATGAATAAAGAAAATGTAGTACATTTACACAATAGAGTACTATTCAGCCATAAAATCGAATAAGATCTCATTTGGGCCAACATGGATGAAACTGGAGATTATGTTAAGCAAAACGAGGCAGGCACAAAAAGACAAACATCACATGTTCTCACTTATTTGTGGGATCTAAAAATCAAAACAATTGAACTCATGGTAGAAGGATGGGTACCAGAGGCTGGAAAGGGTAGCGGGGGGTTTGGGGGGAAGTGGGGATTATTAATGGGTACAAAAAAACAAAGAATAAGACCTACTATTTGATAGCATGACAAGATGACTATAGTCAATAATAATGTAATTGCATATTTTAAAATAACTTAAATAATGTAATTGGCTTGTTTGTAACTCAAAGGAAAAATGCCTGAGGGGATGAATTATATAATCTCATTCTCCATGAGGGACTTATTTCACTTTGCATGTCTGTATCAAAGCATCTCATATACCCCATAAATATATATTTCTACTAAGTACCCACAAAAAAATGTTTAAATAATAAAGAATGTCAGAATACTTTAATATGGTAATAGTGGTGTGTAAATGACTTATATCTTTAGAATGGAGGCTAAAACACAAAATTATTAATAACAGTTACAATTATTTGTTCAGGAATACACAATATAAAAAGATGTAAGTTGTGACGCCCAAAACGTAACATGTGAGGAGGGAGAATAAAGTGTAGAGTTTTTGTATGCAATCAAAGTATCAGCTTAAAGTAGCTGTTATGTGATGCTTTATGCATGCTTCATGTAACTATAAAGCAACAACATAGTAGACACCTAAAAGATAAAAAGAAATCAAAGTATACCACTACAGAAAATTATCTAATTACAAGTAAGACAGCAAAAGAAGAGACAGACAAAAAACCTACAAAGCAACCAGAAAATAATTAACAAATTGGCAGTAGTCTTTATCAATAATTACATTGAATATAAATGGATTAATCAAAAGATCAAGTGGCTAAATGGATTCTTTAAAAAAAAAAAAAGACCCAACTATGTGCTGCCTACAAGAGACTAACTCTCCTTTGAAGAAACGTATCAACTGAAAGTGAAGGGATGTAAAAATATATTCCAGGCAACTGGAGACCCAAAAAGAGAAGTATACCTAGATAATTAGGCTTTCAGTTAAAACTGCAATAAGAAACAAAGGAGATCATATGATAAAGATGTCAGTTCATCAAGAGGATATCACAAATATAAATACATATGTATCCAACATCAGAGCACCTGAACACATAAAGCAAATATTGATAGATTTGAAGGGATAGACTGCAATACAATAATAGAGGGAGATTTCAGTACTCCACCTTCAGCAATAAACAGACGATTCAGACAGAAAATCAGTAAGAAAATATTAGACTTAAATTATGCTTGAGACCAAATGGACCTAACAGACTTAAAGAGAACATTCCATTTAATAGTAGAATACACATTCAAGTGCAGATAGAACATGCTCCAGGATGGGTCATGAGTTAAGCCACAAAACAAGTCTTCACAAATTTAAAATTAAAATTATAATATTTTCTAACCTCAACAGGATGAAACTAAAAATCAGTAATAGAAAGAATGTCAGAAACTTTACAAATACAATAAAATTAAACATACTCCTAAACAATCCATGGGCGAAAGAAGATATTAAAAGGAAAATGTTAAAATATCTTGAGGCAAACAGAAATGAAAACATACTAAAATTTATGCAAAACAGGAAAAGCAATTCTAACGGGAAAGTTTATAGAACAATTCATATGCTGAGGAGACAAATGTGTATTCTGTAGCTGTTGAATGAAATGTTCTATAAATATCTATTAAGTCCATTTGTTCTATAGTGCAGATTAAATATGGTGTTTCTTTGATTTTCTGTCTGAAAGATCTATCCATTGCTGAAAGTGAGATGTTGAAAGCTCTAGCTATTATTGTGTTAGAGCTTTGTTAGAGCTTACTTCTCTCCTTAGCTCTAAAATTTGCTGTATTTATCTGGGTGCCCCAGTGTTGTTGCATATACACTTATTTTTGAGATGGAGTCTCACTCTGTTGCCCAGGCTGGAGTGCAGTGGCACTATCTTGACTCACTGCCACCTCTGCCTCCTGGGTTCAAGCAATTCTCCTACCTCAGCCTCCAGAGTAGCTGGGATTACAGGTGTCCACAACCACACCTGGCTAATTTTTGTATTTTTAGCAGAGATGGGGTTTCACCACGTCAACCAGGCTGGTCTCAAAACTTCTGACCTCCAGTCATCTGCCCACCTCAGTCTCCCAAAGTGCTGGGATTACAGGTGTAAGCTACTGCACCCAGCTGCATATATATTTTAAAGTGTTATATCCTCTTGCCGAATTGACTCCTTTATCATTTTGTTTTTGTTTTTTTTGCATACAGGGTCTCACTCTTTCACCCAGACTGAAGTGTAGTGGCATGATCACAGCTCACTACAGTCTCAACCTCCCAGGCTCAGGTGATTCTCCTATCTCAGCCTCCCAAGTAGCTGAGACTACAGGCATGTGCCACCACACCCAGCTAACTTTTTGTAGAGACAGGGTTTCACCATCTAGCCGAGTCTGGTCTCAAACTCCTGGACTCAAGTGATCCACCTCCCAAAGTGCTAGCATTACAGGAGTGAGCCACCCCACCCAGCCAACCCATTTATCATTGTATAGTGAGCTTCTTTGTCTCTATAGTTTTTGTCTTGAAAACTATTTTGTCTGATATAAGTATAGCTACTCCTGCTCTTTTGTGGTTTCCATTGCCATGGAATATCTTTTTCCATTCCTCCATTTTCAGCTTGTATGTGTCCTTATAGGTGAAGTGCTTTTCTCGTAGGCAACAGGTCATTGGGTTTTTTTTTTTTTAATCTATTCACCTATATCTTTTGATTAGAGAGTTTAGTCCATTTATATGCAATGTTATTATTGATAAGGACTTACTCCTGCCATTTTGTTATTTGGTTTCTAGTTGTTTTCCTTCTTTCCTGTTGTTCTTTTAGTGAAGGTGATTTTCTCTGATGGGATGTTTTAATTTCTTGCTTTTTATTTTTTGTGTATCTGTTGTTTTTTGATTTGAGGTTATCATGAGGCTTGCGAATATTTTATATAACCCACTTTTTAAACTGATAATAATCTAACCCTGATTGCATAATCAAACTCAATCAAAATCAAAAGAAGCAAAAAGAAAACTCTACACCTTAACTTTGTCCCCACTCTTTATAACTTTTTGTTGTTTCTACTTATATCTTATTATACTATCTATGTCTTGAAAAGTTGTAGTTATTTTTGATTGGTTCATCTTTTCATATTTCTATTCAGGATACAAATACTTTATATACCATAATTATAGTATTATAGTAGTCTATGTTTTTCTGTGTACTTATTAACACTGAATCTTTTTTACCTTTGGATGATTTCTTATTGCTCATTAACATCCTCTTCTAATTGAAGTACTCCCTTCAGCATTTCTTATAGGACATACCTGGTTTTGATGAAATCCTTCAGCTTTTGTCTGGGGAAATCTTTATTTCTCCATGTTTAGAGGATAGTTTCACCAGATATACTAGAGTAAAAGATTTTCCTCCAGCATTTTAAATATGTCATGCCACTCTCTCCTGGCCTGTAAGGTTTCCACTGAAAAGTCAGATGTAGTGTCAGATTGTATGCTGTTTATTTTCTCTTGCTGCTTTTTGGGATCCTTTCTTCATCCTTGACCTCTGGGAGTTTGATTATTAAATGCCTTGAGGTAGTCTTCTTTGGGTTAAAACTTAATGTTTTATAATCTTCTATAAATCTGCTTGAATACTGATATATTTCTCTAGGTTTGGGAAGTCACTTATTATCCCTTTGAATAAGCTTTCTACCACAATCTCTGTACCTCCTCTTTAAGGTCAACAACTCAGATCTGGCCAGCTTACAGCTATTTTCTAGATTTTGTAGGCAGGCTTCATTGTTTTTCACTCTTTGTCTCCTCTGTATTTTCAAATAGCTTGTCTTCAAGCTCACTAATTCTTCTGCTGGATCAATTCTGCTGTTGAGAGACTCTGGGCCAGGCATGGTGGCTCATACCTGTAATCCCTGCAATTTGGGAGGCCAAGGCACGTGGATCCCTTGAGCCCAAAAGTTTGAAGCCAGCCTGGGCAACACGGCAAAACTCCATCTCTACTGAAAACACAAAAATTAGCCTGGTGTGGTGGCATGGGCTTGTAATCCCAGCTACTCAGGAGGCTGAGGCATGAGAATCACTTGAACCTGGGAGGCAGAGGTTGCAGTGAGCTGAGATCGTGCCACTACACTCCAGCCTGGGTGACAGAGTCACACAATGTCAAAAAACAAACAAAAACACTGATACATTCTTTCGTACGTCAATTACATTTCCAACTCCAGAATTTCTGCTTTTTAATTATTTCAATCTGTTATATATGATAGAATTCTGAATTTCCTCTGTGTTATCTTAAATTCTGCCAAGTTTCCTCAACACAGCTATTCTGAATTATTCATTTGAAAGGTCACATATCTGCTTCTCCAGGATTGGTCTCTGGTGCCTTAGCTTATTTGGTGAGGTCATGTTTTCCTGGATAGTCTTGATGTTTGTGGATGTTTGTTGGTATCTGGGCATCGAAGAGTTAGGTATTAATATAGTTTGGCTGTGTCCCCACCCAAACGTCACTTTGAATTCTAGCTCCCATAATTCCCGTGGGTCATGGCAGGGACCTGGTGGGAGGTAATTGAATCACGGGGCTTGGTCTTACCCATGCGGTTCTCATGATAGTGAATAAGTCTGATGAGATCTTATGGTTTTATAAAGGGGAGTTCCCCTGCACATGTTCTTTTGCTCGCTGCCATGTAAATATGTGCGTTCAGTCTGCCTCCACATTTCACCATGATCGTGAGGCCTCCCCAGCTATGCAGAACTTTGAGTCCATTCAGCCTCTTTTTCTTTATACATAATCCAGTCTCAAATATGTCTGTTAGCAGCAAGAGAACAGACTAAGAGTAAGTTGGTACCAGTTTTGAACCCCAAATTCAGACAGGTCTCAGTTAATTTAGAAAGTTTATTTTGCCAAAGTTGAGGACATGCACCCATGACCACTTCAGGAGCTCCGGGCGACATGTGCCCAAGGTGGTCAGAGCACAGCTTGGCTTCATATATTTTAGGAAGATATGAGACATCAACCAACATATGTAAGATAAACATTGGTTCTGTCCAGAAAGGCAGGACAACTCAAAGCAAAAGCTGGACCACTCGAAGCAAGGAGGGGGCTTCCAGGTCACAGATAGATAAGAGACAAAGGGTTGCATTCTTTTGAGTTACTGATTAGCCTCTCCAAAGGAGGCAAACAGATGCTCATCTATCTCAGTGAGCAGAGGGGGGACTTTGAATAGAATGGAAGGCAGATTTGCCCTAAGCAGTTCCAGCTTGACTTTTCCCTTTAGCTTAATGATTTGGGGGCCTGAAGATTTATTTTTCTTTCACATGATATAGTGAAGTGCTGCTGTAAAGATACCTGGAAATGTGCTGAAGTTGCTTATCAGCTTGAGGAGATTTGGGGCTGAGACAATGGGGTTTTCTAAATAGACAATCATGTCATCTGCAAACAAGGACAATTTGACTACTTCTTTTCTTAATTGAATACCCTTTATTTCTTTCTCTTGCCTGATTGCCCTGGCCAGAACTTCCAACACTATGTTGAATAGGAGTGGTGAGAGAGGGCATCCCTGTCTTGTGCCAGTTTTTAAGGGGAATGCTTCCAGTTTTTGCCCATTCAGTATGATATTGGCTGTGAGTTTGAATAGTTCTTATTATTTTGAGATATGTTCTATCAATACCGAATGTATTGAGAGTTTTTAGCATGAAGGGCTGTTGAATTTTGTCAAAGGCCTTTTCTGCATCTATTGTGATAATCATGTGGTTTTTGTCTTTGGTTCTGTTTATATGCTGAATTACGTTTATTGATTTGCATATGTTGAACTAGCCTTGCATCCTAGGGATGAAGGCCACTTGATCATGGTAGATAAGCTTTTTGATGTGCTGCTGGATTCGGTTTGCCAGTATTTTATTGAGGATTTTTGTATCGATGTTCATCAGGGATACTGGTCTAAAATTCTCTTTTTTTGTTGTGTCTCTGCCAGCCTTTGGTATTAGGATGATGTTGGTCTCAAAAAATGAGTTAGGGAGGATTCCCTGTTTTCTATTGATTGGAATAGTTTCAGAAGGAATGGTGCCAGCTCCTCCTTGTACCTCTGGTAGAATTCAGCTGTGAATCCATCTGGTCCTGGACTTTTTTTGGTTGGTA
>NW_012121598.1:6635052-6642452 GCF_000951035.1 Colobus angolensis palliatus | reverse complement strand
GCCATCCCATTACTGGGGATATACCCAAAGGATTATAAGTTAGAATGGCAATCATTAAAAAGTCAGGAAACAACAGGTGCTGGAGAGGTTGTGGAGAAATAGGAACACTTTTACACTGTTGGTGGGACTGCAAACTAGTTCAACCATTGTGGAAGAAGGTGTGGCGATTCCTCAAGGATCTAGAACTAGAAATACCATTTGATCCAGCCATCCCATTACTGGGGATATACCCAAAGGATTATAAGTCATGTTGCTATAAAGACACATGCACATGTATGTTTATTGCAGCACTATTCACAATAGCAAAGACTTGGAACCAACCCAGATGTCCATCAATGACAGACTGGATTAAGAAAATGTGGCACATATACACCATGGAATACTATGCAGCCATAAAAAAGGACGAGTTAGTGTCCTTTGTAGGGATGTGGATGCAGCTGGAAACCATCATTCTCAGCAAACTATCACAAGACCAGAAAACGAAGCACAGCATGTTCTCACTCACAGGTGGGAACTGAACAATGAGATCACTTGGACACAGGAAGGGGAACATCACACAACGGGGCCTGTTGTGGGGTGGGGAGATGGGGGAGGGATAGCATTAGGGGATATACCTAATGTAAATGATGAGTTAATGGGTGCAGCACACCAACATGGCACATGTGTACATATGTAACAAACCTGTATGTTGTGTATATGTACCCTAGAACATACAGTATAATAAAACAAATAAATAAAATAATGATTAAAATTAAAAAAAAAAGATACCTGGAAATGTGGAAGTGACTTTGGAACTGGGTAACAGAAGTTCTATTCAAAGTCACCCCTCTGCTCACTGAAATAAATGCATATCTGATTGCCTCCTTTGGAGAGGGTAATCAGAAACTCAAAAGAATGCAACCATTTGTCTCTTATCTACCTGTGACCTGGAAGCCCTCTCCTGGCTTCAAGTTATCCTGCTTTTGCTTTGAGTTGCCCTGCCTTTCTGGACCGAACCAATGTTCATTTTGCATATATTGATTGATGTCTCATGTCTCGCTAAAATATATAAAACCAAGCTGTGCTCTGACCACCTTGGGCACATGTTGTCAGGACCTCCTGAGGCTGTGCCATGGGCATGCATCCTTGACCTTGGCAAAATAAACTTCTACATTGACTAAGACGTGTCTCAGATTTTGGGGGTTTACATTTTACTAACCACAGAGGGATTCTAAGTGGAGGTGTCCCTGATCTTTGACAAATCTATCAGTACTTGGTACCAGCATGAGCTAACTTTATGGCTCAAACCAATAGGATAATTTTCTGAGCTCTGGGAGCACCACATCCAGAGAATCCCTGATCTCCTCAAATCTGGTTGAGATCTAAGGTTCATTTTGCTGTACAACTCCTTTTTAAAAAAAAAAAAGTTTTACTTCCAACAAGGAAGGCAAGTTTTCCTGCTTCCATGATGATGGAAGGCAGGTAACTCCTTTATGGAGTCTGAGCTAACTGCTAACTTCCAACAGGGAAGATGAGTTGTTTTTCCTGCTTCTAGGATGGTAGAGAGCAGTCTTCAGTCTGAGACCCATCCCTAGGCAAGTAGCTGAATTGGGGTTTTGTCTTGGCTAAAGTTCAATAGCTAAGGTTCTGCCTTCTTTTTTCCACCATGGTTGCTTGGGTTTTGTTCCTAAATCAAGCCCTTTCTGGTTTGATACTTGGTACTTCTGAAATAGCAGCAATTTGTCCTAGCTGAAATATGGTAATGAGATTAAAAAGACTTTTTTTTTTTTAAAAGGCGCTCAATGGTTAAAGTCAGCTTAATTAAAAGCTAACATCCAGCATGTGTGCATGTGTATATGTGTGTATTTAAAAGGTCTTCAGATTTCTTTATTCTCTCCTAGGGCCTTGTCCTTGTTTTGAGTGAAAGTTTTTTTCTTCCAGTTTACTGAATTGTTTTCTTTATATACTTCTGCTGTCTCTTCTTTCTCTTGCACCCTCTGCTGCATGAGGTAACTAAAATAATTTATAATAACCTGGGGTTCCTTAAAGAAAATGGAGAAGGTGCTGAACTCCATCTCGGGGAGAAACCTGTTTTTCTTTACGGAACCCTAAGAATATAAACAGACAAGTTCATCTCAGCTTTTAAGCTGCTTTTTTATTGTGTTACCTGATTAAAGTAATTATTGCAACAGTGCTACACTTGGGTTTTTAAATTAGAGTGTAATACAGACACTTAGAAATGCCTTTGTTTAAAAAATTTTAAGTGCATTGTAAGATCATGTGGTCTAGCCTCATAATGATTCTCCCTTTTTGGAAACCCAGGATTCAGTGTGGGTTCTGCCTAAAGTTTAGAGATCTAGTTAAAAGATAGGTAGTCTGTATCTAACTATAACTGGTCTCCTTTTACAATCATATGATAAACTTTTATAATTTTATGTTTGATTTGGCATCCATCTTTAATCTCCCTCTAGTACACCAGTTTTTGTCTCTGTACCTTATGATGTAAATTTTGCTATCTGATTTTCACCTTGTTTCCTTTAATATGCAAATTTAGGGCTATTTAGCTGACAACTAACTAGGGTTGTGAAAGAGGTTATGAAGAATCTGAAAGTCTAAGAGGGAAAAAGGTTTTTATGAATCTATAAATTGTACATTTATCAGCATGCCTAATACATCTATGTATTTATGTGTTGTGTACACATTTCACTACTGAAAATATATAAAAAAGCTCTCATTGGCTTAAAAAATAAAAGCACCTAAATCAAATACTTTATCATAAAAAAGAAAAGGCTAGTCAAATCGTTTTTCAAGTTTACATGACAAGTAAAATCTTCAATAAGCTAGCTTTAAAATTATTGGTCAAGTAATATTAGAAATGTCTTAAGAATTGCCAGCATACATTTTTGTTTACCTTTATTAATCAAGCAATTTCATACTTATCCTTGTCAAATATTATAAGGTATCAACATTTGGCATAAGTGTTACAAAACTATAAACAGCTCCAAACAGAATGACCTTTGCTTATGTAATTTTTTAACAAATAAGACATTAGTATTGGCTTAATGAAAATAGCCAAATCTTGAATTTAGTAAAATTATCATAACTTTTAATCCTGTGGCCTTAGGCAGTTGAGTACACAGGCAGTAAGGAGGTTTGCCTTAGGAAGGGACTGTTATCCTTTTTGTATCAAGTTAACTATAAACTAAATCCTTCTCAAAGTTAGTTTGGCCTATGTCCAGGAGTGAACAGTGACAGCTTGGAAGTTAGAAGCAAGATAGAGTCATTTAGGGCAGATCTTCTTCACTGTCTGAGTTATAATTTTGCAATGACAGTTTCATAGCTTTAAATGATGACTATGCAGTTTTTATAAACAATATAATTATTAAAATAATTAAGTAAATGTAATGGGGTAAATACTTGTAGATAAACTTGTTACAGTTTAGAATCTAAGGTTATATTAAATAATAGATATTTCATTATTTGAGTATTTTCCTATACAAATATATTGTAGAAAAACATTCTTGCTAAAAAAAAAGTGTCCTTTTACAAAGGTGAATAATTTTTGTCTAATTCAAAGCTGATCTAAAGGTTATATATGAAACAAGTGAAAAGGAACCAGGAAATAGGAGCGATGTAAAGAAAATCATAAAAATAAAGAGTTTGGGGGTAAGAAAGCTTAAAGATAAATAATTTTATGTAAGAACAAAATATTGTATGGTAAATTTAGTCCTAGAATAAAATGACTGGTTAAAAAAGAAGAATGTTCAGGACAAACCAGAAAGTCTAAGCATGTCATGAATGGTCTATGTAAATCACAATAAGAGGATTTATTTAAAAAAAAAAAAAAACTCTTATAAGATCAAGTTGTCTTTCATTAAAAAGAACTTATAATGTTCATTCTAGAGATTGGGCTTGATGTAAAAAAAATTAATTGAGGTTATTACATCCGTGTTTCTTTCTGTACATGCTTTTAAAGTCCTTGTGACAGTGAGTTACAGGGCTTTGACTCCTGGGTCTTAAAAGGACACCAAGTCCTGCCAAATCTTAAACACGGACAGCAATTAAATCCTCACCTTCAGGCCCCATAGAAGATGTCAATCAAACAAACTGCATTCCTATGATGACGTCAATCAAAACAAACTGCATTCCTAAGACACAGGGCCAGAAATTAAAGCTATTCAACTCCAGGCCCAGGGGTTATCATGGAAGAGGTGGGCATGGAAGATTGTAAGGCCAATTTTGAAAGATAACTTCAGTTTATCTACAAAGCAATCACTAACTTCAAAGGCACACTGATACAAGACCAGCATATGGGCCCCTGTGTCAGATTAACAAGGTTTTCTCGAAGCATTAATCAACTCCTTAATAAAAGATATAAAGGTTATAAAAGGCTTATGGAAATTATATCTTATGGTCAAGATTAAAATTTTATAGGCAGTTTATAAAATTTTGAAAACCAAATTTAATTGGCTGCATGCTGTTTTTATTAGGGCTTATTGTTTGGAAAATTAAGTCTCCTCTGAAAGAATGAAGGTTTTTGCCTTTTCAAAAAAAATCTTTGAGTTATTATTTGGTTAAATGATCCATTTTGTGATAACAAGAGTTTTAAACCTTTGATGACTGACAAACTTTCCAAGATTAAATTATAAATTATGTCTTTTTCTGGGCTAATTAATCCTTTAAGATATTAGGTTCCCTAAAGTCCTAAAATGACATAGTTTGCTTATTTGGTATAAAAATCATACAGGAAATATTATCAAATATGAAATGGTGTTTGGTTTTCTTTGAGCTGTATTTGTATAGTTATGTTATTGGTATGTGTTCCAAAATTAAGGGAAGCTCCTGTAATTCTGATATAATGTAGTGTACATTATCAGTAATAATTATGTTAAATTATTGTGTGCCATAGAGGTAACAAATTTCCTTGTCAATTGTGTTTGACTGTGGCTGCCCTAAAACTTTTTGTCATCCATGGACAACTGTTGTCTTGTTTTGGTCCTCTTTGGGAGGTAGTTTATCATGAAACTTCAAGAGTAGAGGAGATCACCCAACTCATAAGTACTTAATGATACAAATCTATGGCTGGGCTGGGCTTTAAAAGAAGTCTTAACCTGAGATTCCTACCATGGAACAAGGTTCCATCAAAGCCAATTTAAAAACCTATATAAAAATAATTATTCTTGCTGTACTGTATACAAATCATCAGATCAAGTCTAATAAAGCAAATAAATCCTATCATGATTTGTCTTTAGTAAAACTGGGAAACTGAAGGGAGGAAAAGTTATGTTTCAAAAACTATAGTACACCTGTTATTAGAGTCTGGTCTTGCCTAATTGTTTTTGATTTTTATTATTTTTTCAATTTGAACCAAACTATTTTTTGTTGACTGCAAGTCTTCAAAATAATGTTTTCGATTACTTTTCCTTCTTTTTTCCACATTTTTCCTAATTTGGAGTCACTGAAAACTAAGCTGTGCTTTCTTAAAACCCTGTGAACCAAAGCCAGACAAACTTAAGAAAACAATAGCAACCTATTTACATAGATAAGTCACTTTCATACCTGCCTACTGATGTATGGACTTGAGAGTAATGTGGCCTATATTGATTTTCCAGGATTGTTCTTTTGTTGTTTTTCTCCCCTCCTCCATTTTCTCTTCACAGTAAGGGAGGAGACCACCCCTCATACTGTCTTATGCCCAATTTCTGCCTCCAAAGAAAGCAAAAACTAAAAGGCAGAAATGACATCTACAGGCAGACAGCCCAGCGCCGTGCCCTGGGCCAGGAAGTTAAAGACTGACCCCTGACCTAACTGGTTATGTTATCTATAGATTCCAGACGCTGTATGGAAAAGCATTGTAAAAATCCCTGTCCTGTTCTGTTCCGTTCTGATTACTGGTGCATGCAGCCCCCAGTCATGTACTCTCTGCTTGTTCAATCGATCATGACCCTCTCACACGGACCCCCTTAGAGTTGTGAGCTCTTAAAAGGGACAGGAATTGCTCACTCAGGGAGCTCAGCTCTTGAGACAGTAGTCTTGCCAATGCTTCCAGCTGAATAAACCCCTTCCTTCTTTAACTCAGTGTCTAAGGGGTTTTGTCTGCAGCTCTTCCTGCTGCATTTCTTGGTTCCCTGACCAAGAAGTGAGGTGATTGGCAGATGGTTGAGGCAGCTCCTTAGGTGCCTTAAGTCTGCCCTGTGGAACGTCCCTGTGGGGGACTCCGACCAGCCCAAGTCATATGGATCCTGAGAGCACTCCCGGGTAGGTATTTGCCCCAGTGGGATGCCTTGCCAGAGCAGTGGCACTTGGAGTCTAGACATCCAAAACTTGATAAGAATGGTCTTTGGAACTTGCCTACTCTGAGTGGAAGTGTGGCCTGACCACCCACCGTGTGCCTTTATCAGCACTTTGGTTTTGGTTTTGACTTGGTTTGAATTGCTTGACAGGACTGCTCTTGGGAACTTGCCTACTCCATTTGAGTGGAAGCATGGCCTGATCACCAATGACGTGCCTGTACTGGCACTTTGGTTTTTGTTTTTGACTTGACTTGGATTGCTTGATATTTTGGTTTTGGTTCTGACCTGGTCGGATTTCTTGATACTCTGATTTTGGTTTTGATTCTGGTTTGGTGTAAACTGTAAAAGTGTGTGTGCACCCTTTGTACCCATTCTTTGTTTTGTGGTATGCATGTGGTGTAAGCATGGTGTTTTGTCTCGAGGAAACATGGGTCAGTCGCAAAGTAAGCCCACCCCACTAGGAACTATGCTGAAAAATTTCAAGAAAGAATTTAAAGGAGACTATGGAGTACTATGACACCAGGAAAACTTAGAACCTTATGTAAAATAGACTGGCCAGCATTAGAGGTGGGTTGGTCATCAGAAGGAAGCCTGGACAGGTCCTTTGTTTCAAAGGTATGGCACAAGGTAACCTGTAAAGCCAGGGCACCCAGACCAGTTCCCGTACATAGATGCTTGGTTACAGCTGGTTTTAGATCCCTCCACAGTGGTTGAGAGAACTGCAGCATAAGTGAGGCAGAGAGAAAGAAAGAGAGGCAGAGAGAGAGAGAGAGAGAGAGAGGCAGAGAGAAAGAGACAGAGAGGCAGAGAGAAAGAAAAAGAGGCAAAGAGAGAGAGATAGGCAGAGAGGGGAGAGAGAGAAAGGCAGAGAGAGAGGGAGGCAGAGAGGAGAGAGGGAGGCAGAGGAGAGAGGGAGGCAGAGAGGAGAGAGGGAGGCAGAGAGGAGAGAGGGAGGCAGAGAGAGAGGCAGAGAGGCAGAGAGGAGAGAGGGAGGCAGAGAGGAGAGAGAGGCAAAGAGGAGAGAGAGGCAGAGAGGAGAGAGAGGCAGAGAGGGGAGAGAGGCAGAGAGGGGAGAGAGGCAGAGAGGGGAGAGAGGCAGAGGCAGAGAGTGGGGAGAGAGAGAGGCAG
>NW_012121598.1:6633308-6633567 GCF_000951035.1 Colobus angolensis palliatus | reverse complement strand
AAAAAAAAGAAAGTAGAAAAATAACTTTTAGAGGAAACCTCCTTGTGAGCATATCTCACTAGTTCAGTTCAGAACTATCCTAAATCAAAAAAGCCAAAAAGTAGCTTACTAACTCAAAAATCTTAAAGTATAGGGCTATTCTGTTAGAAAAAAATAATAATAAAAAATAAAAAAGGGAAATTCCCTCAACCCAGCAAGTTTCCTAACAATGGGTTTAAATCTTAATTACCATACAAAGGTCTGACCAGACCTAAGAGGA
>NW_012121598.1:6600546-6631460 GCF_000951035.1 Colobus angolensis palliatus | reverse complement strand
GGGCCATAGTCCCAGGGGAAAACCCTACCAAACTAAAGCTAAGAAAAATTGAACTTTTCATCTATTCTATTACTCTTTCTTCTTTCCTCGTTCTATTGCTGACCATCTAGTTATTAACATAACCAAGTCAATTTTGCCTCAAACTATTGCATTTAATGCTTGTCTTGTTATACCCTGTGGAGAGTTCCCAAGTCAAAGACAGCTTTCTTCTTCAGAAAAGTACTTCTGTCCCTCCTGACTCCCCTCAGACTGGGCATTAGTAAACTACATCATTTAATCTGGAGAGATTTCGATAAAGACCCCAGCACCAACAAGGAGTCTTGCCCCCCGATGTAGAGCTTTCATGCCATCGTTGTTCCAATGTTCCGTGGACCACTAAAGAGCAAGGATGGACCGCCCCAACCGTTTTTTTAATTTCCTAAAACCATACATACATTCATTTTACTAGAGGATCATAGAAGTTAAAGACTTAAAACAAACTTTAGCAATAAAGACAGGATACTAAGATGCAAATGCCTGGTTAAAATGGATCAAATATTCCATCTGCACATTAAGCAAAAGCAAATGTTATGCTTGTGCACGTGGCAGGCCAGAGGCCCAGATTGTCCTTCTTCCACTAAGGTGGTCCTCCAGTCAACCAGGTGAAGGCTGCATGGTAGCTCTTTTCCAGGATTCTACAGTCTGGAGTAGTAAGTCATGCCGAGCTCTTTCTGCTATATCCTGAAGTCCAGCACCCTGCACGTCGGCCCCCAAGGGCCATCCAGCTTCTGTCTCCCAACACTAAGTTCTTTTCATGTCTCTCACGACAGGGAGGAAACTTAGCATTCGTTGGAGACCTGAAGGGATGCAGTGAGCTTAAGAATTTTCAAGAGCTTATCAATCAACCCTTGTTCATCCCCAAGTGGATATGGATATGGGGTGGTATTGTGGTGGACTTTTACTGGGCACTCTGCCAAATAACTAGAGTGGCACTTGTGCTTTAGTCCATTTGGCTATCCCTTTCACCCCCGCATTTCATCAACCAGAGGGATAAACAAATAAGACATCATAAAGTGAGAGAAGCCCCTTATGGGTCTTTTGACTCTCACATCCATTTAGATGCAATTGGAGCCCCACAAGAAATACCAGATCAATTTAAAGCTTAAAATCAAATAGCTACAGGATTTAAGTCAATAGTTTAGTGGGTGACAGTTAACAAAAATGTATATTAGATAAATTACATCTATTACAACCAACAGCAACAAACTTTTCATGAGTTAAAAGAAAAACTTAGGTCGGTCCCAGCCCTGGGGCTACCTGACCTGACAAAACTTTTTACACTCTGTGTCAGAAAGAGAAAAAATGGCAGTTGGAGTTTTAACCCAGACTGTGGGGCCCTGGCCAAGGCCAGTGGCCTAACTCTCAAAACAACTAGACGGGGTTTCCAAAGGCTGGCCTCCATGTCTAAGGGCCCTGGCAGCAACGGCCCTGTTAGCACAAGAAGCAGATAAGTTAAGTCTTTGGCAAAACCTCAACTCCCTGCATCCTGTGGTGACTTTAATAAATACCAAAGGACATCATTAGCTAATGAATGCTAGACTAACTAGATATCAAACTTGCTCTGTGAAAATCCCTACATAACGACTGAAGTTTGCAACACCCTAAACCCCGCCACCTTGCTCCCAGTATCAGAGAGCCCAGTTGAATGTAACTGTGTAGAGGTATTGGATTTAGTTTATTCTCGTGGGCCCGACCTCCAAGACCATCCTTAAACATCAGTAGACTGGGAGCTGTACGTGGATGGGAGCAGCTTTGCCAACCTCTGCAAAGTGACTCTGAAGAAGAAGACAAGCCCTGCTCCAGTCACACCCGGAAGCTGACTGGTCCACGCATGGCTGAACCATGAGGAAACTCATCGCAGGACTCATTTTCCTTAAAATTTGGACTTGTACAGTAAGGACTTCAACTGGCCTTCCTCAGACTGAGGGCTGTTCCCAGTGTATATATCAAGTCACTGAGGTAGGACAAAAAGTTGCTACAGTCCTATTATTTTATGGTTATTATAAGTGTACCGGGACTCTAAAAGAAACTTGTTTGTATAATGCTATTCTATCCAAGCTATGTAGCCCAGAAAATAACCCACCTGACGTGTGTTATGACCCATTTTAAGCCTCCCATGATCACAGTTTTTAAAATAAAATTAAGGACTGGTCCTTTTCTAGGTGACACAAGTAAAGTAACAGCTAAGACAGAAGAAAGAGGGGTCCCCAAACATATAACCCTAAAATTTAATGCTTGTGCCACTATCAATAGCAATTGGCATGGAATAGGATGCAGTTCTTCAAATTAGAAAAAAAAAGTTACATGACAGGAAATAAGTATATCTGCCATGAATTGGGCTCACGTGCAAATGTGTATAATTACTGGTCATGTGTCATCTGGACTATTTAGAAAAAGGATGAAAAAGACCCTGTTTAGCTCCAAAAAGGAGAAGGAAGCCCCTCCTGTACGAGTGGAAGCTGCAACCTCTTGAAATTAGTAATTACAAATCCCTTAAACCCAAGGTGGGAAAAAAGAGGACACGTATCTCTGGGTATCGATGGAAAAGGACTAAATCCTATAGTAAATACCTTACTAAAAGTGGAGGTTTGTAAACTCTCTCCAGAACTGGTATTTCAGACTTTCTATGATGAACCAAATGTGCCAGTATCAGGGACTCCAGGAAAAACTGGAAATTTGTTTTTGCAATTAGCTGAGCATGTAGCCCAGTCTCTAAATGTCACTTCATGTTAAGTTTGTGGAGGAACTGTAATGGGAGATCAATGGCCATAGGAAGCCCAAGTATTAATGCCTACAGACCCAGTTTCTGATGAATTCCTGGCCCAAAAGAATCACCCTGATCATTTCTGGGTTCTAAAAGTCTCAGTCATTAGACAATATTGCATAGCTAGAGAAGGGAAAGAATTCACTCATCCTATAGGATGACTTAGTTGCCTGGGACAAAAACTGTATAATGGTACCACAAAAACAGTTACATGGTGGAGTTCAAACCACACAAAGAAAAACCCATTCAGTAAATTTCCAAAGTTGTAGACCATTTAGATCCACCCAGAATCCCACCGGGACTAGACAGCCCCCACTGGGCTATACTGGATATGTGGACATAGAGCCTACGCTAAGCTGCCTGATCAGTTGACAGGTAGTTGTGTTATTGGCACTATTAAACCATCTTTCTTCCTACTGCCCATGAACACTGGCAAACTCCTGGGCTTCCCTGTCTATGCTTTCCACACAAAGTGAAGCACAGCCATAGATAATTAAAAAGATGACAAACGGCCTCCTGAAAAAAATTATACAATACTATGGGCCCACCACCAAGGCACAAGATGGCTCATGGGGATACTGGACCCCCATATACATGCTCAACCGAATCATATGGTTGAAAGCTGTCTTAGAGATCATCACTAATGAAACCGGTAAAGCCTTGACTATTTTGGCCTGGCAAGAAACTCAGATGAGAAACGCTATTTATCAAAATAGATTAACACTCAACTACTTGCTGGCAGCTGGAGAAGTCTGTGGAAAATTTAACTTTACTATGTGCTACCTGCACATAGATGACCAGGGGCAAGTAGCCGAAGATATAAAGACATGACAAAACTGGCACATGTGCCTATCCAAGTGTGGCATGGATTTGACCCTGAGGCCATGTTTGAATATGGTTCCCAGTGCTAAGAGGATTTAAAACGCTTATAGCAAAAATTATAGTAGTAACAGGAACCTGCTTAGTGATCCCTTGTTTACTACCTGTACTCATTCAAATGGTAAAAGATTTCATTGCTACTCTAGTTCACCAGAATGCTTCAGCCCAAGTGTACTATATGAATCACTATTGATCTGCCATGCAGGAAGACATAGGTAGTGAGGATGAAGGTGAGAATTCCCGCTAATAAAATGAGTGAGAGTCTCAAAGTGGGGGAATAAGGGAAGAGATCACCCTCATATTGTCTTATGCCCAATTTCTGCCTCCAAAGAAAGAAGAAGTAAAAACTAAAAGGCAGAAATGAAAACTACAGGCAGACAGCCCGGTGCCGTGCCTTGGGCCTGGTAGTTAAAGATTGACCCCTGACCTAACCGGTTATGTTATCTATAGATTCCAGATACTATATGGAAAAGCATTGTAAAAACTCCTGTCCTGTTCTGTTCTGATTACCGGTGCATGCAGCCTCCAGTCACATACCCCCTGCTTGCTCAATTGATCACGACCCTCTCACCTGGACCCCTTAGACTTATGAGCCCTTAAAAGGGACAAGAATTACTCACACAGGGAGCTCGGCTCTTGAGACAGCAGTCTTGTCAATGCTCCTGGCCGAATAAACCCCTTCCTTCTTTAACTCGGTGTCTGAGGCATTTCGTCCGCAGCTCCTCCTGCTACAACAGGACATGAGACTTCACAACCTGCTGAAAATGAGCTTTCCTAATAACTCGGGACTTACTGTCTAGGGAATACACCATCCTAGCCATGAAAGATCAGATAAAATCTTAGACCAGAGAGAGATTCATTTTATTCTAAAATACTTTCTCCAAAAGATTTTTAAAAGGGGAGAAAATGTGAATAGAAAATATATTGGGCCCCCAAATACAATAAGCTAAAGGGAAAAGTCAAGCTGGAACTGCTTAGGGCAAACCTGCCTTCCATTCTATTCAGTCACCCCTCTGCTCACTGAGACAAATGCATTATATGTTTGCCTCCTTTGGAGAGGCTAATCAGAAACTCAAAAGAATGCAACTTTTTGTCTGTCTTCCACCTGTGATCTGGAAGCCCCCTCCTTGCTTTGAGTGGTCCCACTTTTGCTTCAAGTTGTCCTGCCTTTCTGGACCAAACCAATGTTTATCTTACATGTGTTAGTTGTGTCTCATATCTTCCCAAAATGTGTAAAACCAAGCTGTGCTCTGACCACCTTGGGCATATATCATCCGGAGCTCCTGAAACTGTCATGGGTGTGTGTCCTCGACTTTGACAAAATAAAATTTCTAAAATAACTGAGACCCGTCTCAAATTTTGGGGGTTCACAAAAGCCACAGAGCTGCAGCTGCCTTAGGCCATGGGAGCCCACCTCTTGCATCAGTGTGACCTGGAGGTGAGACATGGATTCAAAGGAGACCATTTTGGAGCTTTAATATTTGATTCCCCTGCTGGATTTTAGACTTGCATGGGGCCTGTAGGCACGTCACTTTGGCCAATTTCTCCCCTTTGGAATGGGTGTATTTACCCAATCCCTGTACCCTCATTGTATCTAGGAAGTAACTAACTTGCTTTTGATTGTACAGGCTCATAGGCAGAAGGGACTTGCCTTGTCTCAGATGAGACTTTGGACTGTGGACTTTTGAGTTAATGCTGAATTAAGATTTGGTGGACTGTTGGGAAGGCATGATTGGTTTTGAAATATAAGGACATGAGATTCTGGGGCCAGGGGGGTGTAATGATATGGTTTGGCTGTGTCCTTACCCAAATCTCATCTTGAATTATAGCTCCCATGATTCCCACATGGCATGGGAGGACCCAGTAGGAGGTAACTGAATCATGGGAGGGCGGTCTTTCCCATGCTGTTCTCATTACAGTGAATAAGTCTCATGAGATCTGATGGTTTTAAAGGGGGAGTTCCCCTGCACACCTCTCTTGCCTGCCGCCATGTAACATGTGCCTTTGCATCTCTTTTGTCTTCCGCCATGATTGTGAGGCCTCCGCAGCCATGTGGAACTGTGAGTCCAAGAAACCTCTTTCCTTTATAAATTACCCAGTCTTGGATATGTCTTTATTAGCAGTGGGAGAACAGACTAATACAGGTATTTATTATGGTTGTTGCTTGTTCGTACCTGTCCTTCTTGGAGAGGCTTTCCAGGTATTCAAAGGGACTTGGGTGTTGTGATTTATGTATTTGGTCACTGCAGCTGTATCTGCATTAGGAGGCACTCCATGCCCAAGAATACTGTGGCTTGTGCAGACTCAGAGGTACTACTTTGGTGGGCTTGGATGAGATCCAGAAGAATTCTCTGTATTAGCAGGCAGAGAATCTTGTTCTCTTTCTTTACTTTCTCCCAAACAAATGGAGTCACTCAGTCTATGCTGTGCTGCCTGGAGCTGGGAGAGTGGGTGACATAAGCACCCTTATTGGCCACCACCACTGGGACTATACTGGGTGAGCCCTGAAGCCAGCACAGCACTGAGTTTCATCCAAAGCCCACTGTAATGACTATGTGGCTACCACTTATGCTTGCTCAAAGCTCTACAATCAGCAGGTGGCAACGCCAGCCAGGCTTGTGTTCTTCCCTTTAGGGCAGTGAGTTCTTTCCATCCCTGGATGGGTCCAGAGGTGCTGTCTGGCATCCAGGGCCTGGAGTCAGGTACCTTAGGAATCTACCTGGTGGCCTATTCTACTGTGGCTGAGCTGGCACTCAAGCCGAAAGACAAGCCTTCTCACTCTTCTCTCCCTTTTCCACAAGAAGAGTCTCTTCCCATGGCCAACATTGCCACAGGCCAATGGGGAGTACTGCCAGGCTACTGCCAATGTCCACTCAAGGCCCAAGGGCTCTTCAGTCAGCTTGTGGTAAATGCTGCCAGACCTGAGACTCACCCTTCAGAGCAGTGGGCTCCCCTCTGGGCTAGGACAGGTCCAGAAATACCATCTATGAGTGAAGGCCTGGAATCAGGGACCCCAAACCCCCACTTGGTGCTCTACCCCACTGTGACCAACCTGTTACCTAAGCTACAAGATGAAGTCCTCTTTATTCTTCCCTCTGCATTGTTTTTAAACAAGGAGTCTTTCCCTACAGCCACCACAGCTGGGAATGTGCTGGGTCTCGCCTGAAGCCAGTAAGTCTCAGAGGTTCACCCAAGGCCTCTGACATGTACTACCTGGCGACCACTGCTGATTATTCAGGGCCCAAAGGCCCCTTTACTCAGCAAGTGATGAATCCTGCCAAGACTGGGTCCTTCCCTTTAAGACAGTGGGTTCCTTTCTGACCCAGAATATGCCCAGAAATGTTGTCTGGGAACTAGGCTCTAGAATGAGTGGCTTAGGACACTGCCCATTGCCCTAGTCTACTGTGGCTGAACTGGTTTCTGAGTTGCGAGATAAAGTGCTCTCTACTCCTCCCTCTTCTCACCTCAAGTAGAAGGAAAGTCTCTTTCTGTGTTGCGAGCTGTGTGGCCTGAGCCTAGGGGAGAGCTCATGCATGCACCCCCTTGGCTGACCCGGCTGGCTTCTCACCAGATTGTGTGCCCCTCAAGTCCACGGGCTCCAAGTGCAGCACAGCACAGCATTAGAACTCACCTACGAGTTGTAGTCCTTGTGGCCTAGACTGCTTCTCAAGGTTAGTTGGAACCCAAGTCACCTTAGCCTGCAGCGGCGAGGCTTGCGGAACTCAATTTCTGGCCACTGGAAGGGATGACTCCCCTCTGGCTAGGGCTCATCTAAATATTCTCTCTGTGGGGTCAATTGATTTCTGCCTGGTGTTGCTTTCCACTGTGACAGGGCAGCACTGAGTTCATATGCAAAGTCCCACAATTACTGTCCTCTCCCGCCCCCAAGGACAGATTCTTTCTGTCATGGGGCCACTGTGGCATTGGCAATGCAAGACAGTCTTTCTGACCCTCTCCAGTGCCTCTTTCGGTGATAAGTTAAAACCAGATACTGTGATGACTCACCTGATTTTTTAGCTTCTTAAGGTGCTTTTTTGTGTAGATAGTAGTTAGATTTGGTGTTCCTGTGGGGACGATGATTGCTGGAGGCTTCTTTCACCATCTTACTCCGCCTCCTTCCAAAAATTAGTTTTTAAAAAGGCTCTGAAAAAACACACACATTATAAACCCTAAAGTAAAATAACACAGAAATAACAATTACACAAATTATAACTAAAAAGCTAAGAAAGGAAATAAAGTGAAATTTTAGAACAGTCAATTCGAAAGTCATCAGAAAAAGAAAAAAAGGGAACAAAGAACAGATAAAGCAATAACAAGGTGGTAGATTTAAACCAACCATATCAATAAATACATATCTGTTGCATGAAATGTAAATAGTCTAAACTAAGGAGTTGGGAAGAAAAAACACGTAAATTGTCCAGACCAAGAGTCTTCAAACCTTTTCTTAAAGGGGCCAATCAAATATTTTAAGCTCATGGACCACAACGTTTCTGTTGCAACTATATAACTTTATTATTATAAGCATAAAAGCAGCTATGGACAATACATAAATAGATGTGGCTGCATTTTAATAAAACAGTTATAAAAACAGGCAACACACCAGACTGTAGTTTACTAATCCCTGGTCTAAATATCTCAAAAAGTGAAGTTGTTAGGTAAAGAAAGAAAAAAAACCACAAAGCTTAACTATATGCTGCCTACAAAAAAACCCACTTTACTATGACACGCATAGATTAACAGTAGGGAGGAAAAAGCTATGCTATGCTAACATGAACCAAAAGAAAGCTGGAGTGCACATGTTTGTATTAGCCAAAGTATATCCTAGAGCACAAGTTGAGAGACAGAGATGGCAAGGGTGAAAATAGAAACATAGAGCCATCTTTTACCAAGGGGATCAGCTTGCTAACCTCACATGACCTTGTCAGACTCCTAAGGACAAGAGAGACCAAAAGATAAAAACAGAAAAGGACTTGCTGAGTCTCCTCTTATGTGAATGTCTTTAGCCCTTATCACTACAGTAGAAAGGTCAGAGGGAGCCAATGGAGGAATCCTAGGTATACTTAGAGGCAAGAAAGAGTAGTTGCTAAAAGCATGAGCTCTGGTGTCAGACCGCCTGAATTCGAATCCCAACTTCACCACTTAGAAACTGGGCGACAGTGGGTGAGCTTCTTAATTTTTCAATCTGGAAAATTAATTTAAAAATGACTATACCTTATAGACTTCCCATGATAATTGCACGAGTTAACACACGTGAAGCATTTAGTATAGTGCCTGGCACATGGCCAGCACTCAAAAACGTGAACAACATTGATGTTGCCACCACCATAGTATTTCTTTTCTAGCTTCTTTGGAGAAAGCAAAATAAAAACTATTGTACCCTATGTGTGCAGCTATCTTTAAGTTGGCACAGTGGCTCCCATCTTCTAGCAGTGGCCAAAAAAATGTTCTTAATGGAAAGTATAATTTGAGGCAGCATGATTATCCCAGGGGTTGGCAAACTATGACCTTCGGGTTAGATCTGGCCCACCACCTGTTTTTGTATGGTCTGCAAACTAAAAACGGTTTTTATATGTGTAAATCGTTTTTAAAAGTCAAAGATGCTTGTCGAAAGTTTGAGAAAAAAAGTCAAATGAAAAACATTTTGTGAGATGTAAAAATTATATAAAATTCAAATTTCAGTGTCCATAAAGTTTTAATAGAATAGAGCCATGCTCATTTATTTACATATTATAGTTTTCAACTACAATGGCAGAGGTGAGCAGTTCCAACAGTGACCGTGTGGCCCACAAAGCTTAAAATATTTGTTATCAAGTCTTCTACAGAAAAAGTTTGCCAACAAACTTGATTTAACCCATCTTTGAATTTCCCCTTTATTTCCAAATGCCCACAAAGTCTACACAAACGGCAACTTGGAAGTAGCCAACACATTTTATCCCGTATGTCAGAGCCCCGACCTGTCCCTGCTCACGTTCTAACCTTGGCATAGCAGGTCTTCCTTTGTTGGGAGTTTAACCTTCTTCAGAGGTCGGTAACTCTGATCTTTAAGTCCAGGGTGTGATCCCGAGCTTTTTCTCCCCCTCTGCAGGAGACAGAGGTGTAAGCTGGAGGTGTAAGGAACGGGTTAGGAAACCTTTGGCTTTCTCACTCAGCTTTCTATTGGCGATTAGTCACGCTCAGCTTTTTATCTGTTTCCAGTGGGTCAATCAAGCTTAGCAGTAGCCACCTGATTTATATTATCCTTTCAGTCCCTATTTCTCCCATAATCTCAAACATCTGACACATCACATCAGCTAATGCCTTCCTTTCTACCGCTATACCATGCCAGTGGATCACCAATGAAAGTTTGAGCAATTCGACCAGTTCCTTGTCCCATTTCCTATTTGTGCTTTATCTATTACCAACCTGGGGTCCTCACTGAAGGAAGGGTGGTAAGTAATCCAGCACCAAAGCCCCACATCAGTGGCTTCTGCCTGCGACCATACCTGGTTAGGCTTGCCAGATTCAGTAAACATAAATACAAGGCTCCCAGTTAAATTTGCATTTTAAATCAACAAATACTTTTTAAAGTCTATTTCATGCAATATCTAGGACATATTTTTACTATAATTTTTCTTTCAATTTGAAATTAAAATGTAGCTGAGCATCCTGTATTTTATGTGGCAATTCTACAACAGGTTGGGTTCCCTGGGAAGCAAACTCTGAGATGGAGTTTAGCCAGCATGATGTCATTAAGAAGAGCCCTTAGGATCAACACCTGTGGAAAGGAGGTGCCAGAAGCAGGAAGGACAGAGAAAGTCAACCTGCAGTACAGGCCCGGGGACAGACTTGGCTGAACCATCGGGTGCTCTGGCTCTAGAATTGCTCTTTAGAGTAATTCCAAGGTGGGCTGAGGTGCCTACGCCTTAAACTCTCACACTGATCAGTCATTGGATGATGAGGCGTATCCTTGGGCAAAGCGGTTCTCTGCAGCACTGACCATGTCTGTAGGTGCTAACAGCTGAAAGCTATATGCTGACGGCACTTCCAGCACCAAAAGCAAAATGTCTTTTCTGAAGTAGAATCCAAGTTGTGAGTGCATCCCAGTGTTCACTGCATTTGTAATGAGGATTTAAACATCATGTAGAGAGAAGGGGGGATATCTAAGGACTTTTCTACTCGGGCATGATTGAGTGAAATCATGTGTGCTGATTGCCCAGCAGACACCACGGCATAGAGATGATGAGCACTAAGTGGCAGCTACTTTGATGTTTCTAGAGCACTGGGCAAGGAAGGGCTGTCCAGTGGTGGGAATCCCGAGAGCAACAAGTAGTGCCGGACTTGGGCGTGTGTATCTGCTCCAGAAGGTGAGGCTGGCCATTACCGAGTGATGGAACTTCTCTGCAAGACGAGGCTGGGTTTGGCATATTTCTCTAGACATAGCTTTTTAAAAAAGGAGTGCCCTAAAAAGCGTTCAAAGTTAACTTTTCCACTTTCCAGTTATAATGAACCAGATCCTATCTTTGGAAGCGGTGGGATGAGGTGGAAAACAAGGTCAGGAACAGTGCTTCCTTTTGACTCTGGCACTTAAGCTGCACGTGGGGTGAGTTAGTCATGCATTCCCTCTGGTCTTACTTTCCTAGACTTTAAAATGAGAGTGGGATCGAGTGTTCTGTAGGGTTCCCATCCAGTGTTGACCTCTTATCATCCTGCAATTGTGGATGTGGCCTCTGAGCAAGCAGCTTGCGACACTCACAATGCCATGTTACCAGACACAAAAGTCTGAGTTTAGAAGTAGTTTAAACCACTTCTTTATTAAAGCTTAACTCAATTGTTGAGCTCGATCATACCAGAGTGTTTGGAGGAAACAGCAGTGGAACTGAAAGACCAATTTCACCCTTATTTAAAATCTTTACAATGAATAGATAGAAGATTAGATATCTTAAAATCACATGCACGGTCTGAATGGTCCACTTAAAGGGGTGAGACTATTATTTTCTCCTTGGACTTTTCTTTTTCACTTTGTAATATTTCAATTACAAAAGTCCAGTAACAAGCACTTCTAGGGAAGGTTATAAAGAAGCTCCATAGGTCAAGGTAACAGGTACTTGAACCATTTTTTCATTATTTGGGGAATTTTATGTAAATCTGTTGTATAACTAAGGACCACCTTTTGGTGTTGTGACAGTGTTACCTGATGTAACAGGTCTTTGGTCTCAGCCCATGGAAACCAATCACATGGTGTCCCTAACCATTTCTGCAGCCCTAGATAAGGCCATGAGCACAACAGGGTCACTCTGGTTCCCTGCAGGGAGGAACAATAAAAGTAACAATTATAATTTGTCAAGAACTGTATAATTATCAGAGCATTTCACATAGAAAAACCAAGGGAAGTAAATACTGTTACGTTTTTTTAGACATGTTTTACAGATGACAGAGGCTCCGAGGGATTAAGAGACTTGCCCAAATTCACACAAATCCAGTTTTAAATTTTTGTTCTTTTAATTTTTAGCCTCAAATATTATGTCCTCAGTTGCCTTGCCCATGCTGATGAATTGGCAAATCTTCATTGCATTTATGTCTACGTATAACCCAGTTCTAGTACTATATTTCCATTGCTCGTGTTTTCTTATAGAGAAAAGACAGTCCATATCAACAATTTTCCAGTACTGTATTCAGAAGGAGCTAGCAAATTGAGAGTTTCCGCAGAGGAGCAACTAATATAATTCTACCACAATATTGTTTTGGATTTTTTCTTTTAAATGTTACATATAAATTAACAAGAGGTAAAAATAACAACACACTTGTTTCAACATGTGATTGTGCTCAGCAATGATTATTTTATTTGACTTGTTAAATTACAACCAAAAAGACATTCATCATTATTCATTTGTTGTTCAGAATCTGTGCAGGTTGGAAATTACGGCTCTCAATGCTGTGAAACACAAGGCCACGGCATCTGGATGAAAATGAAAAGCCCTATCACTCATTTCTCCTTCACTTGCCATCAGATGATCACAGCCAAAACGTCCTCTGTGTGATGGGAAGATGACACCTGACTCATCAAGAACTGTACTGTTTCAATTGACTTTTCACCTTGGGACTGTTAAGATGCTTAAGATCAGAACTCCTCATCTGAAAACCTCCACTCCAGAACTTTTTCTGTGATAGCACCTGTGCCTAATGATACTTTGAGACCAGAACCACCTGTTTGGCTTCAGGAAGACACCTTATCAGTTGAAAGAAAATGCTTTGAAATAGAGTGTGGCCTAGCTTTGAGGTTGGGAGGGATGGTGTTGTTTACTCTCCAGTGGGAAGCTATCTACTTTAGATGAAAGAAGAATTAGAGAATTATCTGGTTTGATTCTGACATCAGAAGTGCAGATATTTGGAAAGTGCTTTAGAGCAACTTTGGTTATAAATGAGAGGGCAAACTCCTAAAACAGTATCTTGACTTAAAAACCTTAGGTTGCACACTCTATTTTAGCAGTGAGCCCAAAACTTTTTTAAAAAAATCAAGTAATGTTTACAAGAAAGAATAAAATCTTAATCCTTTTCACTTTTAAAGACAATCAGATAGGATTACCCACTGCCATTAAACACTGATCAAACTCAGTTGTCCTTACATTAGCATTATTCTGTCGTAACAAAAGAAAAAAGAAAGAATAAAGAAAAACAGTCCCAGTGTAAGCTTCTCCAGTGGTGAGCATGATCCCTTACTCACAAGTAAGGAAGTCAAGATAGCTCAGATATCAAGACTGAGGTTTCTAAAACATTTTTCTAAAAGGAATATGTGCTAATTAACCTCTTTTGGTTGCTACCGTATATACAATTAGTATTGTATATACTATTACTATGAAACTATATCCCTATCCCGGTCTCCTGTGTTCAGCAGTGGCAACATATATATTTAAATACTTTAAAAGGACACCAGCACTTGTTAGACATATCGATCTTGAACATGAGACTCTTTGTTAGAGAACGTGAATCTGAAAAGAGTATTTTTGAAAGCTAAGGTGATATGGCATAACCAATCTAATGAAAAAGTAGGGGGAGAAGTTTCAAATACCCATGATGTTGAGGACACAACAAACAAGTCACTAACAGCTGCCTGGGGCCTTTCAGGGGAGCTGGGAGATTTGAATATTTAAATCTGTACATCCCCTAAGTTTTATTTACTTATATTTTATTGTTTAGAGATAGGGTCTTTCTAGGCTGGTCCTGAGCTCCTGGCCTCAAGTGATCCTCCCATCCCTGCCCCCCGAGTAGCTGGGATTACAGTTATCTGCCACCATGCCCAGCTCAGCCCCTAAGTTTTAAAATGCTGCTGTTAATAATGTATTGAACTCAGGGCCACTGAGAATGAATTTGGTCCCAGAGAAAAGGTTTCAGAACGCACACAAATTGGGGCAAGTTGCTGGAAAATCTTTACGTAAGATTTGCCCCGGTTCCCCTTCCTGGCTGCAGAGCCCCAGGAACCTTTCCAGCTTCCTCTCTATTCGCAGTGGCCCTTCCAGGGACTGCAGCGCTGGGCTAAAAGATGTTTAAAGAAGTGAGTTGGCAGAAAATATGCATATTTAAGAGCATTTAGGAGCAAGTTCAACTTCTCTCGTGGCATCCAAGGGGACCAGATCACATCCTTTAAAACTATGTTAGAGAAAGAACAGTCCCCTAACCGGCCTTTGTGGAGGGCCACTTCATTTTACACCGTTATCACCCTTCCCCTCTACTCAAAATGCAAGTCACTCCTATGTGGCTTCTTAGTTTAGAATAAAACAAAACAGGCTCTGGTTCTGATTTTTTCAAGAATCAGGCTCACTTTATATTCTTTATCAGGAGTCAGCAACCTTTTTCCATAAAGGGGCAGCTAGTCAATATTTTAGGCACTGTGGGGCCATACGCTGTTTGTTGCAATGACTCGATTCTGCTGGTGCAGAGCAGAAGCAGTCACAGGCCATGCTGCATAAATAAATGAGCGTGGCTGTGCTCAGTAAAACTTTATTTAAAAAAACAGGCAATGGACTGGCTCTGGCCCAGTTCTACATAATAACCACAAATGGCACCTCTCTTCTGAACACTGGAAAGTGCTTCCCATGGTTCCAGCCAGATTAATGTCTACTTACACAGCATTTAGTACTTTGATAGTGGATCCACAGAAGAAGCAAAAGAAGTCAGCGTGATCTGAGGATTCACTGTTCATGATCCACAGCTACAAATCAACATGATAAGAAGTTGGGGGGAATCTGGAAGATTGTGATTCTCTTTTATTAAGAAACCTGGGGCCGGCGTGGTGGCTCACACCTATAATCCCAGCACTTTGGGAGGCCAGGGTGGGTGGATCACGAGGTCAGCAGATCGAGACCATCCTGGCGAACACGGTGAAACCCCGTCTCTACTAAAAATACAAAAAATTAGCTGGGCATGGTGGTGGGTGCCGGTAGTCTCAGCTACTCAGGAGGCTGAAGCAGGAGAATGGCGTGAACCCGGGAGGCGGAGCTTGCAGTGAGCCAAGATCGTGCCACTGCACTCCAGCCTGGGTGACAGAGCAAGACTCTGTCTCAAAAAGCAAAACAAAACAAAACAAAAACAAAAACAAAAAAAACCTGGGCCAGGCACACATGCCTGTAATGCCAGCATTTTGGGAGGCCAAGGCAGGAGGATCACTTGAGCCCCAGGAGTTCAAGACCAGCCTGGGAAACATAGCAAGACTCTCTATTTGAAACAAGAAAAGAAAAAAAAAATAGCTTATTGAAAAAAAAAACCTGAACATGTAGCTGTCCCTGGCTTTTGCTAATCTCAGAGCTGCCCAGTCAGCAGCTGAGGGTAACGGTTATTCTGTGGTGGCAGGTGCAGATGCAAAGAAAAGCAATAAATTATGGATAATGTGATACTTTAGATGCCTTAAAGAGTTAATACACCTTTTCAAAGAACCAGATCTAAGTCAGCACTACTGAGGGATTCACTACTCAAGCCATTGGACTTCTCAACTCAAAGGGAAATTTGGTCAGCATGTGGCTAAAAAAGCTAAACAACAGAAGCAGATACATAAAAGTTGTCAGAAGAGAAGCCGCCAAGAATCACTAAATTTCCTACAGGTAGAGAAAATCTTCCCAATCATCTTAGCCAGATGGTTCAGATTACCAATGGGGAAACTAAGGCCCAAGGAGAAAGAGGTAACTTGCAGAGCCAGTTGTGGGGAAATCACCACATTTCAGCCATTTCAACTTCCAATCTGTTGCTATTTCACTAAGGGGGGCTCACTGACCATATAAACACTTATGTCATGAGGTTATGTTCTAAATATCTGGCTGCCGTTAAAAAAACAAGTTTCCTGTTGGCAGAGAACTGGTCCCAGAAAACACCTGAAATTTGCTGAAGGGAGCGGAATGCAGCACATCACTCATTTAAGGTAGTTGACAAAAACTGCACAGGATAAAGCATTAAATGGCCATCTTCCCATGAATACAAATGCTGATCTCTCATGTTGTATGCTAACATGGCAAGAACAGACTGGGAAGTTCTTAAATCAAAGTTTGCATTGATCTGTTTCCCTCCTAACAAATCAAAGGCAAATGTGACCCTCAGATCTTTGGTGTCTGTCACATAGAGGATTCCTCGGGCAACGAAGGCGTTGCCGGCCTTGGATTTGGGGTACGTGGTATTGATGTGTTGCACCACTGAGAATGTCCTCTCATCCAGTTGTGCTACAAGAATGTTTGAGCCGTCCACACTTGACGCATAGATAATCCAAAGGCCCTTTTCATCTACAGCGAGATTGAAGTAAGTCTTGGAATTTGCAAAAAGGTATTTTCGATCAAAATACAAGGCATTTTCAAGCTTCAGAGTTTGGGATGTTTCCTTGCCAAATTCAAATCTGAAATATGCAAACAAAGAAAAGTACACGTGAATCACTGTTTCTGTGGACAAAGGTGGTTTATTAGGCTCCTCTATTAAACTGAGTTAGTGGGTCGGGGTGAGGGCTGGGATTTTGCATTTCTTACAAGCTCCCGGGTAATGCCTGCTCTGCTGGTCCTTGGGCAATGCTGTGAGCAGTGAGGATGTAAGAGACGATGACTGGCTGTGCTAGCAGAGGCAACAGGGAGACAGTGGTGTGGTGTTAAAGAGAATACTCCCTATAGTCAGAATGGATTTGCATCTGAGTGACCACTTACTAGCCATGTGACCTCCACTTCACTAATGCCCAGATGTTTGTTGACCTCCTGAAATGCCCCCTCAAAGATTCTTAGAGCTGCAAGGGGGGCTGTAAAAGAGGATCTAGTCCAATCTTTTCACTTTATAAGCAAAAATTGGGAAGCAACTGGCCCAAGAATACAAGTAAGAGGCAGAGCCAGAGGTTGAACTTAGGGTTTCTAACTCTAAGTGTGATGGTTATTCCTTTACTCTCTGCTGAAATTTTAAAAAAAGAGTTTCACAGTCTGCAAAGTTGAAAAGAAAATCACCAGGTGAGAAGGGCTGTTGCAAAGTCATGACTGTGAAAACCATTTTCTTGTCAAGTAAGTGGCTGGATACATTAAACTATAGCATGGAATGTCATGCCCTTAGCTCCTGGAGGCTGATTTGACAGATTCCAACTCTAGGCTGTAGCATAAAAGTGAACTATAATTCAAAAGGTACTCCAGGAATGAAAATTCAGGAACATTAGGCTAAAAGAAAACACCAGAGGGTGCCATTGAGCAGCAGAAGAAACAGGAAATGTGTGAATCTGTGGATATGCATTTGAGCATAACAGACTTGAAGTCTATTAAGAAACCGTGAAGAAACTAGAGAAGAGTGAGGCTTGGGAAGGTCCCTGCACATCTCAGTTCACGGGAGTTCTTCCTCTGAATAGCTGGGGTTTAGTGCTGCCATTTGGCTGTCTAGTCCTGCCACCTCACAGCTGCATTCCTTGGTGAGACCCATCTCTCCCAGCAATTACAGGGTCGAATTCAGCTCTGCCTCTCTGTCAGGTCCCAGCCAGTGGCCTGGCATAGAGCAGTACAGCCTCCTAACCGCTGCATCCAAACTTAGCTTCCTTAGAAGATACATCTCCTTGAAGAGGCCCATTCTCACTGTGGAGGTTATCCACTGCAGAACTCCCTCCAACCCCACCTCCGTGTGGCAATAGCCCTATAGAACATGGCAGCAGGGGACCACAAGATTCAGTGAGCAGCATCGGATGAAGGAGTGTGTCTTGAGAGCGAGGACTGCTGAGCAGGTGGTAGGTCAGTTGTCTTTTTCTACTAGCACAAGACTGCCCAAATGGGGCGGCCAGGGAGGTGTAGAGATGATGGAGGTGTCATGTAGAGATGATGATGGGGGTGTCATGTACAGGGAAGTGAGAGGCAAAGGAGGGGATGCTTCCTGCCACAGCTGACGCCAGTGTCAGATATGTCTGATCAAACTGCACATAATACTAGGAAACTCATCCCATTCTAACCTGAGCATTCAAACGCCAAAGGTTGCTAAAGCTGGACCTCACTAAGGGTAGGGGAAGGATGAGGGAGAGAGAAGGGACCCAGTCCTCCCTCAAGGTTACTGTCTCTTGTTTTGAATGAGTAGGACTGTGGCATTCATAATACTGGGTTTACTGTTTCAGACGGGGAAGAGCTAGAAGGACTCAGAGGCTGTAGTCCATGTTTTTATTTTTAGTTGAGGACAGTGAGACACAGGAAGTGCTGTCTCTTGGTCCGAGGCCATAGAGGAGGCAGAAGAGTTGGAGCCAGAAACCAAGTGTCCTGGCTTTCGGTTCATTGCTCTCTTGATTTGCCCAAGACGACCTTCTTCTGCCTCCAAAGGCCAGAGCTTGATTTCCTCTTCTTGAACCCTAAAGACAGAACTTCAGCAACTCTTGTGGGGAAGGCTCAGCGGCTGCCTTGGGCAATGTCTACCCAAGTGACCCTCCTCGCTTCCCCGTGGGAGAGCAGAGGGCGGCCTGGGAGGACTCCATCAGGATGACAGACGGATCTGAAGGCCGAGATGCCTGACTTGGGGTTCCTTTCCCAGTCTTCAATGATCTCAGCTGTGACATGAAATTCCCCACACCCAAAGTTTTCCAAAACAAAACTTCATCAGGGAGCAGCAGCACATTCCACCAGGGGGAGCTCTGAGTTCAGGCTGCTTCTCTCTCAGAGGAAGGGGAAGCTGCGGCCATCACCACTCCAGGTCTACTTCTCCCTGGCTCTGACCTTCCTTGGGCTGTCCAGACCAGCAACAAATGCAGACCCCAGGCAGGGGCTGGGCCATGGAGCTCACTAACATATCCTGTGATTCATTCAGTCGACAAACCCTGACTGACCTCTGTGTGTCAGCCCTAGGGACACAAAGATGATGAAAACAGTCCCTACGCCCAATTGCTCGCAAAAGCACCATAGCGCAGGTGCTGCCTGAGAGGCATGAGAAGGTGCTGTGGTGCGACTCACCTCACTATGGTGTTGGAACCCCCTTTGTGGTAGTAGAGAGAGTTGTTGTAAACAACGTGCCCACAGCCATGGAAATAATACGGAAGGTGGATGAACGTGTAACTGCCATTCAGAAGTGAGGGCTGGTCCTTGAATTCCTTCACCATGATGCCTGTAGGAGAGAAGCCAGGGAGAGGCTGTTACCTACCTCTAGCAATCACAGCTTGGGAGGGAGTCCTTGGGAGGAATTTCAAAGGAGGGAAGTTGAGAGTGAAGTGTTCCCTAAGGTCCCTTGTCCAGTGTGAAGAGTCTAAGACTCCCCAGCTCAAAGTCCAGCTCTCCATATGGATTTCTGAAATGTCTTTCAAATGTGGTAGGCATCGAATTGGCCTGACTCCTCCTGGGAGAACTATGTATCACCCTCTCCCACCCCACTCTATACTGTTTATCCCTTTCTGTGAGAGTGGTGTAGGCCTTCACCAGGAATAGCAGATACTTGGTGCTTGGACAGTCACCTCTTGCCTCCTCCCACCTCTTCCTGCACTGTGCAGCAGCCACTACTAATGCACAACATTACTTTCTTTTTGAGTCCTCAAATCCTGGTAATCTGGGCAGTTACTACCAGCTTCCCAGTTTAATAAGTGGCCTTGATAAAACAAAGAAGTGATTTCTTCTCAGCTATTTCTCCAACCAGTGAGTATGGTCAGACCCCTTCTTTAATGAGGCCACTGTTACTACCACCAGCAATTCCTGACCACCTCTCTTTGGGACAGTACAACTAGTGTCCTGCTCAGATACAGTGTAACTGCAAGGTGGAACTTCACCTTCTCCCTGGGCTCTCTGTCCAACAGGTGGCTGGGAAAGATGTCCAAAAGTACTCTTCTGGGAGAGGGGGCAACCTTAGAGAAAGATGGGTGGTGCACAAGGATTTTGTCTCTGATATTTTTTTCCCATTATGGTTTGTAGGTTTATGAGGCCTGCAGTCATAATGCTATTTGTTTCCTAATGGACACTTGTCCTAAGACAGGCAATCTCTGGGTTGCCCTCGTCATGCTCCTGTGACCTGAACTTCAAAGCTTGCCACCAGCATGTTCAAAGGAAGAAAGTTTTCTGCCCACTCATTGGTCTTTCTAAAATAAAGAGACATTTATCACACCAGCTACAGAGGATTTCAGACACACACAAATGGAATACGCCCAAAGGTAGGCAACAGATGAAAAATACAGTTACCACACAGATATGGGTCATCGGCCGAGTGTAAGTACCTGAAAAATGCTCTGTCACCCAAATCCGGTCATCGCTCTTGTTAGCAGATTCTCTTATCCAAGTCCCAAATGTCTCTGTCACTTTCAGCACTTGCACTGGGTCTCCAATGGAAGTGATCATGGATTCTGCCAAAAGAAGAGAAAAGAAAGTCACTTACCTGCCAATTATGACTTGAAGTCATTCAGTTTCTGAATTTCAAGACAGGATGCTTTGTTTCCATACCTGCTTGTGGGGAATGGTGTTCACTGGCTTTCTCATCAGCTTTTCCAACCAAGGTATCATCATTTGGTATGGCACAGGTCTCACCTAAAATGATGACAATCATCAGAGCAAATACAGCTGGCACAGTGAGACTTGTTGGACTTTATAGCTGCTGCTCTTCCCTACCTCATTCCAGACTCTAGTCTCATAAGCATCCCTTGCGATAGGTCACCAGATTCCTTGGTTGCTTGCTTTTAAGCAACTCCAAGTCATAGTCTTCCAAATTCTTCGCCCTGCTTGTTGAGTTCCCAAGAAGCTTTTCAGGAGTACAGTTGCTAAGATAATACAATCCCAAAAGGATGTCAGTAAAAGCAACAAAGTGGCCTGAGCCAGCCTGTTCAAGGCCTCAGCAATTTGGGGGAAATGAGAGGCTTGCTGACACCCTCCTGGCCCATCTGGCAGGTGGTATCACTATCATGATTACATTGTTCTGGAAGGATTTTCACTTTCAGGGAAGCTGGTGGAAGCTGTGAAATAGCAGCCCCAGAGAATGGGGTGGTCCACTTTATGCAGCATCTTCCTGGGAGAGGCATCAGGAGGGGAAACACAGATTTAGAGGAAGAAGTAATCTAGATTCCATCCAGCCCAGAGACACAGGAGTCCCCTCATGACAATTTCCCCGCTGTCTCTGTCTAAGGGCCTACACGGGAGTCCCCTCATGACCGTTTCCCGCACTGTCTCTGTGTAAGGGCCTAGAGAAACACAGGTCCTTGACAGGGGCCTGGTTCAAGTTGGCTTGAGGCTACAGCTGAGCTATCATTCATCCTTATCATTCATCCTCCTTGGCTTATCAGTGTCCCCCTTAATGAATGGGCTGAATTTAGACCTTTGATGAAGAGGTGCCTTAGGGCAGCAGAAGCAAGGCTGAGAGAGAAGAGGGAGGAGGATGCCTGTGGCCAGGGTGAAGAGGACAGGACATGGACTGAATCACAGGCCCACTCAAATCCCGAGGGTTTCAAATCACCCTGTGGTTGCTTGATGGAAAGGGTAATCTGAAGGGGCTCCCGACCCTCCGTGATCTCTAAGCTTCCTTCCAGCTGGATAAGCCTGTGTTTCCCTGAAGTCCTTCTGTCACCTGATGAGAGTGGTCTCAGGGATCTGTTACAACTTCCCATGGGCAATCCTGCTGCCCCCAGGGTTTCAACTGGGGTTTCCACTTAGGGAACTATAGGGTATTAAAGACATGGAGTTGGAGCAGGAGAGAGGGCCAAGTTCAGACGCAAATGCCTGGCAACCAAAGACTCATTTCTAGGAGGCAGAGTGGAAGATAATGCCTTTCATTTAAAGCCATTTTCCTTACTCTGCATCCAGCCCCTGACGATCCAGCCCCCTGGTAGATTAGGCTAAGCCCAGAGACTGCTTCTCCAGACAAGAGCTGTCACTGGCTGGCAGAGCCTGTGGCAAATTAGGATTCTGCAAAAGCTCGGGTCAGAGCCCCCTTCTCTCAGGGGAGGTTCCCTCTCAGTTCATTCTTCAAGGAAAGCTGAGCGAAGGGCTGATGCTAACGGCTGGGGAGGCACTGCACAGTAGCCCAGCAGAGGAGCAGCTCTGCCACGGTCTCACATTGCAGAATTATAATCAGGCTCCACTGAGCTGGGGAGGGCGATGGCGCCATCTTCGAAAGCACAGATTCGCCTACTTTGACAGCTGACTGTGTGCCCCCAAATGTCTTCGGGAAAGAACAGTGCACCAAACAGAACTTAAGACTGTTTAGGAAAATGACAGCAACGGCGACAGCAAGGCTGAGAAATTCCAGTGAGGATCCTCCTTATGAGTGCCATTGAGGAGATTGCTGCAAGTGGCCCTCCTCACAGTTTCAGTTAGGTGACAGATCCTAGGTCACCCCTTTGGGGGAGAAGTCCTAGCATCACCCTAGAAGTATTTTCCATTAATATAATCCTTGATTTCCAGTTAGCTTTCAACCCTGTGGCCACTGTGCCACAAATTGGCTAAAGAACAAGTCCACCAGAGGTCAAGCATTCCTTGCCCTTGGTTGACTTGACCTTGGGTCAGGTCTCAAAGTGTGAATTTCTATTGAAATGGAAGATGCCCTGAGAGCTGGGACTTTACAGTTAGGCAGAACTGAGTTTGAATCCTAGCTCCACCATTTACTCCTGGAGCGAGTTCCTTAGCTCTTTGGGGTATCGGTTTTGTTATCTGTAAGCTGCACACAATAATGATTCCAATATCATAGGATTATTTTGAGAATTAAATAAGCACATAGCCCCGTGCCTGGCTTAACATAGCACTGTTGTTACTATTCGTGAGGACTTAACCAATCCAAACTTCCCCTTCATTTCCTGAGCATCAGTCAAGCTTCTCACTTCCCAAGAGTGCAAACACAGCAGCTTAGCTTTCCAGACTGTTTCATGGGGAAGGGATGGTGGACAGGGCAAGGAGAAGGACTGGGCTGCTGGTAAATGAAGGAAGCAGGAGGAGGGAAGGGGAGTGGGAGGCCTAATTTTAAAACTGTCCCTGGTCTTCAGCCCCGGGGCAGACTACGAAGACCTCCTGTGAGAAGGTTGCAAGAAGGGAACTCTCATTTTGGACAAAACCCTCCTCCCTCTATTAAAACAAATCTGGTCACAGAGCCTGGGGTCCAGACCAAGAGTTTGGAATAATTGACAGAGGAGGCGGGCCCCATGGGGAAGAGGTGGTGACCTGGGCACTGGCCGTTGAACATGTTTGGCTGCCGAGGGCCTTTGGCTCTTCTGCTTCCAGGAGGGCCTGGAGGACCTGGAGGGCCTGGGGGCCCAGGTGGACCAGGTGGGCCTTGGTCACCTTTGGCACCTGGAGAGAGAGAGAGAAAGGGAGAGGAGGGAGGAGGGAGAAGGAGGAAGGGGAGAGAGGGACAGAGAAGGGGGAGAAGAAGAGAGAAAGGAGAGAGGGAAGGAAAGGGGAGGGAGGAAAGGTGGGAGGGAGGAAAGGAGGGAGGGAGGGAAGAAGGGAGAGAGGGTGGGAAAAAGGGAAGAGAGTGGTCAGCTAAGGTCTCTTTAGCTGCCTCCTCGCAGTCAGACCAAATAAGCATTTTCAGTTTCTCTACAAGTGGACAAGTGGGGCCACAGAAGCTGGAGGCAGGTCTCTGTCCACCAGGAAGGGGCAGAGATCTGCAAGCAGAGCAGATGAGGCCCAACCTCCTACACCCTCTCCAGTCTCCTCCAGGGGACACCCTCTGCTCTGACCTGGTCTTTTCAATTGGGGTTCATAAGGGATGGTGCTTTTCTGAAGGGTTTGTCATCACCCCTCACGTGGTCAGCACCATGGAGGAACATGGTACTCTGGATGTGTAGATTTTCTATGTAACGGAAGTGTAACAGAATTTTATATTTTTTCAAATACATTTATGTATATTACCCTGTCAAAAACACCTCTTAAATTATACATGTTTTGCATAGCAACATCTGCTGTTCATGAAACAAGATGTACTAAACCAAGTTTGATCTTTCCTTGATACTTTGGTCTAAGCACAGTGCCTGGTAAACAATAGGCACTCAATGAAGTCTGAATGGATGGATAGATAGTTGGATGGGCAACTGATTCAGGGTCATTATTCTGAACATTTAGCATCATCCTAGCTTCCTGAGGACAGATATTATGTCTTCCTCATTTCCAGCTACTAGCAAAGTCTCTGATTCAGAAATGGTGTTCTCTGGTATTTGATAAATCTGTATAGACTACATAGTTATATTTACATGCTATGTTTTTATCATATAGATGATCTCCAAGGTACTGTGCTTTTAAAATTCTTCTGCCTCCTGCTCCTCTATGAGAGTCAGCTGTTACCTGCTCTTTCCCCTGTGCTATTGCTTTGTGACTTTCTGTCCCTTACCCTCTTCTCCCACAAACACCAACTATCTGCTTTTACCCTGGGCTGGAAAAGCAGCCACTGTATTTGTAGGGGAAATGCCCCTGATGGCAATAACTGAAGTGTATCCTTAGAATGACCCTGGATGGCAGATGCATCTGAATGTGTGCTCAGAGCTAGGGAATCTGGGAGTTGCCAACCCAGAGCTTTGTTCCTTGTTTTGAGGAACATCTGAACCCCTGGCCCATCTCACGGAAGAGGGGCCGTGCAGGCAATTGAGGCCCTGAGTTTTGGGTTAAGTGAAGGTTGCCAGGTGGAGGTGGTTAAGGGGGGGGTGTTGATGTGGTGTGGATATCCCACGCAAATCTCATGTTGAATTGTAATCCCCAGTGTTGGAGGTGGGGTCTGTGGGAGGTGTTTGGATCATGGAGGCAGATCTCTCATGAATGGCTTGGGTCATCTCCTTGATAATAAGTGAGTTATTGCGAGATGTGGTCATTTAAAAGTGTGTGGCACTTCACACCCCACTCTCGCTCTCTCTCTCTCACTCCTGCTCTCGCCATGTGATGGGCCGGCTGCCCCTTCACCTTCTGCCATGATTACAAGTTTCCTGAGGCCTCTCCAGAAGCCGTGCAGATGACAGCATCATGCCTCTTGTATAGCCTGCAGAACTACGAGCCAATAAACCTTTTTAAAAATATATAAATTACTCAGTCTCAGGTAATTTATAGTAATGTGAGAACAGACTAGTACAGGTGTTAAGTGAAAATGCCAGGTAAATTGCAATGCTGTTTGCAAGTGGCTGCAGTTTTCCCGCTCAGTCCACTGCCCCTGGGCTGCAGGTAAGGCAGTTAGCTCATCCAGCCCACTGCCCCTGGGTTGTTTTTGTCCTAAGTTGGTTCTCCTGTCCAGTCCGCCACCACTGGACTCTCTCCTCTGTACGAAGCCCCCAGTAAAGCTCCGTGTCACATTTGCTGGCCCTGGATTTCTTCTTTAGCTTCTTGAATCTGTTGCCATCCCTACTGAGGTTGATCAGGGCTTGGCACAACAATATTTTGCCCCAATTATATGTAAAAAGGCCATTAGGATCAGGGCCTGAGGATGGCTCGACCTCATCAGTGAAGCAAATGCTTGTGCTTCCTGTCAGTTGTCCTCTGAGGTGTCGTAAGTTGCCTGCTTACTTGTCTTATTCTGGACTGTGCTGGATTTCAATATATCTTGGAAAAGAAAACTTCCTTTATTCCATTCAAGTCAACCGTGGCTTTTAGACCCAATTACCTGAACCACGTATGCTTAGAACCCAGATCTGGTCTTGCCACATGGAGTAACATGCTCAGGTTTCTCCTCTTTGAAAGCATAGAACTCCAAAACATGCTGCAAAACGTGGCCATAAAGGAGAGAAGACACGGGAGCAGCCCTGGTGTTGGAAGCCAGGAAGTTCTCTGGGCACACAAGCCCTCAAAGAGAGCCAGAGCGCACCCCTCTTACCTGCCAGGGGCACATCGTTGGACACATCTCCTTTGTCACCCTTTTCTCCCTTCTGCCCTGGTGGGCCCTCATTTCCCTGCAGGCCCAGTTCACCATGGTCTCCCTTTTCTCCCCTTTCTCCTGGATTTCCTGCAGCTCCAGGTATCCCTGACCAAAAAAGCGAATGACATATTAGCCTATGCTGCAAAAAGTTCTGGCATACCACTTTATATTATTGTACTTTGTGCTTTCCAGGGAAGCAGTTTTATACACCAAACACACAGCTTTTCATAACCATTTTAGAGAAGTAGTGTGACCATACGTTCATTAAAGAACAGCATTTCCAGGTAGCTTTGCTGGATTATTTATTTATTTATTTATTTATTTATTGAGACGGAGTCTGGCTCTGTCACCCAGGCTGGTGTGCAATAGCACAATCTCGGCTCAATGCAACCTCTGCCTCCTGGGTTCAAGCAATTCTCCTGCCTCAGCCTCCCAAGTAGCTGGGATTATAGGCGTGAGCCACCACACCCATCTGATTTTTGTATTTTAAATAGAGACAGGGTTTCGCCATGCTGACCAGACTGGCTTGAACTGACCTCAGGTGATCCGCCTGCCTCGGCCTCCCAAAGTGCTGGGATTACAGGTGTGAGCCACTGCTCCTGGACTGCTGGATTATTTTTAGAGAAATTTGGCTGAGCCAACAGGTTAGAGAGAGGAGTGAACCGCAAGAGGGGGCGATGACAGCAACAGTGGAAAGAAGGTAAGGAAGGCCTAATGAGAAGTCTGCAACCATGATGCTCAGAGGCGTGTGTCTGCTGCCATAATAGTGAGTGTTAAACACATTATTTAGTTTATTCCTAACAACATATTAGAGTGGTAGGCTTGGCAGTCATCCTTACTCTCATTTTATAGATGTTGAAACTAAGGCCTACAGTGGTTATAACAGATGCTGCCAAGTCAGAGCAGCAAAGCGCCTCTGATTCCATCTCCAATGCCCTTTTCTGTGACATTCCAATGCAAAATACTTTCAATCACAATAGCAAAACAGGTAAAGTTGCTTTAGGACAACCATTAATAGGGATGGTGAACAAAAGGTAGTGGGTGAAATTTCTGCCTCTGTTCACAGGGAGCTATGACTCCCGGAATTGCTGTCCTCCCACATTGCTAGAAACCAGTCAAGGTCTAAGTAACAGCTTGTGTCAGCCTTGAACCCTGAGCTGTGAAAGCACCCTTGGATTGTCCCAGTTCACTGTTGGGAGGTAGTTCCCAGTGGCACAGGGAGGAGGATCTCAAATAGCCTGTCAATGTCACTAAGTTGAGGGGCCAAAAACCAGAGTTTGGGGAGATGGAGATGGCTAGAATTTGCAAGCTAGAAGAGCAGAAAGGAGACAGCTGTGTGAGAGAGCCCTGCGGATCTGCAGAGGGCTCTCTTGAACCTGTGACTGAGGGATGACTTCCACACATGAGGGAATTCCAGAGGGCTGGGAAAGGAATTCACACACTGTTCGCTATAAAATTCTCAGGGCTCACACAGCAAAAAGTTCTCATTCCCACGGCCAACGTGGAGAAATCTCATCAAATACTGAAATACTGGGTAGAGTCCTTGAAAAAGTCTAGTTTTAGTAGTGGGGCTAAATTAGCCCCAGGTAAAGGCTGTGGTGGATCCCATCATTACAGAGTTTCAACACAAGTTTCTAAAGGATCAAACCTATCTGCCAGTGATTTAACTGTCTGACTCTCTACCTGCTGAGAGTCCAAAATTGGAATCATTCAGTTCGTTTAACTCAGCATATTAGCAATTTAAGCAAGAAAAAGTATATGATCATCTCAAGGATATAGAAAAGGCATTTGATACAATTCAGCACCCATTCTTGATTTGTCAACAAACTGGGAATAGAAGAGAACTTCCTCAGTCTGGAAAAGGGCATTTACAAAAAAACCTACAGCTAACATCATCCTTAATGGTGAAAGACTGAATGTTTTCTCCCTAATATCAGAAAGAAGGTGATGGTATCTAATCTCATCGCTTTTATTTAACATTCTACTGGAGGTCCTAGCCAGTGCAATAATGCAAGGAAAAATAACTCAAAGGCATACAGATTGAAAAGGATGAAGACTGTTTGCAGATGTCATGATTGTTTACATAGAAAATGTCATGGAATCTATAAAAAGGCTGCTAGAACTCTTGAGTATACAGTTATACAGGGTTCTTGAGAGGGGAAGTTATTATCTAATATTGTACAAAGCTATTGCCAGATATGGATCAATTACCATGATACCCTATCTCAGAGAGTATGTGCTCATTTTAACAACCACCCCTTAGAGATATTGCTTAACAGAGGTATTGCCCATGTGGCAGAGATTTCAGTGATGGGGAAGTGAGCATCTCACAAGTTCATATCCAAGTGCCCTGCATTGCCACCAGATTAATTATTCCCTAAAACAGCGATTCCCAACCTTTTTGGCACCAGAGACTAGTTTCGTGGAAGACAATTTTTCCATAGACTGGGGTGTGGGGAGGGATAGTTTTGGGATGATTCAAATGTATTACGTTTATTGTGAATTTTATTTCTATTATTACATTGTAATATATAACAAAATAATTATACAACTCACTATAATGTAGAATTACTGGGAGCCCTGAGCTTGTTTTCATGCAACTAGACAGTCCCATCTGGGGGTGATGGGAGACAGTGACAGATCATCAAGCATTAGATTCTCAATAGGGTTTGTACTCCTATGAGAATCTAATGCTGCTGCTGATCTGAAGGGAGCTCAGGCGGTAATGTGAGCACTGGAGAGTGGCTGTAAATACAGGTGAAGCTTTGCTCAATCATCTGCCACTCACCTTCCTGCTGTATGGCCCAGTTCCTAACAGGTCATGGACTGATAATGGGTCCGGGTGTTGGGGACCCCTACCCTAAAACATAAACCTGGAGCTCTTAGCACCTTTCATTTACCCCAGAGCAGTAATAAATATTCAAAATGGTTTCTGCTCTTCCATATTCATGTTCATATTCCATATTCAGGGAAGTGTCCGCAGACTATTCTAAGGACGACAGCAGTGCATGACAAAGCCTCAAAATGTTGATCAGTGTTAGAAGAAAACCGTAGTGAACAAAAAAAATTTGCTAGATTTCAACCAACCAATAAAAAAAAAATCTTAGTGAAAACCATGAAATTCAGCTACAGCTGGGAGTCAGAAGTCCCAGGGTCCTCACCACTACCAGTGGTAAGCTTGGGCGGCGGCTGCCTGTCCAGTGGAGCTGGGGGAGCACAGTAGAAGAAGATGTGAAGAGGAGCAGGGGATACCTCCATTGTCAGCGGTGGCTCTGCCATGGATTCAGTGATATAGGGGTCAAATCATGCCTCTTTGAGGGGTCATGGCTCATAATACCTCCCTCACAATAGCACCAAAAACCCATTGCACTGGCTGCTCCCAGCCCTCAGTCATCAGGACATCTGGGTGGAAAGTGGTTCACTCACTTGAGAAGAGCCCTTCCGCCAGGCCCTCTGTGTGAGAAGACATTCTTTTGTCAGTGTTTTAAATAGGCAATTTGGCACATCATCTGAAGGAGATAAAAGACAGGGCATTGCCAAAGAGTCCAGCCCGCACAATGCACCAAGTGTAACTGACACCTTCGAAAGGTTTCATGTGACCCAGATTTAGCAGTGCTCAGGGAAATGGTATCTGCTGGTCACTGCAGGGATATCTTCTTCAGGCATTTATTCTAGTCACAAACAGCCTTCTGCATCATCATCTTATTTCCCCTTCCTTTCTTTTCTTTCTTCCTCTTATGTCTTTTCTTTGCTTTCTCGGAAAGGCCTTGTGAAATAGGGGGCAGCTGTTGTAATGCGCCCCCCACAGGGGCAGGTATTTAACGCTATTCAAGGCCTTTGCTTGAGGCTGCATTTTGACTCTAGTTGAGAAATGCATGATCATTTTATAGCTTTCATTAAGAAAGGGTTGGGGGACATTTTGTCTGCACAGAGTCTGCCTTTGCCCTCTTGTCCACCATAGCTCTGACAAAGCATCCCCTCGTCTTTGTTAGTAAAATTGCCCTGGCTGTGCTTTGGCTGTGGTATGTCAGAAATTAAATACCACCTAATCGCGATTCACCATCAGGAACCTGTGTGTGGCATTTTCTGCCCTGCCCTGTCCCAGGGAAGGTCAGGGATGCCAGCTGTGCACAGTGACACTATGACACTATGTGATGTGGACCCCTGACTGGCTTTGAGTCGGCACATTCTGCCAGAGAAGAAAGGCCAGACTCTGCCTGCCTAACTTGTGCTAGGAGCTGCTCTCTACTGTTTTTCTCTGGTGTCGCCCACTCAAAACAGTTTCATCAGCATTCGGGTTTGGAGTTGTGAGATATCTCGAGACTGAGGTCAGCTCTCATCTTCACAACATGGGGTGAGGGAGGATGTTTTATTTTCAGCAGTATCATCTGTTGCTAAGGCGGGGGAAAGGGGCGAGAGGGTGTCACACAAAACCCAGTCCCGAGACACGAATATGGAGGAGGGCTTTCATTTCTGTTTTTATGAGAATTTGACTTTTAGAGAAGATACTGTAGCATTAACTCTTAGGTGAGAAAACGAGAGGCAGCTGGAAGGAAAGAAACTGCTTTTGAGGCAATGGAAAGTCAGACTTCATAGAAGATGCTGGTCGCACAATTGACAACATTTAGGTTTCTTTCAGTTCTGACCCTTTTCTTCAGATCTAAGTTGGTGTTTCCAAGTGAACACAGAACACTTCCACTTAGATTTCCTTTTGGTTTAAAATAAAGTTTCTCCTTCCCCACTTTTGAAAACAACAATAATAGCTAACCCCAGTATAGCACTTACAATGTGTCAAGTCCTCTTTCTAAGCACTTTGTGTATATTAACTCATTTAATCTTCCTAATAACACTATGAGGTTAATATTATTATTATTATTATTTTTTTTTTTGAGACGGAGTCTTGCTCTGTCACCCAGGCTGGAGTGCAGTGGCCCAATCTCGGCTCAATGCAACCTCTGCCTCCTGGGTTCAAGCAATTCTCCTGCCTCAGCCTCCC
>NW_012121598.1:6433917-6600460 GCF_000951035.1 Colobus angolensis palliatus | reverse complement strand
CCTTGTGATCCGCCCGTCTCGGCCTCCCAAAGTGCTGGGATTACAGGCTTGAGCCACCGCGCCCGGCCAATATTATTATTATTCTCATTTTACAAATAAGGAAATTGTGGCACAAAGTGATAACTTGCCCAGGGGCATACAGCTCGTAAGCGGAAGAGCCGGTACACAAATCATCTGGCTCCAGCTCTGGCTCTGAGCTATTCCACCATCATTCTTAGCTTTTCTAAGGTCAGAACCTGAGAAGCTTTGATGTGTCAGTCTCCTGGAAGCAATCGTTAGGCTACAGAGCTTAAACTCTGGCTTCATCAGGGTAGTCTTATAATGGTTCCTGGTTGCCTCCTGCGTATGTGGAGCTGAACCCCCTAACCTTACTTTGAAGACCATTACCCTGTAGTGCTACCCCAATCTAGCCAGGGTCCCCTCTAGCACCCAGGGGTGGCCTCATAACCTGTGAGCCTAGGCCTTTCTGTTCTCTCCCTGCGGTTAATGCTGCTGCAGTATCTTCTCTAAAAATCAAATTCTCATAAAAAAAAAAAAAAAAAAAAACAAACAGAAAGCCTTCCTTCTTATTCGTGTCTTGGGACTGGGCCCCATTCCCCAGCCTTTCCCACCGCTCCTCTACTTATTTCCAAGGTGCTGATCACTCTTCTCTCTCTTGTCCTTTATGTTTCGTTCTACTGCACAATCCGTCCTCTACACACGGTCCTATTTGCTCATCTTCTGCACAGGGGAGTTTGACTTTTTCTTCTGGCAGTATTGCCTACTGTGAAGTATAAAGCAGTCTTCCAACCAGAATTAGTAGTTACTGAGTACCTGCTGTTGCACAATATATCTTCTCTTTCAACTGGATTGTAAGCCCTTATATACAGACACGATGTTCTAGTCTTCTCATTCATGCATTCATTCATTCATTCATTCATGCATTCATTAATTCATTCTTCATTCATCAATTATTTATTGGGTCTTAGCTTGGCCCTAGCTAAGAGATGTGATGAATAATAAAATCTATAAAACATAGACCCTGCCTTCATTGACAAACACTATAGTGGACTATTTAAAACCAGAAACCATATTAGAGTTGTCATAACCCAACCTCTTCTGGCTACAGATGAGGAGGTCAAGGCTTCATCTTGGAGTGACTTGCCCAGGGCCTCAGGGCCAGTAAGGGATAAAGGCAAGAGCTCCTAGAACTCCTTCCACTATTCCCCTCTGCCTTTAAGGCAGGGAACAAGAGGGACAAAATCAACTGTCTCTGACTGGCAGGTCATACTCATTGAACTGTGTGTTCTCAACAATGTCCTACAGGCCTCTCGGAAAGGCTGGAAGGCTCCCAGCCCTCCCTGGAAGACTCAGCCTTGAAGCTCAGGTTGGAGGGTGTCTGAAGTCCTATATTCTCAATCATTAACTGCACCAGCGCTCAGGGCCCAGGCTTCCTTCCTGTTTGCTCCTGCTCTTAGGCACCTCCTATAACCCTGCTCTCACAACAGGGCCCAAGCCCCTGGAGCACGGAAGTTGAGTGTCACTGTGGTTAAGAGCAGGGGTCCAGAAGTCAGAGAAACCTGGATTCAAGTCCTGCCTCCTTCACTTATTAGCTTTTGACATTACACAAGTTATATCCAATAATTCAACAATGAATTTATTGAGCTCCTTGGCTGTGTGTTCCAGGCACTGAAGGTAGGAACTAAGCAAGACAGACATGGCCAAGCTCTGACAGGCCTCACATTCTGCTTGGGGAGTCAGCCCATCAGCACAACAGCGAATAATCACCATGGGGTGATTTCAGGGAGGGATATTTCGATTGATTCCGATTGGGGAGTCAGACCATTAGCACAACAGCGAATAATCACCAGGGGATGATTTCAGGGAGGGATCAATATTTTAATTGATCCCACTTGGGAGGTCATACCATTAGCGCAATAGCAAATAATCACCATGGGTCGATTTCAGGGAAAGATCAATATTTTGATTGATTCCACTTGGGAGGTCATACCATTAGCGCAATAGCAAATAATCACCATGGGTCGATTTCAGGGAAAGATCAATAATTTGATTGATTCCACTTGGGGAGTCAGACTCTCAGTGCAGCAACAAATAATCACCATGGGGTGATTTCAGGAAGAGGTCAGTATTTCAAAAGAGCAGGAGATGTGACAGAGTAGGTGAGACAGGGGCTAGACACAGAGGCCAGGGATGATGATGTACACGAGGTGACATCTGAGCTAAGACCTGCACCATGGGAAGACAGGAGAAGTCAGGGAGAGGGCATTCTGGGCAGTGGGCACAGGCCACTATGCCCTAGTCCCACCCCAATCTACTCTGGGTCCCTAGCGGTACTCGTGCTAAGGTCCTGGGGCAAGGGTGAGCTTGGCCTGTTTGAGAAAGACAGAAGTATCTCCATCTGGAAAAAATATGGCTAACGAAAGTATTCATGCCCTTGGGTTGTTGTGAGGACTAGATGAGTTGAGTGTACCTCGGAGACCTTAGTGGAGTGTCCGGCAGTAAATGCTGGCTGCGTATTACGGTTCCGAAGGTTGTTGCTAGAAGGCACACCCCACCCTAACTGGGTCCCTAACTCTGTGGAACACAGGCCTTTTTTCCTTTTCTTCCAAACACTTGTTCCCTCTTTGTGGAATGCACTGCCACACCTCTCCTACCCCACCCCTGCCTGGCAAACCACGAATGATCCTTTAACTCTCAGTTTAAATGACAGTCCTTCCTTCTCTACAGTCACAGCAATAGCCTGGCAGGTTGCATACCCACGTGAGGACCTGCAGGGCCATCCTGGGAGCTGGCTGCTTATCCAAAGGTCTGGAAAGGCCTGAGGCCAGCCTCCAACCTTGCCTGACTGTATGACCCCACCCTCTGTGTGCACGGGGCCCTGCCTTCATATCTGGCCAAGGCTGTTACCTCCCTGCCCTTCCTCTCTATCACTGTACCTCGTAGCACCTTGTTCTTCCCTTCAAACACACATCTCATGTTGAGATGGTAGGTGGATGTGACTGTCGACCACGGATATTGGCCTCTCCACCAAAGAAGGAAAGTTCCAGAACAGTGTCTGTGTCTTTTGTGGTTCCCCAACAGCACTCGACGTCTGTTGAATAAGTATTTGTTGATGAATGTCCCCACCCTCTCCTGGTGCTCCTCTTGCTGTTCAGTCTCCTGTTCAGTCTCCTTTGCTGACTCGTCCCCTTCTACTTGGTCACTTGAGGTTGGAGCTTCTCAGGGATGAAACCCAGCCCCTCCTCTCCTGCCAGGCTCTCTCCCTAAGTGACCTCACCACCTGCCCACATGCTCAGGTGCCTCGATGACTCCCTGATATGTATCTCTCACCCCAGACCTCCTCCGACTACAGACCTGTTTTCCAAGGCCACCATCCCACCTCCTCCTGGATACCTCAGGGCAACTGAAACTCAGCACATCCCATGCGGAGTCCACGATTGTCCCTTTAGATCTGAGTTGAGTGCGGGGCTGCCCGCCTCAGGCAGGAGCAGCTCATCCATCCATCCAGTCGAACATGACAGCAACCTCAGAGTCAGTCTTGGTGCCTCCCTGATCCCCTGACTCCCTGTATGTACTGTCCACTGGGAACTGCTGGCTTCAGCCCTAAATATCACTTACCCCTGTGGTTCTTTCCACCCCTGCCCACTGTCCCCTGCCTACAGAGCCCATCTCCCTGCCTCTACTCTGGCTCACTCACCTGCTGGTTCCAGTGCGCTCTCCATGCAGCAGCCACAGTGGCATTTAGAGAGGCAGATCTGATCCCATCAGTCTCTCCCACCTGAAAACCCTCTGGGGCTTCTCATGGCCCTCAGAAGGAACCCTGTTCCCCTCAGTGGCCCTGCTGCCTCTGGTCCCTCCTCCCTATCTGTTTCCTGCAAATGCTGGGTAGGAAGGGACTCTCTCCCAGGGCTCAGGAGTGGGTGAGGAGGGAAAGTGCAGCCTCGGGGCCTCAGCAGGGTTAACAGGACAGTGTGGCTCTTGCTCTGCAGCCTGAGCTGGCCCATGAAGTGAGTGACCCCATCGAGCTGGGTTCTTCAGATAGCCTTTGGTGGCTGGTCTCCCAGTTCCCCTGGCCTGGGACAATGGACTCCTTGTGGGGGCCTCGGGGACTCAACTTCCACTCTCAGTATGAGCGGAGGCTTCACGGTCTAACGCTGCCAACCGCCAGACGCCTTACTCTCTGGGATACTGCTGTAGAGAAGGGGGTCTTTGCTGCAGTTCCTATGAGATCTCCCAGAAACCAAGGATTGGGGTCACCCTCCAGTGACAAACAGGATCCAATACCTTCTGCCTTCTCTGCTGCTATCCTCTGCTCCAGCCTCTTCCCTTCCCTCCTATAGCCTCTCAGCACAGCTGTCGGGCCATCCTCTCATCCATATGTCAGGCATAGCACTGTTCCACTTCACATCCTCCCTGTTTTGCTCTGAGTACAAACCACAGTTCTTGAAATGCCCAGGGCTGACCTGATTTGGCCTGATTACCTCTCCGATCTCAACTAGACTAGGTTAGCCACTCATCCCTTCTGTCCAGCTGCCCTGGCCTCCTTGCTGATCCTCAAACTGTCCAGGTACCCTGGTGACTTACACGCTCTGCCCAGAGCCCTCTGCCCCAGAAACCCTGAGACTCTCTTTTACCTCCTCCTGGTATTTGCTCAAAGGCCCCTTCTTAGGGAGGTCTTACTGGCCTCCCAATCTAAATGTACCACATCTAACCCCACTTAAACTTCCTACCCCTTTCTATGATATTTTTTCTCCTTACCATTTATCACCATGGACAAGACCATATATTTTGTTTATCTTATTTACTATCCATCTCTCCCAACTAGAATGTAAGCCTCGTGAAGGTGGAGGAGGGGAGCTTATTTCTGAATCTCCAGCATCTAGAATGGTACCTGCTACACAAATATGTGCTCCATAAATGAATGCACTTTTTCTTTTCTGTACTCCCTGGGTTGCAGACTGCATGCAAAGCACATTCTCAAGGCCAGGGGTCTGTCTCAAGCCATTTTGAAAACCACTCCTTTCCTACATGCCCCACACCCAGCTCTAGCAGAGTGCCCCTCCTGCCCCTGAGCCTGCCCTCATCATGCCCATTGCCGAGGCCTCAGGACTGAATCACATTTTTGGAGTCTTCCTGGGATAAGCTAATAGGCATCATTATTCTACAGCAATGCTCATGTATAATTATAATTATTATCCTATATGAACGATCCATTGCTGCTCGGTAATTCCAACGGTAATTGCTGGCCTTCTGAGAACTGAGCTGGCTTGGATGGTGTGTGCCCATTTTCTCTGAAGCTGCCCTCTGGAACACAAGCAGGTAGGCACTGCCAAGTGGCAGAGGTGCTCGACAATTTTTCCCTCTCCACTGGCCCTTACTTCAATTGCTAATGAGAATAAGAGTGGAGGTGACCAAAGGAGTAATTGCTGTCTGGAACAAGTTTCTACCATTTCTTCTAGTCCAGGGCAAGTTCAAGTGAGTTTGGGTAGCAGAGTCAAGAGGTTGAAAATGAGACGGTGCAGTGGAGTCTCTGGCTGAAAACAACCTCCCTGCCCTCTCAGCAGTGGCCTTGACGGGTGGCTGAGAGCCAGGCCTTCATAGGAGTCTCCTGAGTAGTTTTTTACCCTCTGTCTTTGAGCTCCCAGCACACCATGTGCTAGCTTTCTTCAGGTGGATCTGCCCTGGGGATCCCAGGACTGGGGCTCAGGGCCCTTCAGAATCTTCCCCTCTGTGCCCCAGCCTCCTGCCAGGCCCTGCACCAGCCCCCGCTTCTTACTGCTCCCTGGGCACATCTGATGCCTTGGTGCTTCTGGGCCTTTGCTCCAGTGGTGGCACGGTCCTGCTCGTAACGGCACAGGAAGCTCCTCCGAGATGCCAGCCGTATCTTCGTAGTTATCCTGTAGCCCCTGAAGAGGAGACCCTTTGAGCTGAGTGCCGGCCTCAGGGATGCCGGGACGCTGCCTTTTCACTCAAGCAGTTTGAGCTATTCGTCTAGCCAAGAAAAGCTTTACCAGCGGCCAACATCAGTTCATTGATTTTCAATCAAACACAGATTCACTGGGCAGGAGGAGGCAATAGAGGGCAAGGTAGGAGCTGAGGCTCGAAAGAGCATGTGCCAGCACCAGCTGTCACACGGCCCACAGAGTGCCCCTCCCAGGGCTGTGGGCTCCTGCTCCTTCCACCTCCTGTCTGCAGAAGGGAGTCAGTTCCCAGGAGACGGCTTCTCCAGTTTGAAAGAAACATCTGTCAAGGTGGGACCAAGAAGTATACCCTTGGTATCCCAGAACACAATGGCTTCTAGGTAAGAGTTAAACTCGTCTTAAACTGTGCAGGGATGAAGCACCTTACCCCTGCTGCACACAGCTTTAGTCAACCCAAATGCAATCATGGAGATAAACAACAGGGAAATTAATTAGAAGAGTTGTCAAAAATACCCATTTTTCCTCTTTTTCCATTTGCTCCTTTTTCTCCTTTTGGGCCCTGAGGCCCAGGCTGTCCATCCGATCCATTGTGTCCTGGCAACCCGCCAGCTCCTGGAGGTCCTGCATCAAAACACAGAAACAGGGACATTAACAACAACAACAAAAAATATTCTTCACTGAAGTTACTGTAATTTCCTTTACCAATGAAACTGAGCAGGCATCAATACCTTTTCCACATCCTCTCCCACTTCTTCCCTTCCTTCTCTGGCTAAAGCAGTGCCAGGTAGGGGAATGGTGATGGCAGAGCCTCAGGTGAAGGGCACAAAGAAGGAGACACACAGCCAGGACTGCCTCCAGGCTCTTGCCCTCCCCTCATCTGTCCCATCAGAGAGATCCTAGGGGTCTGGCCACCCACAGGCTCCCCTTAAACTAGAAAAGTCCAAGGGCTCTTACCTGGTGGTCCAGGAGGTCCTACAACAGAAAAAAAATTTAGATGAGAAACCATGGGTGGAAGAAAGAGAAACCAGCACCGAACCCAGAAAACAAAGATCACCCCCAGCCTTCCAATCTCCTAATTATCTACTGACCCTAAGCAATGGATTCTACACCTTGTATTTAGAACTCATTGTATTTGGCCAAAAGACCCTTCCTTTAAAGCAATTCAATAAAGACCCATTTGCCAATCAAACCACATTTGCTTGTTTCAATGAACCAAGATTAACTTCTGAGCTGTCCTCACTGTAGATTCATAAATTAGTCATCTCTCAAGCAGTGAACCTAATACACGGAGGGCCAGTAACAATACTGGTGGCCATGAATGCAGCCCTAGCACAGGGGGTTAGCAAATGATGGTGCTGTCATTGTGGGGCTGAGATTTGGCTGTCCCAGGAGGCCTCCCAGTGCTCTCATCTAGCTAGCTTGTCTCATCTGAGCCACTGGGAGGAGTCAGGAGTGAAAGCTGGCTGGCTAGATTTCTCTTTTGTTACATGAACTAGCCTGAGGAAAACTGAGAGCCCAGATCAGGTAACACATACCTTCCTTAGAGTGTAATTACCCAAGGATCTAAGGGGTTCAGATGAATCCAAATTGATTTTGCTCCCACAAATAAGGGTGTCTTATTGTTGACTATTCTATTTGAGTACTCAGACAAGCTAATGAGGTTGTAACATGAGCAGTTGAATTCCTTTTGTTTCTTTTTGTTTTTTTGGAGACGGAGTCTCACTCTGTCATCCAGGCTGGAGTGCAGTGGCGCCATCTTGGCTCATTGCAAGCTCCACCTCCCGGGTTCTCACCATTCTCCTGCCTCAGCCTTCTGAGTAGCTGGGACTATAGGCACCCGCCACCATACCCGGCTAATTTTTCTTTTTTTTTGTATTTTTAGTAGAGACAGAGTTTCACCGTGTTAGCCAGGATGGTCTCGATCTCCTGACCTCGTGATCTGCCCACCTCTTTAGACCACATATAATGATTACCAATATTGGAATGGTGAAGTCTTTCTATAAATCTAAGCCTGTGACCATTCACAAAACAAGCATTAACTAAGCAGTTACTATGTGCATCAAACTCCACCAAGAAATCCTGGTCCCTATATCTGTTGTGTTCACAGTCTATGTGGGGAAGATGGACTCTCTGAAATCATAATCGGTATGAGAGAGCTACAGTGAAGTGTTCACTCCCATACCCCTGACAAAGGGTACTGGGGAAGTGTGGGCGTGCAGTGGTCTGAGAAGGCATCTCAAGAAGATGATCCTGGAGCCATGACATTGAAGAAATGGGGCTTAAAATGGCAGCAGATGAGGTCTGACATTCCATGAAGGGGCCACCAGGAGTACAGGTACAGAGGTGGGGATTTACAAGATTCAAGGTGGGAGGAAGTTAGAGGACTGGTCAAGTGTGTAGAGATGAGGCTGAAGAAGGACCTGTGTATGGTGGGTGGCAGAAGCACTTGAATGTCAAGCCAGGAGATGTAGATGGTATCTGTGAGGCAGGAGGGAGCCATGGGAGGTTCTTAGGCAGGGGGATGATGCTGTGAAAGCAGTGTGGGTTTGATAGCCTCTTTGTAGCTGGAAGATGGATAGAACTAGGTGCCACAAGACGAGAGAGACAGTGACACAGAGACAGGAGGAGGGACGTGGAGGATGGGCATTGCAGAAAAAAAAATCCTAGGGGATCTTTGTAGTTAAACTCGGTGACAAGGTTGTGTATAAATGAGCTGACTGTAGAACTGTAGAGAAAGCTAGGCATTCAAGAGGTATTTCAGCAGAATGAGCAAGAATCCACATCTGATTGGGTAAGAGACAAAGGAGGAGGACTTTTAGATAACAGGGGGCCGGCAATATAGATGGATAGAGGCTATTTTGACTGGCGTGGGGATTCTTGGGAGAAATAGTTGTTTGAGGATATGCTTTCAATACATAACAGCCCTACTCTGGGCAAAAATGGCTGGCTAGGACGGCACCACATCCTTTAGGGTCAGTACAGCCTGTGTCTCCATGACTTTACCACGAGATGGCGCACACGTACCGGGAAGGGGGTGATGTGGCCAGTTAACAGAGGTCAGAGGAAATCAATTAATCATCGTTCCCGACGACAGAGGGAGCCAAATTCGGATATAGAGATTGGTGGAAGGAAAAATTTGACTGTAAGACACAAGACTTGCCTGTACACAGTAGGTTTCAAGAGTTCCCACGACAGTCTAATAACCATGCCCATGCATCAGTACTGTTGGTGAGAGCTCCCGCCTGAAGCTGTATATTCAGGACATATTAGCCGTGGCCAAAGCTGTAACTATGGTGATTAGATTAGGGTGTCCTGCAAGAGCTCCACTGATGCCCTATGGATAGAGTTCCTCCCATATGAATCCACAGAACTGCCTGCAATGCCTATTAAAATGCAGATACCCAGGCCCCATCTGGGGTTCCTAATTCAGTTTGGATTTAGAGTGAGGCCCAAGAATCTGCATTTTCACCAAGCACCATAGGCGACTGGAATGCATGTGGACATGGGCCCTCTGATGTGGTGTGAAATTTTTCCGGGAAAAGAATCAGTCACCATCAGTAGATCCTTAGAGGGGTTCTTGACCCTAAAAAGGTTCAGAGCTACTAGTCTTTAGGCAAGAGTAAAAAGTCTGGGCTAGAACTGGGGATGGAAGAGCCGGAGGGCCACACCTCACCTGGGGAGAGGCAAGTGAGAGAAGAGGAGCCAGGAAAGAGAGAGTTGTCAGAAGACACGTGGAGGAGGAAATCCAGCAGCTCTAATGCCTCACAGCTAGATGAGGAGAGAATTTCAGAAGAGAAAGGAAGACAGCCCCAGAGAGCTCAGCAGTCCAGGCAGACATAAAATGTGCTGAGGCATAGGGACCTATGGTGATGGCAGGATGCACCCCATCCTCTCGGAATACCAGCCCGGCTCTCCAGGGGCCTGACATCTGGAAGAGCTCCTACATGTGTCAAATAATGTCAAATGTCATGATGTTTGTCAACTGGGTGTTTAGAAAACTGTTTCTCAGCTCCTGACCCTTCTCCCTTTCTTGAATAGCACATCCTCGAGGAATGTGTGCAGACATCCATGTTCATGCTAATAGTGCATGCAGGGCTGGTGTCTGGGGCCTGCCACCCATGCAGGTGCATAGGGTTTCACCTCACAAGGGGGCTTCAGGTGTGGGCTTAATGCTCTGCGGTCGCCATCTAGAAATTCCCAGTGATCTTGTCTTTGAATTTGTATTTTGTAAGTGAAGTCCAACAGGTCAATAAAGTATGCACAGAGGGCTTGGTGGGGTCTCACCTCCCACCACCTTCCTAGGACACGTCACCTGCTCCCTTGCCCCATGACATGTCCTCTGTACTCCTTGCCCCATCAGTAACTTCTGCCACCTTCCACCCTGGTAGGGGCTGGGGCACAAGTGTAGGAAAGGTGGGGCTGAGTGGTGCCCTGCATGCCTGAGTCACAAGGCAAGACCACCCCGGTGCCTGTGAGGGTCTGTACTTGCCCCATAAGTATTCCATGCTTCGCGGAGTATGACATTAGGTAGCAGATAAAAACTCACACCAAAACAGATCAAGACCATGGAAGAAAGAAGAAAGCCTTTTTCCTGCTTCTTTTGGACAAGAAACCCTGCATTTTCATTTTGTACTGGGCCCTGCAGATTACGTAGCTCATGCTAACTGTACCCATCCCACACTCCTAACCAGAATCGATTAAAATTGGGTGGATGCTTGATAAGAGCTGAGCCACTTAGATATTTTTTTTCCCTTGAAATCTAAAATTGGCCCACAATGTTCCTAGTTATGTAAAGTTATGTAAACTTGAGGCCTGTGATGGCCATGAACACCAAAAACAAATCAGTCTGCAGAGAGAAGTGCCAGTTCCAGTCAATTAGTGTTGGCTTTCTGGAACAGCAGAAAAGAATGCTATGAGGCTGTGCTCAGCAGCATTGATCCATGATTGATATTTGCCTAGGTACAGAATGAGAGAGTAGTGACACATATCATAACTGGGTTAGGGTCTCTTGGCTGCAAGGAGAATGTGTAGTGCTTCTGCCCCAATATGCAGTTCAGTAACGTGATGATTTAGATGTTTTCCAACAGATACATATGAAGAGGATGCAGTGAGTGACGAATAACCCAATAACACGGCTTCTTCAAGACACCTGCTCTCCCAGAAGATATACTGCTGGGTTCCCAAGGAAATCTGGGCTCCAGAGTAAGATGCATGCAGAAAAGCATGTGTTGTTTGACAAACTCTGTACTAGCAAAAATAACTAATTTCTCTAGCTAAGGGATTACCTCACAATCCACCTGAGATGTTAAAGGTTGCACAAAATCACATAGCATCTGTCCTGACTGCCATAGCAGCATAGCAGCAACAGCTGGGCAAGGAAGAGGGATGGGAGCTGGGTTACCTGGTCACAGCTGGACTAGCCTCAAGTTACGAGTACTGCTTTTTCAAAGATGAATCCAGTGGAAAGATAAATCTTGTTCCCAGTTCCCAAGCCCAGGTTCTGCTCTGGCACATCTTCCTGCCAGGTATCCTCTTAGGGCTCAAGACCAATGCTCTCTGTCCACCCTCTGAAGCTACCCACTTCATTCCTGGGTCCTGTCACTCACCCTCCTGCCCACTACCCTGCCCCCAATCCAGGCCTCATGGTCTATCCCAAAGCATCCTCTCGCTTTGCAACTTGTACTTTTCACATCTAATTTTAATTGAAGAACTTTCTGCGTAAAAGGAGGCCCAGTTTCAAGCTGGCATGAAAGGAGAAGGTGCTGTCTTTTGAAAAGCTTTTCAAAGTGCTCAAGAAAACCTACTCAACCCACTTCCAGCGCAGATGTCATCCCCCACTCCCTGCCAGTCTCTCCTAAGTGGTCTCAATAGCTCCGTCCCGTGCATTCACTGTACAGCCTGGCTCTCAGGTATATCACCATTAAAAAAATAAAAAAGGAAGAGGCTTTTCCTGTGCCTCTCAACAGGCTTTTGTGCCTGTAATTCCATCCATCCATTTCTCTAGCACTCATTACTGTCGCATGTAACTCTGAAAAGGGACTTCCAGAGATGGAAGAAAGATGCTTAAGCTACAAGAGTTTCAGAATAAAGGACCAAGCTGTTCTGAAGATCTTTAATTTTCAGTGAGAGCCAGAATATGACTTGAGTGATTCAATTAGCATTTCCCAAGAAGCCACAGGATTATAGTTTTTCTCTCTGAGGCCAAAATAAGTGAATGAGAGTCAGACTTGGATTTGGGGTTCCTGAGGGGAGTTTCTTTCTTACCATCTCACCTCTGTTCACACACTCATATACCCACAGGTTTATTCACTCAGCAAACTCACATTGCACTCCTAATACAAGGCAGGTAATGAGAGGGAGGTAGGGGAAGTACTGTGGAAAAAGGCTAGGCTTCCTACAACATGATGCAAACTGTGCAGGGTTTCTCAACCCTGAGAAGCTCTAGCCCGGCCTCCCCAGAGACTGGGACCATCAACTGAGAGATCCAGCAAAAGCTTCAGGTGGCTTCAGGTCTCATGGTCATGTTTTACAGTCAGAGGGGATGGCTGTAGCACTCCATGACATACAGTTTGGGCCACCACATCTGGCCAATCTGGCCAATAAGTACTTCTGATAAAAGAACTGTATCAATTAGCAAGGTCTTTTCCCTTCCTTTTTTTCCCCCTTTTAAAAACTAATGGGAATAAGAAAAACATCTATGGCTCTGGTTCAAGGTACCACACGTTTCTAATCACCCAAGTCTTAGTTATTTTCCATGGCTATATTTCTATGGCAATACTGAAAATATTATTTTTCATAATCTTATTACAATGAGTTTTCAATTCATTAAAAACATCTGGTAAAAGTAAACCAACATGTACTTTTATAACACAAAGTGTCCCTAGGTGTTCATTCTGCCACGGGCCTTCGGCGGCGCAAGTCCTTGTTGTGTGAGCGGCTCTGCTCAGCGGCCGGCCTACCTGTGAGGCAGATGCCCTTGGTGCTGTTGCACAGGTCCACCATCACTCGAATCTGCAGGGGAGAGAGGGTCATCAGAGCGGACAGTGGGCAGCAGGCCCTGGGCTCACCCTTTATTCAGACGAGCAGAAAGCAATCATAAAAAGTCACCAAGTAACTTTATGAGAACTCGTGGAACCTCAAGCAAAACGCAGTGATATCCCACGTAGTGATGTTGCCGTCGACAACGAATCGTGCACAATGGTGATTTCGTAAGACTACAATGGAGCTGAAAACCTCATTTGTCCAGTCACGGGATAATGTCTTGGTACGATGCGTGACTTCGTGTTTGTGGTGATGCTGGTATAAACAAACCTACCGCACTGCAGACTGTAAAAAGCATAGCACGTACAATTACGTATGGTACTTAATACTTGATATTACGTGACTATTACTGCTTTATGCATTCACTATGTTATACTTTTCAAAATCTTTTTAAAAAGTTTCCAGCTGACATCTTGACTTCACCATATTTTGTATTGTTATTTTAGAGTGTACTCCTTCTACTTAGAAGAAAAAAGTTAACTGTAAAACAACCTCAGGCAGGTCATCAGGAGGTATTCCAGAAGAAGGCACTGTTCTCACAGGAGATGACAGCTCCATGCATATTATTGCCCCTGGAGACCCTCCAGTGGGACAAAGATGTGGAGGTGGAACCCAGTGATATTGATGATCCCGAACCTGTGTAGGCCTAAGCTAACGTGTGAGTTTGTGTCTTCATTTTTAACAAAAAAGCTCAAAAAGTGAAAAAACAAAACAAAAAAACACCAAATTTTAAAAACAGATAAAAAGCTTACATAATAAGGATATAAAGTATTTTTGTAGATCTGTACAATGTGTTTGTGTTTTAAGTGTTATTACAAGTCAAGAGGTAACAGAAATTAAAATTTTATAAAGTAAACATGTCACAGTAAGCTAAGGTTAACTTGTTAAAGAAAAATATTTTAAAATAAATTTGGTGTAGCCTAAGTGTACAGTGTTTATAGAGTCTGCAGTGGTGCACAGCCATGTCCTGGGCCTCCACATTCACCCACCACTCACTCACTGACTCACCCAGAGCAACCCCAGTCCTGTAGCTCCATTCATGGTAAGTGTCCTATACAGGTGAGCCGATTTAAAACCTTTTTTTTTTTTTGAGACGGAGTCTCACTCTGTCGCCCAGGCTGGAGTGCAGTGGCGCGATCTCGGCTCGCTGCAAGCTCCACCTCCTGGGTTTACGCCATTCTCCTGCCTCAGCCTCCCGAGTAGCTGGGACTACAGGTGCCTGCCACCTCGCCTGGCTAGTTTTTTGTATTTTTTAGTAGAGACGGGGTTTCACCGTGTTAGCCAGGATGGTCTCGATCTCCTGACCTCGTGATCCACCCGTCTCGGCCTCCCAAAGTGCTGGGATTACAGGCTTGAGCCACCGTGCCCAGCCTTTAAATCTTTTATACTGTTGTTTTAGGGTACCTTTTCTATGTTTAGATACACAAATATTTACCATTGTGTCACAGATGCCTACAGCATTCAGTACTGTGACATGTTGTATAGGTTTGTAGCCCAGGAGTAATAGGCTCTACCATATAGCTGAGGTGTGCTGTAGGCGATAGCATCTAGTTTCGTGCAGGTACACACCATGATGTTTACACAACAAAATTGCCTAATGACACATTTCTTAGAATGTATCCCTGTGATTACATGACATATGACTGCAGTTAACACTTGAAAGAAACTCTTAAAAGATCTAAGAATATTTGCTGTCAGCAGCTTATCTATCAACATCATCAACAGAATTTCCTTGAATTTCTATGGAATTCTGACAGAGGATGACGAGGGAATTGCCAAATCCAACTTTCACCGCTGTCACGAGCCAGCCCCCACAGCATCTGAAGGGCTCAATTTGTGGGCCTGAATAAAAGGGGTGGTGAACCTAGTGGTTGGGAGGAAGCACTGACTAACTGGGTGAGCACAGATGAGGTACTTAACCTCTTGGAACTCTGATCTCCCCCTCTGAATAATATAAGCAGCTGGCCTTGAGGATTGATCTGCTCGGTACCCGGCACGTGGAAACTGCACCTGGGTGGCAGTGATTCTCATGCCATATGGACACTTCCCACCGGATGACCACCTGTGGCAGGTGGTCACTGAAGCATGGCATTAGCCTGATGTTTTCAAAACCACTGGGAATAAGGAAAACATCTGGCTGCCTCACACCCACTGTATACCCCTTCCCATTCTCCACACTGCTCCAATGAGCTTCAGAAAAAACAAATCTGTGCTAAATTCATAGGCTGATACTGAAAGATCTCTAAGATAAATGAAAAAAATGCAAATATAGAGCAGCACATATAACATACTTTTGTTCATGTAAAACAGTGCTGCACACAGAAATGCTTCTATATGCTTGTCTCTTGCTGCTTTTAAGATAATTTCTTGGTCTTTCCGGAATATTTCTGGAGATAGATCTAGAAAACCACAAGTGAGGGGGAAATGGAGGGCCAGGGTGGAAGGGAGCTGTACTAAACATGATACAGTCTTTGTCTTTTTCAACAATTTCACTGATTACTCTTTCCATTAAACTATTTTTCAAAATGCCATGTTTTGATGTGAGGGGAAAATGATTTTTGTCTTGTATCTAGATTTATTCTTTTTGTTAGGAGATCCAGAGGAAAACTCATATTGTATTTACTTTTTGTCGAGTATGTCAACAGCTATTTATTGCCTGTTTTAGAAACTTATTATGGAATATATCATACATATCACACATGAAGAAAATGTGAGCCTGAGGTGGTGGATCATATCTGTAATCCCAGTGTTTTTTTTTCTTGAGACGGAGTCTCACTCTGTCGCCCAGGCTGGAGTGCAGTGGCGCCATCTTGGTTCACTGCAAGCTCCGCCTCCCAGGTTCACGCCATTCTCCTGCCTCAGCCTCCTGTGTAGCTGGGACTACAGACGCCTGCCACCACGCCCGGCTAAGTTTTTGTATTTTTTAGTAGAGACGGGGTTTCACCGTGTTAGCCAGGATGGTCTCGATCTCCTGACCTCGTGATCCGCCCGTCTCGGCCTCCCAAAGTGCTGGGATTACAGGTGTGAGCCACCGCGCCCGGCCATCCCAGTGCTTTTTTAGATCAAGGTGGGAAGATTGATTTGAGCCCAACCAGCCTGGGTAACATAGTAAGATCCTTTCTCTGTAAAAAAATGAGAAATTAGCTGGATGTAGTGGCATGCACCTATAATCCCAGCTACTTAGGAGGCTGAGGCTGCAGTAAGCAGTGATCCCACCACTGCATTCCAGCCTGGGTGACAGAGCAAGACCCTGTCTCAAGAAAAAAATAAATAAAGAAAAAAAGAAAAGAAAAGGAAAAAAAAAGAAAAAAAAATGTGTACAGATATTTAATGATGAATAATATGACAAACACATATATATGAAATGGAAGTTTACCAATGCCTTGGAAGACTCGCGGATGTCCCCTTAACCCCAATAGCTCTCTGAGTTGGAGTATACTTATCCATTTTATTCAGATAAGAAAATAGAGGCTTAGAGAGATGCCATCATTTACTCAAAATCACACAGCTTGCTGGTAGAAGAATGGGACTCAACTCCAGGTTTCCTAATTCCAGGTCCACTCTACTTGTCTATTATGGCTCTGGTGATTATGTTAACATCACCAGACAGAAAAAAAAATGATTCACTGCCTTTAGTCATTTTCATAAACGAATGTAATCAGCTTCACTAGAATAAAATTTATTGTCTTAAAAAACGTATAATTGCTCATTGAAAGGACCAGAAAAGACTTCACAATGGCTTCATTTGTTGCCTGGGGGATCACAGCAGAAGGGGTGGTTGGAAACAACAGAAGCATCAATAGGGAAAATTAGCCTTTCTCTTTGGTACTAATCACTGCTCTGGGGCAGGTGCAGCTTCTGTAAAAACTATGAAGCAGTTTTCATTTCCTGACCTTTTGGTTTCATTTGTATGCTAAATGTCAATTTAGATATTTGCCAGTAAATTATGTTAATCTTTACTCAAGAATAGTCTTTTAACGAAATTGGGCTGTGTATATAAGATTGTATTGAGATGAAACATATGGTATATGAGAAGGTGTGGCCATAAAGTTAGAAACTTTTTTTTCTGGTCATAAGGATTAAAAATTGGAATGAAAATAAGAAAACTCCCAATTGAAAGTCACAAAATCTAGATGGTCAAATTAAGGAGTCATATTTGGCATAAACAACCTCTTAAATCTTGAGGTAGGTCTTGAGAAGGTTGAAGCTGGAAGAGTCCTTAGACGTCATTGTCCTGGGGTACTGGGCATGACCCATCCATGTTGTGGCACTGCCCCCCAACCTTGTAGAGCATCTCCCAGTGCTCTCCCCCTCCCTGCCCATTACTGTCACTCTGCTCCAGTCACACTGGCCTCGTCGCTGGTCTTGGCTGTGCCTAGTGTGCTGCGCAGCACATCTTTACCTGGTGAGCTTCACTGATGCCTCAAGTCAGGCTTTCCCTGCTTCTCAGCTGAAGGGAGCCCAGGCAGCCACTCCCCATCACCTAATCTGGCCTTTTGTGTTTGTAGCACTTATCATTATTCAGTACAGTTGACCTTGAATGATATGGGTTTGCACTGTATGGGTCCACTTGTACACAAGCTTTTGTCAGTAAATACAGTCAGTTCTCCATATGCACAGGTTCTGCACATGCAACCAAACATGGATCAAAAATACAGTATTTGAGGGATGCTAAACTCTCAGAAATGGGTGGCTGACTTTTCATATACTTGGGTTCCACAGGGCCAGCATCAGGAATTCGAGTGTGTGCGGATTTTGGTATTCACAGGTGTCCTGGACCCAATCCCCCACAGATACTGAGGAATGACTGTATTCTCTTGCTTACATGTTTATTACCTACTCCTGCTCCCCAGAGAAAGGAAGCATTTTGAGAGCGGAAAAACTTCTTTGTTTTGTCTGCATCTCCTGTACTATGTTTTGAATATGTCCTCCCAAACACATGTGTTGCAAACATAATCCCCAACATAACAGTGTCGGGAGGTGGGGCCTAAAGGAAGACATTTAGGTCTGCAGAACCCCACCCTCATGAATGAATTAATGCTGATTATAAGAGGGCTTGAGTTCACTTTCTTGCCCTTTTGCCTTCTGCTGTGGAATGATGCAGGAAGAAGGCTCTCACTAGATTCTGGTCCCTCAATCTTGGACTTCCCAGCCTCCAGAATTATGAGAAATAAATTTCTGTTCATTATAAATTACCCAATCTGTATTTTTCCATTATAGCAGCACAAAAGAGACTAAGGTACCCTGTGTCTAGAATAGTGCCCGGTCCCAGGCCTAGAACTTCTCTGCTGAGGAGAAGGTTCAGGTGTGAAAACACATCAACAGTCTCCAAGGGAGAGTTTCCCTGAGAGAAGGTGACAGTAAATTGCTAATCAATTCATGGTATGAGAATCTGGTGGTGCTGGGGAGAGGGTGGGTGAGGCACAGGAAAAAGTCCAATCCAGCCACGCTAGCATGGAGGACAGACTTGGTGGGAACAATGGGCTGTCAACCCAAGTGCAAGATAATAAACAGTAGCCCCGAGAGCTCAGGATGAACGCACTGTTGGCTATAAGCATCACTGAGGAGTGAGAATTATCTCCCAGAAGAAACACTGGGGCCCGTCAGGTTCATCTCCCAGGTGGGAAGATCAATGCAGCAATGGACAGGGACACATTACATTGCATGAGGACTTGTTTTCAGCATTGAATGTTTGGTAGCTGCTATGGTTTGAATGTCCCTTCCAAAACTCATGTTGAAACTTCCCTGAATGTGGCAGTATTGAGAAATGGGCCTTTTTAAAAGGTTATTGGATCATGAGGGCTCTGTCCTCAAGAATGGATTAATCCATTCATGGATTAGTGGGTTATCATGGTGGGGAAACTGGTGGCTTCACATGAAGAGAAAGAGAGTCCTGAATGAGCACACTTCAGTCCCCTTGCTACGTGATGCTCTGTCTCACTTGGGACTCTTCAGAGAATCCTCACCAACAAGAAGGCTGTCACCACATGCAGCCCATCAACCCTAGACTTCTCAGTCTCTATCACTGTAAAAAATAAATTCCTGGACAGACGCGGCAGCTCATGCCTGTAGTCCCAGTGCTTTGGGAGGCCGAGGATCACCTGAGGTCAGGAGTTTGAGACCAGCCTGACCAATATGGCGAAACCTTGTCTCTACTACAAATACAAAAAAATTAGCTGGGTATGGTGCCACACTCCTGTAATCCCAGCTACTTGGGAGGCTGAGGCAGGAGAATCACTTGAACCCATGAGGCAGAGTTTGCAGTGAGCTGAGATAGAGCCACTGCACTCCAGCCTGGGCAACAGAGTGGGACTCCATGTTGAAAACAAAAATCCTTTTCTTATAAATTATCCAGTTTCAGGTATTCTGTTATAATAAACAGCAAGTGGACTAATACAATAGCATTAGGGGAAAAGATAGCACAAATGGGCCCTACTGGTAGCCTGACCAGATTTTCCAGTTTTTTTCTCTGAAAAGGGATTTTCATTGGATTAGCAGAACTCTTGGGGATCTTGGCCAAGGTAGAGGCCCCAGGAGAAAAAGAACAGACTTCTTGCTAACCTGGCATCAGATGGCTTGAGCTTGTTTTAATTCAAACTAAAGAGAGATGGGACATAATTTGGCAGTATCTGTTAAAAAGAAAATGCTACAAATGAGGAATCCCACCTGGAAGAGTACACAAGGATATCTGGACAAAAATGCTCAAAGCAACATTGTGTGGCAGAACATGCAAAGGCTCATCAATAGGGGTCTTATTGAGCAAATTTTAAAGGATGAGGTAGATCTATATGTGCTATTGGAAAGACAGCCTTGGCATGGTGTTAAGTGACAAAAGCAAAGTGCAGCCCAAGCCACACAATGCAACACAACTTTTTGGTTGAAAAAGAATCCCTAGATGTTTCTGTATAAGTACACAGAAAAGCTGGGAGGTTCATGAACCCAACCAACTGATATTCTTCCCCCTAGAGACTGAGACTAGGCCGGGCGCGGTGGCTCAAGCCTGTAATCCCAGCACTTTGGGAGGCCAAGACGGGCGGATCACAAGGTCAGGAGATCGAGACCATCCTGGCTAACATGGTGAAACCCTGTCTCTACTAAAAATACAAAAAACTAGCCGGGCGAGGTGGCGGGCGCCTGTAGTCCCAGCTACTCGGGAGGCTGAGGTAGGAGAATGGCGTGAACCCGGGAGGTGGAGCTTGCAGTGAGCTGAGATCGGGCCACTGCACTCCAGCCTGGGTGACAGAGCCAGACTCCGTCTCAAAAAAAAAAAAAAAAAAAAAAAAGACAAGAGACTGAGACTAGAGGACAAGAAGGGGATACTTTTTTTTTTTTTTTTGAAACAGAGTCTTGCTCTGTCACCCAGTCTGGGGTATAGTGGTGCGATACTGGCTCACTGCAAGCTCCGCCTCCTGGGTTCACGCCATTCTTCTGCCTCCCGAGTAGTTGGGACTACAGGCACCCGCCACCACACCTGGCTAATTTTTTGTATTTTTAGTAGAGACGGGGTTTCACTGTGTTAGCCAGGATGGTCTCAATCTCCTGACCTCGTGATCTACCTGCCTCGGCCTCCCAAAGTGCTGGGATTACAGGTGTGAGCCACCGCACCTGGCTAGAAGGGGATACTTAAAAAAATTTTTTTTTAAAATTTTTTGAGATGGAGTCTTGCTCTGTTGCCCAGGCTGGAGTGCAGTGGCACCAACTTGATTCACTGCAACCTCCGTCTCCCACGTTAAAGCAATTCTCTTGCCTCAGCCTTACATGTGGCTGGGATCACAGGCATGTACCACCACACCCAGCTCATTTTTGTATTTTTAGTAGAGACAGGATTTCTCCATGTTGGCCAGGATGGTCTCGATCTCCTGACCTCAGGTGATCTGCCCACCTTGGCCTCCCAAAGTGTTGGGATTACAGGCGATTGTACCTGGCAGATTTCTTTTTTTCACTTTTTAATTTAGATGGTTTTAAAGGCATGTTGGAATAATAGGTGATTTTTTACTTTTCTGTGTTTTTAGTAATCCAGAGAGAATGGAAAGCATGTTAGTGTTGTGTGAACCCAAACATCACATTCTTACAATTACCCCCATCACCTGAAATTACTTGGACAGATCTCTGTTGTTTCTAGGCAAATGAATAGAATGAACTAGAACTCTTGTCTAGTCCAGGGATTTTCAAATTGTTCGTTAGCCATAAGACTTTTCTTTTTCTTATATAAGTACCAAATCCCAAAATATAAAGCAAATAAAAATGGAGCTGCTCTGGGTAAACAGGTGGGGTTGACTTTAGTTACTTGTCTGTAAAATGAGAGGGTTGGACATGACAGATGATTTTCAGACTCTGCTCCCATCAGAGGATGCTGGGTAGGAGGTGGTGAGAAACACTCAGAGGATGTGGGGAGGAAGGATGAGAAAGCTGATGCCCAGAGAAGCCAGGGAGTAGCTGGTTTAGGCTCACCTAGCTGGCTTCCAGAGCTGAGACTATTTCCCCTTCATCTACCTTTTCTTTTCTTTTTTTTTCTTTTTTGGAGAGAGTGGCTTGCTCTGTCACTGAGGCTGGAGTGCAGTGACATGAATGTGGCTCACTACAGCTTTAACCTCCCAGGCTCAAGAGATCCTCCTGCCTCAGCCTCCCAAGTAGCTGGGACTACAGGCATGTGCCACCATGCCCGGCTAATTTATTTATTTTTTGTAGTGATAGGATCTTTCTATGTTATCTAGGCTGGTCTTGAACTCCTTGGCTCAAGTAATTCTCCTGTGTTGGCCTCCCAACATGCTGGGATTATAGACGTGAGCCACTGCTACTTTTTTTGTACTGCTCAGCCTTTGAAAAAGGAATTGTCCAAATTCAACTTGAAACACAGATTTTTGCTTTAGTGTACTTTGCATATAAACAGGATATTAAATTTTTACTAATAGATGTGTAATTTAAAATGTGCCAATTTCTGTGTGCAGGTGAAAGGCTTAAATCAAAAGCAAGTCTTTCTCATCAGAATGAATAGAGCTAAATGTGGTAAGCTGCTATTGCTCATTGGAACTCAAAATCTCAGAGTGTTTGGCTGGCTGCTCTCTTGAACTCCCTTTCTCTCACCTTTCACTCTCAGGATGAATTCATGCAAAAGTAAGAGAGCAAACCTGCTCATTCTCATCAGCTACTCTGGTTTGTGTGTTGCTAAAACAATGAGGCCTGTCATGGTTTCTCTGAAGTTCTCCAAGCACAGGTTACAGTTTACTAGCTGGAACACTGTTTACATGCTAAGTCATCTTCCGGGTCTGACCTATTTTGTAACTTAAATTTCACATCTCTTAGACAATTGAATGCTTTGTATGACTCTCCTTAGTTATGCAAACTGCTGTTACTATGTGCATGCAAATAATCCTGTTAAAAAAAGCTCCAGGAGCTGATAATTCACCTTACCATTGGCTGAGATTGCTTGGACTGGAGAGATGGGGCTATGAATGTGGTGGTCCATCTGCTTGTCACTGGATGGTTAGACCACAGATGTTAGAAGAATCTTTCATGGGATCTGAAGCTGGGGTCAGACACCCTGGATTCATTTCTGGGAAAGGCAGGAATTCACACAGGGGCCAAGACATGGTGAGGGCACTCTGCAAACACCAACGGGAATATGGGTCTTGCCTTTGTTAAATGTAAATAAATAAAACTGGAGGCCACAGTTTAGTATCCAAGGCCAATTACTCATAGCCACATATCCAAAACTTAGCTCTTACTGATTCCCTGCCCCCCAAAACATAAACCTTCAACATAAACAAAACATTCAGTAAGCTTTTCATCTTATCAGCAGGATTCAATGAAATTAAACCAATTGGCTATAGGCAAATCAGCTTACATAGCCATATGCCTTAAGAAAGAATATAGGACATTCAATCCTGAAACAGGCCAAAATACTTCCTCCTTTATGCTCTTGAAACTAAGCTGTAACTGCTGCAAATTTGAGACTTTCTGCCACTTTCCAGTTTGAGGTCTCTTAGTTCATGAACTTTTCTTTGTATGCACAATAAACTCTTAAAATCCTAACTTGACCTAATTTTGATACCCTGTATGCAGCTGCTTGGAAACACAACAGTGAAATTCTGGGGTGTGACTCCTAGGCCCCAGCTCGTGTTGGGCTGCAGGCATTTAACAGCTCATGTGAGCCTGTTCAGCCATCTTCTGCCATCCCACATCAGCGGCCTGGGGGGTCAAGTGTTCTGTCAGTTCATTCTGCCAGGGATCTGCAGAGTCCAGGGGAATCTTGCTCAGCCTTCCCAAAGAGCCCAGTTCCTACTGACTGCCCGCTTTTGAGTCCAGCAGCATGGCCAGTCACTGGCTCACTTTTTCGCTGTTAATGCTAACTTCTCGACTAGGCTCTGAATGGTAGAGGCTGTTTTGTCCTTTTTCTGTTTGCCACATTCACTCATCCATTCCCTTTCTCAGCACCAGAATGGTATCGAGCACATAGTAGGTACTCAAAAAAGACTTCAGTATTGATTACTTGCTCAACTGGGAGGGGAATGTGCTCCCCAACAAACGATACTGTTCCTTTCAGACAGGCAGTCACTTTGTTCACAGAAACTGAAAATCTCTCATGGGGATACCTGCTTCTTTTTGTGCCTGCCTGTTTAGGATAATTTTATTTTTGCAGACACTCCAATAATCCCTAGAAAACAGGACCTTGGAGATGCTAGGGTTATCTAGTTAGGGTTCCTGAGACATGGCTATCCCCCTCCTGTCTCTATTAACATCACAGCAAAACCGGAGACCATTGACGTGGCCTGGTCTGTAGGGCAATAATACACAAGCCTTTCACACTATCTTGAGTCAGGGCACTTGTGTGAGGTTCTGCAGCCAGGGCTAGTCCGGGCTGGGTCAGCCAGGCTGACACTAGGGTGCTGACATGTAAAGCAGGCTAAGACGTCACTGAAAATGCAATGCTATGGGGAAACCATGGTATTTACTAGATCTTCCTGCTTTGCTAAGTGGATTAGGATGGGGATGGAGGCCAGCCTGCCTTTCAAGGGGTAGGGCTTATTCTTGAGTCATTTGTTTTGCTGAGTCGAGTCTGCAAAGCTGAACTGAATTGGTGGAGACTGGGTAGAACTTCTAGCAGTGCTCCTTCCCACCCTGCCTCAGTCATTGCCCTGATTCTCTAATAAAATCTTAAACAAATAATTACCAAATGTTGGTTTGAAGTCCACCCACAAGCCCTGGCCAGCCCTCTTGCACGCAAGGGCTATGGCAGTCACAGGAGCTGGGGCTCTGCTCAGGATTCCTCAGCAATCTTATTTGGAAGAGGCAGTTCCAGCAAATGCCTGCACGCCAATGTCTCCGGCAAAATTACTTTCAGTTGAAATAAGGGCTTTGGCGAAACACTCCATGTGACATTGATTAACATTGGGAACATCTGAAAATGCACAGCTGAAGTCCCTGAAGGAGGATTTCCCCCACCAGGTGTGCTTCTTCAGGATCCAACCCTAGGTCAAGGGGAAGGCTGAATAAGCCAGCAGGGGCAGCAGATGGCCTGGGAGGTTCTTACTAACCGCAGCAAGACCCTGGACAGGTTCCCAGCCTCTCTGATGAAATAGGAAATGCGATAGGAAAGGTGACAATACCCAGGGAGTGGCTGTGAGGATTAAGAGGTCCTTATAAAAGCAATCTTTGCATATTTGTACTGTTATAGAAACACATTTGGTCATGATTTAAATGTAAATCAACTAATTCTGCTTTCTGAAAAATCCTCAATTCATACTTTTGTTTTTCAGACAGGGTCTTACTCTGTTGTCCAGGCTGGAGTGCAGTGGCAGCCACAACCTCCCAGGCTCAAGCAATTCTCCTAAGTGGCTGGGATCACAGGCACGTGCCACCATGCCTGGCTGGTTTTTAAATTTAATGTAGAGATGGGGTCTGCCTACATTGCCCAGACTGATCTCAAACACCTGGGCTCAAATAATCCTACCTCAGCCTCCCATGGTGCTGGGATTACAGGTGTGAGCCACCTCGCTTATTTGAATTCCTGCTATTTTAATAAAGATATTCACGAAAGTCTAATCACCAGCTCAGTTTAACAACTGAATTCAAAATGTAATCTGAATAAACCTTACTGAGTAAGACTTATAGAAACAGCCAGGCATAAACGGATAAGTGCCTTAACGCACTAACTGTAAGTTGTCATTGGTCATTATAACCACCTTCCTAAACCTTTCCCTTCTCCCACCTGGAGCCCTACAGGCTCCATCAAGCCCCAGGTTTTCAGCCTTGCCCAGTCTTCAGTTCAAGCAACCACCACTCAGTCATGACAAGTCCTTGTGCTTTTCCCTCGGTTGCCTGGTTAGATAGCGGCTGCCGGCAGCAAGGCCTCCTTCTTGCATGAACTGGCTGACCTAGGTCCAGAACCAGAAATCCTGGGCCACTCTCAAAGGCGGCCTCTGACTGTGTTCTCCCAATATGGCTGTGTTTGGATTGTTCTTCCTCCCGGCTGGAAACACACACACACAGTGACAACTTGACATTCTATCTGCTTAACTACAGCAGCTGACCCTGGATAGTTCTTCCCCAGTCACAAAAAAGGAAGCATCTCTAAATCAACTTACTAATCTCACATCCTTGCCCTGACTTTATTTTTAAGAAGTTGTTTGGTAGTGAATTGCCTATCTGTGAGTCCTGCAACTTATTCTGGACAATTGTTTCTTAAAGGGGACAGGCTTTTTTTTTTTTCTCTGTTTTAAACACAAATGTAACAGAATAGCTTTCAAGTGAAATTATATGTATTTATGAGAAAATGCAGGCGAATATTTACCTGATCTTGAGGTAGGAAAGAACATTCTACACATAAAAGCAGAAGAAGAACCCATGAATAGAAGATTTTATAGATTTGACTACATGAAAATGAAAAATGTCCAATCTCTTCCCAAAATACCCATAAACAAAATTAAAATGTAGATAACACCTTAGGCCAAAGGTGTAATGTAAATATTGTGGACTTTGGAGTCAGACATACTCTGAATTTCAACTCCTTCACTCACTGGCTGTGTGACCTTGCACAGGATGTTCAGCCTCTCCAAGCCTCAATGACCTGTCTGTAAAATGGGAATAATAATGATGATGATAATAATAATAATGACTGCCTCACAGAGTTATTATCAGGATAAGATAAAGACCTTTTTGAAACACATACCTAATGCTGTTACCATAACACCTGGCATGTTGTACGTTCTCAATAAACATTATAATTATTATTATGGGAAAAATATGGAAACGTGTATTATACACAAAAAGCTAATAACTTTCCTATATAAAGAGCACTTGTAAATTAGTTAAAAAAAAACTGAAAGCTCCAATTAAAAATAAAGAAAAGTAATGAAAAAATCTCATACAATGAAAAAAATTCAAATAACAAATGAATATATTTTTTAAAAATTACTCTCACCATAATCAAACACCTGCAGCCCCTTCTTGGTGTCAGTGGTCCAATCCATCAGGAGTTGGGCTCCCCTCTTTTTTGTGTTTGTGCTTTGATTTCTTATTTGACTGCTAAATAAACAGTAGGACATTTTTGGCATGAGGCTAGAATGTGTAGTTTCTGGGATGGTCAGCCATGTGGAACTTACTCAAGGCTATTTCTTCCCCTTGGTAATTAAAGAGTGCCTCACTGAGCTATAGCACCCAACAAGGTAAAATTCACAATGTCTAACAGTCAATAAAAATGACCAGACCTTCAAAGAAGCAAGAAAACACAACCAATAATGAGGGAGAAAAATCAATTAATTGAAACCCACTCAGAAATAATACAAAAAAATTAGTAGACAAAGACAATAAAATAGTTATTTTAACTATATTCCTATGTTCAAGAAGCTAGAGGAAAGACTGAACATGCTAGACAGAAATATAAATGATATAAAAGCCACCCAACTCCAACTCTAAAAATGAAAACTACAATGTCTGATATGAAAAGTAAACCAGACCGGGTGCAGTGGCTTGCACCTGTAATCCCAGCACTTTGGGAGGCCAAAGCAGAAGGATCACTTGAGCCCAAGAGTTCAAGGCTGCACTGAGCTATGATTGCACCATTACACTCCAGTCTGGGTGACAGAGCAAGATCCTGTCTCTAAAGAAAAAATAAGTACAGGACTTATTTTGGACAGGACTAAGGGCAGATTAGACACTGCAGAGGAAAGGCTAGTGAACTTGAAGATACAGCAGTAGAAACTATCCGAAATGAAACACACGGAGAAGAGATGCTTTTTAAAAATGAGCAGAGTATTAGTGAGCTATGGGACAACTGAAAGTAGCCCAGTACCTGTATAATTACAGTCCAGTGCTGGCAGGGAGGACAGAAACATTTCTGAAGTACCAAGGGCAGAAAAATTTCCAAAATTCAATAAAAACTATAAACCCGTAGATTCAACAAGCTCAAGAAGCCCTAAAGACAAGAAACATGAAGAAAATGACACCAAGGCATATCATAATACAACTGTTTAAAACATGTGATGAGAAATTTTAAAGGCAGCTAAAGGAAAAATGGTACATTCCACAGAGAGAAACACAGCTAAGAATAACAGTAGACTTCTTCAACGGAAACAATGCAAGTGAGAAGATAGTAGAGTAATATTTTTGAAGTACTGGAAGAAAAACATGTTCTGTCTAGAATTCTATAGTCCAAATAATTTTCAAAAGCAAAGGTAAAATAAATAATCTTTAGACATTTTTGCATCTACCTGTATCGTGCTCAAGCTAAAGTGAACCACCTGCTATTCAAGGGCATTCCCCTCTCCCATCCTTCAAGATTTGACTGCTGTGCTGCCTCCTTCTCAAAACCCTTCCTGATCGCCCACTGGACTTTATTCATATCCCTCTTAGGGTCCTATTATCTATTGCTTGTGTCATGTTTGAGGATTTTTCTTTTCCCTCCCACTCGCCTGTGAATTCCTTGAGGGTTCCTTTCTTGTTCTTCCTCAGCACCCACAGTGTGCACCCACATGCCCATAACAGGCGCTGAGTGTTTGTTATATTGATTTACATTTTACTTGGTTGGGAAAAGACTTCTTTTAAGCTTCTTTCCAAAATATTTTTGACTGATTTAGAAGTACCGATGTATTCATCAGCAAACACATGATAAGCCGGGCCCTGTGCTTTTAAAAATAAGGCAAAATCTGTGGGCACAAAAGGCTCACAGTTGATTGATTGAATTTCATTGTTTATAAAGGACTTGAAAAAATAACAGTCTGGGTCTCATAAGGAATAGATAGACTCTTGATGAAGCCTCCCTAAGTCCAAGTAATGAATAATATCATGCTTAGCATCTTTATGATTTCCTGACTATGCCTCCAACTGGGACCCCCTCCCAGACCCAAGTATGCAGCTACTTCTTGATGACATCTTCTCTTGGACATCTAATGAACATCTCAGTGTTAACAACATTTAAAATTGAGCTCTTGATCTTCCCCCTAAACCTGTTCTATCTGCAGTTTTGCTATCTCAGTTAATGGCAATTCTTTCCTTCCCATTGCTCAGTCACTGACCTTGAAGTCCTTCAATTCCTCTATTTTTTTTCCTCTCACATCACATTTAAACTGTCAGAAAAGTTTATCAGCTCAACTCACATCACATTTAAACTGTCAGAAAATGTTATCAGCTCAAGTATCAGACATATCTATACACCATTCACTTCTTATCATCTCCACTGCTTCCACTTGGTCTAAGCCACTATCATCTTTCACCTGGATTATTGCAATGGCTCTGTAAATAGCCCCCCTACTTCCACTACCTAACTTGCCCACCCAGAGTCTATTCTCATCATTGAAAAGTCAGATTCTCATCATTGAGAAGTCAGAGTGATTCATTGAGAATTCAGGTGAGATCATGTCGCTCTTCTGCCCCAAACCCTCCAAAGATTCCCCATAAAAGTCAATGTCCTTACAATAGCCTCCAAGGCTCTACATGAACTGGTCTCTTGTTCCTCCTTCCCCCACCCCACCCAATTTTCTTTCTTCCTTTCTTCCTTTCTTTCTTCCTTCCTTCCTTCCTTCCTTTCCTTCCTCTTTCTTTCTCTCTCTCTCTCTCTCTCCCCCTCTCTCCCTCTCTCTTTCTTTCTTTCTTTCCTTTTGACAGAGTCTCGCTCTGTCGCCCAGGCTGAACTGCAGTGGCACAATCTCAGCTCACTACAATGTCTGCCTCCCTGGTTCAAGTGATTCTCCTGCCTCAGCCTCCCAAGTAGCTGGGATTACAGGCATGCGCCACCATGCCCAGCTAATTTGTGTATTTTTGGTAGAGATGGGGTTTCTCCAAGTTGGTCAGTTTGGTCTCCAACTCCTGACCTCAGGTGATCCGCCCGCCTTCTACTCCCAAAGTGCTGGGATTACAGGCATGAGCTACTATGCCTGGCCCTGACCTCCTTTGTTATTACTCTTCTTCCCACTCACTTTGCTCCAGTCTCCTTCCCTGAGCTCTCTCACCTCCGGGCCTTTGCACTCGCTATTCCCTCTGCCCAAATGGCCCTCTCCCTACGTATCCACATGGTTCATTCCCTGATCTCCTTCAAGTCTCTGTTCAAATGTTGCCTCCTCAGTGAGGCATCCCCAGCCCCACTACTTATAATTACAGCTTCCTATTACCCCTCCGTAATCCTTCTCCCTGCTTTATTGTTCCTTTTTTTTTTTTTTTTTTTTTTTAGATGGAGTCTTGCGCTGTTGCCCAGGCTGGAGTGCAGTAGCGTGATTTTGGCTTACTGCAACCTCTGCCTCCTGGGGTTCAAGCAATTCTCCTATATCAGCCTCCTGAGTAGCTAGGATCACAGGCATGTGCAGCCACGCCCAACCACATTATTGTTCTTCATAGCACTTATCACCTTCTACCACTATAGATAAATTACTTGTTTGCTTTGGTTTTTGTCTCCTTCCCCCCAGAACATAAACCTCAAGAGAATAGGGATATATATGTTTTGTTTACACTGTTTCTTGAGTACCTACAATAGTGCCTTGGATATAACAGGTGCTCAGTGACTTCATATTGAATGAATGAATTTTTGATCAGTAGAGCAGTTCTCTAAGTCAGTCTTACCAATACCTGATCTCATCTCCTAGCACGAATTCCTAGGAAAGAATTTTTTTAATGTTCTGGGACTCACCTCCAAAACTCTTAGTATGGCAAGAAGCCAGGTTCAGAAACTGGCAGATATACAAATTTATATATGCACTCATCGAGTCGTGGATCTGTCTATAGTCAAGAGGTATTCATCAAATACTTCAGTAAAGGCATAGTAAAAAACTGTAAGACATATTTAAAGAGATAAGTATTCATCAAATACTTCAGTAAAGGCATAGTAAAAAACTGTAGACATATTTAAAGAGATAAGGTGACTAAAGGTGACAAATTAGAGGCTAAAATTGTAGAAAACCAAAGTTGGAGTTGTATGATACAAACAAGTGCAGAAGAAGTTAGGGTAGGAAAGGATGAGTGTTTTGAAGTCAGCTGAGAATCACTTGTCTTCCCCAGGCCTCTAATGGAGTTTCTAAGCAGGAGTACTGCTGGGATCATCTTTCAGTAACCGCTAACAGCAATATTTTGTACTCACATTGTTCCCTTCAAAAACAACTTCAGATACTTTCTGATTTTTATCTAAGCATTCTTACATTCATCCGATAGTCAGAAATTATAGTTAACCAACTCGTCTGATGTTGGGAGGAATGGACAAAGAATTAGACCATTATCTTCAAATGCTGCCCTATGGTGTCCTTTATACAGAGCAAAAACATCTGTAAGAGTGTTTTCTCAACCTACTCCCTGCTCAGCCCCCTCCTCCCTCAATGCAGGGGATAGCTACCTGTGTCATGAACCACCTGCTGCTCAAGCAGGTTCCCCTCTCCCATCCTTCAAGGTGAGACTTGTATGCTGCCCTGGGGTGATATGATATGATATGATATGATATGATATGATATGATATGATATGATATGATAATTCCAGGAAACATTTGAATAAGATCCTTTGGGATATAGTAAGATGCTTACCCATGAAACAATTGTTGATGCTGTTAGCATCAGGACACTGGCTGGATGTGAGCATTGGTCTAACCAGCATGCAGATTTATCAATAAAAAAAATGAATGCGTGAGTTCACGTTGGACATAATGAATAAAAAATATTTGCAATTAAAATTTTTTTTAAATTTTTTGTGAGATATATATATTTATGGGATATATAGGATATTTTGATACAGGCATACAATGAGTAATTGTGTAATAAAGCAGGGTAAATGGGGTATCCATCAGTTCAGCATTTTTGTGTGTGTTATGAACAATCCAATTATGCTCTTTTATTTTAAAATGTACAATTAAATTATTATTGACTACAGTCAAATATTTTCATTTTTTTTTTTTCTTTTTCTGTGTGGCGGCAAGATTTATCAAAGTGAAAGTGAAAGGAAAGCTTCCACGTCCTGGAAGGGGACCCAAAAGGGTTGCCATTTCTGGCTTGGGTGTCTTATGCTTATATTCGCTTATGGCTCCTCCCTTTTCCTTTTTCTGTCCTATAGGATTAGCTTATTTTCTATCTGCTTGTGGGTTGGCAGGCCTGATTGGTTAAAAACGTCAGGCTGCAGCTAGAGCTTAAACTCCCTATATGATTGGTTGAAGTTTCAATCCCTTAGTTTGCAGCTGTGACTCATTTTTGCTTAGGGGAAAGTCCCTTTGGATTGGTTGAAGTTTCAATCCCTTAGCTTGCAGCTATGACTTATTCTGGTTTAGGGGAAAGTCCCCTTACGGAAGTCCCTACTGATGCAGGAAGTCCAGCCAACTTAGTCACGTAGTCCCTCAGTCGCCCCTCTCAACAGGAAAGCCCAACTGCTGTTGGGAAGTTGGACGATGATCGTTCTAGCTATTTCCTGCTGAACTGGGGTGTAGAAGGGGCTCTGCAGTTGAGGTTTCTTCCAGAGGGGAGTCTTCGGTGTCATGGTACCAGAACAGGTTGGCGGGTCGGTCTAGGGGTCCTTGAAACTAGGTACTAGTGGTGGTCATTTGGAGCTCCATTTGTAGACCCATTTGCAGTTTTATGGTTCTATTCTGGAAGACACAGATTTCACAGGGAGGTTAAAAATGCAAGGTCCAAAGATGAGCAACATCACAATAGCCACCAAGTGTCCCAAGAAGGGGAGAAGCCAGGGCATCCATTGGTTGACAATACTCCAAGGTCCTGTGTTTTAGAGCTCTTGTGCCCGGCACTATATCCGGTCTCAAAGCTCTTTAACTTTCTCGGTGACAATTCCGGATTGATTAACGAAATAACAGCACTCTTCTCCTAGAAAAAGATAGGTTCCACCTCTTTCGGCTGTTAATAAATCTAAGGCTCTCCGATTTTGATGGGCTACTACTGCTAAAGAGTTAAACTGGCTTTGTAAGGTGACCAGCGAATCTGCAACTCATTCCATGTCATCATTTAACTCTTGTGATAATTTGTAATAGAATTGGGGGGAGGTGGTGATGCCTCCAATGCAGGTTCCTAATCCTCCTAGTATCCCAGCCCCGATAATGCATGGCAGGACTAGTGTCCGTTTATAACGGGGTTTGGGTAGAAGAAAATCCTTTAACTCCTGATCAGTATAGATAGTCATAGGGGGCGCCAAAAATGAGAGAAAGCGTAGACTTTTGGAGGAACCGTTTAAGCAGTGGTAAGCTGAGGAACCACAAACAAAAAAGATTCCTGATGGTAAGCAAGAGAGTCGTGGAGGTAGGGTAATCCGTGTTTTGCACTGGAAGGCGGCTGCGTCAATGGTTGTGCTAAACTTTACACAGGTGAGATTTGATGTATGTGTTATTTCTAGATTTGAAACTAAAGGGCCCACCAGGCCTGTGGTGTTTGTTTTCAGTCCAGTGGCGTTCCAACGTTCCAGAACAGGAACTGGGACATATGGTTTAAAGCGTTAAGGGGAGGCACATCCAGTAGTCTGTTGGATTTTGGCTGGAGGCCTTGTGAATTTCGGTAAGGGTGACATTAAATAAATTTAGCAAGCGAGAGTGAATGACTAATCCCTGTACTTTTAGGTCCTTGACGATCTTTTGTAACCCTTGTTGGGCTTCTGGTCTGAGGGTGGGTACTGCCTTTGGTAAGAAAAAGAGGTAGGATCCTTTAATTTAACTTGAATTGGACAAGCGTTTTTAGCTCGTCCATATTGTCCTTCCTCTTCCCAGATGTCAGGATTAACTCCCTCCTCAAGCAGAGGGTAGCAAACAGGTATTCCTTGTCCTATATTTAAGTATATAATGGCCCCTGCTTTAGCTAGTACATCCCTCCCTAGTAAAGGAGTAGGGCTCTCAGGCATGATAAGAAAGGCATGTGAGAAAAATAAGATTCCCCAGTCTCAGCGTAGTGGGTGGGAGAAATATCTAGTGATTGGCTATCCTAGGACCCCCTTGATGGTGACAGACTTGGAGGATAGTTATCCAGGACAGAAGAGTAAAACTGAGAAGGTCGTGCCAGTGTCCAGGAAGAAGTTAGTCTCCTGGCCCTCAATGGTTAAGCTTACCCAGGGCTCTCTGTGAGGGTGATGGCATGGGCTGGTGCCTGCCCTGGGCACCCTCAGTCCTGTTGTTATACCATCTGGTTAGTGGCCTCTGGCCCAGACGACCTTTGCCCTCAGGGGCAGTGTGCCTTCCAGTGATCCCCCTGGCACAAGGGACATGGACAAGGGGGTAGCTTGTTGTTTGGGCAGTCCTTTTTGAAGTGCTCCTGTAAGCCTCACTGATAACAAGCTCTGTTAGGCAGGTTGCCTACCCCAGCCTTTCTTTCTTTCAGAGCCACCGAAGTTCGTCTGCCTGAGGGCCATGACTAAGGTGGATGCCTTTTTCTTGTCTCGTCTGTCTCGTTCAGCCTGCTCCTCCTCATCTCTATTATAAAACAGCAAAGTTGCCAAATTCAATAGAGTTTCCAAATTTTGCTTAGGGCCCAGGGCAGACTTTTGGAATTTTTTTCTAATGTCTGCGGGTGAGTGAGTGATAAACTTATCCTTTAAAATTAGTTGACCTTCAATAGAGTCAGGTGACAAAGAGGTATGCTTTCTTTCCTTTTGTTTTTTTTGAGACGGAGTTTTCGCTCTGTCACCCTGGCTGGAGTGCAGTGGCGTGATATCGTCTCACTCCAAGCTCCGCCTCCCAGGTTCACGCCATTCTCCTGCCTCAGCCTCCTGAGTAGCTGGAACTACAGGCGCCCGCCACCATGCCTGGCTAATTTCTTTCACATTTTTAGTAGAGATAGGGTTTCACTGTGTTAACCAGGATGGTCTTGATCTCCTGACCTCATGATTCACCTGCCTCGGCCTCCCAAAGCACTGGGATTACAGGCGTGAGCCACCGCACCTGGCTGAAGTATGCTTTCTTAATGCCTCCCTTAGCCTCTCTAAAAATGCCATGGGGTTTTCTTCCTTTCCCTGTGTTATGGCGGACATCATTGAGTAACTCATTGGCTTTTTTCTGGTCTTTCTTAATCCCACTAGTATACAAGTCAGTAAATGCCTGTGACTCCAGTCTCCATGCTCCAAATCGAGGTCCCAGTGGGGGTCCACACTGGGAACCGCCTGTTGGCCTGTGGGGAATTGCTCCCTTTCTTCTGAGGTCATTTTATCATTTACCTGGCTTAGGTACCAGAGATCCCCAAACTTGGGGGCCCCAGCTAAGGCAGCCTCTTTTTGGTTGGGAGTTAATGTTTGACCTGACAACAACATAATATCTCTCCATGCTAAATCAAAAGATTGTCCTAATCCCTATAAGACGTCTATGTATCTATCAGGATTATCTGAGAATTTTCCTAGGTCCAGTTTGATCTGTTTTAAGTCTGAGAGGGAAAAGGGGATATGTACTTGCACTGGGCCAAAGTCTTCTCCTCCCACGGCTTGGAGGGGGCACAGTCGAGGGTCATTGGCACCTTTCGGTTCCTTGACTATCTTTTTGTCTGGTTCCTTTTGGGTCGTTAGGGCCAAAGGAGAGTCTTCACTAGTGAGAGGGGAAGCCATGGGGAGACCTGAGTACGGGGGTAGGCTTTGAGGACCCCCGGTAGGATATAAATTACATTTTTTACATAATTGTGGGTTATCCTCTAGTGAGAAAAAAACCTGTATATATGACACTTCACTCCATTTGCCCTCTTGTTTATGAAAGACATCTGGTGTAGGATGGTATTATAGTTTATACTTCCCTTGGGTGGCCAAGTCTCTCCTCTGGGAAGAGGCTATTATGGCCAGGTGGTGCTGCAGAAAAGTATAAGTCACTTCTTCTTCAGCATTTGAGGGTCAAACTGGTCCCAATTATCCAGAATACACCTCAGGGGTGGTTTCGCTTTTGAGGGATGTCTCCCATCTGAAAGGAGAACATAGGAGTGCCCACACCCCTAGTCATCCACTAGTGAGCACTAGCCCTAGGGTGTCCCCTATGGTTCTAGTGTCCTTTTATTTCCAGGGTGCACAGCCACCCATGGAACCCTGTGTATCGGATTTAATTGTGCTTACTGACGTAGCAGTTTTGCTCACACTCATTTCCCTCCCCTTTTTAGCCACAAAAAAAAGGGGGCTGGGGCTGCTGGATTTTAGTGGCTCCTTAACGGCGTGCCCACAATTGCCTTTGCACCTGCGAGTGGGTCTTAGGTTTAGGGTGTATTTTGAGTTCAGATACCAGGCACCAGTTAGCATATTTCTGGACTTAGAGCTGTCCCAGCAAGATAAATTCCTTGAAAATGGCACTGAAGCACAACAGTTTTAGGGTAGGCAGCGGCAAATTGGAGGACCAAGGTTGGAACAGTGCTTTTCGTACCTGAATTTTCTGTCCCCTATTTGCCCTCCTAAGAATATTCATTGACCTTTGGACTTGAATCAGGGGACCTATTGTCTATTACATTGTTTTCGGCCCATACGTCTGACTGCTTCGAGTGGAGAAGTTCTACAGTTCTAATCACTGATCCCAGACGGGAAAGGTGGTAATTAAAGTAGCCTCTATAATCTGGAGTAAGTTTAGGGCAACAAAAGGAAAAATGTCCTAGGCCTTCTATCAGCCACTGACATGCCTTTTGATGTCCTGGATAGTGCCCAGGGTACAGGTTATGAGGGACAGGTCCTGTATAAGTTTATTGATACCCATTTGAATAAGAATAAGCCTGGGGGCACCATGGGCAAGGGCCTTTGGATTGCCACCTCCCTTGACTTAGGCTCTTAGCCCAAAGATTCTTAGACTCGGATAGGAAAGATCCTAGAGGATAGGGCCTCTAGAAAGTCTTCTCTAAGGACGTTGAGACCCAGGAGGCACGGGTCAGAAAAGGCGGGGAATGCATGCATGGGCGGCTGTGGAGTAGAGGCTTCTGGCTGTGCCATGATCTCAACTGGGTCAGTGCTGGGAGTTCAGGATGACAGTTTTCCACCTCTAGTCAGCCCTTGGCTTTTCCCAGGAAAGGTAGAGAAAGGTGGAACTGGTTCCAGGCAAACCAATGCTCCCAGCCCGGAGGGCCAGGGGTTGTTAGAGAGCCCTTGCCCAGAAAGCCTCACACCTGTGTCTTAAGTCCAGTGGCCATGCTAATTGCTTTTAAGTGGCTGAGAGGTACCTGGTGTTTTCCTCCAATTTCTAGCGAGAAGATAGAACAGAATAGCAAGTGAAAGGGGTCCAGTGTTACTCACTGCTTTGGAGAAATCCCGGACAGAACCCCAGAAATGAGACAAGAAGTCTTCTCCTGATCAAAGATTTTTCTCGATTAAAGGGTTCGTGGTCTCACAGGCTTCAAGGAATGAAGCCGTGGACCACAGTGGCAAGTGTTACAGCTCAATTAGAGAAATGCACAGACCCAAAGAGTGTGCAGTGGCAAGATTTATTAAAGCAAAAGTGAAAGGAAAGCTAAAGCTAAAGCAAAGCTTCCATGTGGTGGAAGGGGACCCAGAAGGGTTGCCTGACTACAGTCAAATATTTTCAAATTATGCTTGATATAAGTAATTTCCCTGAATCCAATATCCAAAACACATTTTTCCTTTTTAGTCCCCATTAACTTTCAAAACACCTATCTGGAAAACAATATTTTTTCTAGAGGTCTGTGTGTTGTCCAGTCACCCAAGATTCCAAACTTTAGGGTCATTCTAGAATCTGCTGTTTCTCTGGCAAGTTCTTTTATCTCCAAATTATTTTTATTACAAGGCATCCAAATTCCCTGAAGCACAGAGTGGCAGCATTTGAAAAATACTAAAATAATATCGATGAGTGAACACCTATTGAGTTCTAGACACTGTAGTAAGGACTTTACACAGATTATTGAACTGACTTCTTATGATAACTTGTAGGTTAGATACTGCTATCGCCACCTTTTTAAAGCCAAGGGAACTGAGATGCAGAGGGGTTGAGTGACCTGCCGAAGATCACACGGCTGATGGGGAGCCACAAGTGAACTCACGGTATGATTCCAATGACCATGCTCTTTACCATTATAAAGGCTTTTTAAAAGATCATTTTGGGATCTGCCTTTTACTTTTTAATTTGCAAAGTCCTCTTACATGAAGAAGACAGAGTTCTCCTTGGAAGTAGGATGTTCTTCTTTCCCTGAATATTCTTTCTTATCTCAGTTTTCCTTCTCTCTTTTAACGTCATATTCAGTCCCAAAACAAACTCAGCATCCTCACTTCTAAATTAGCCTGCTTCCATGTTTCCTCACTTCTGTCCATAGCACCACCATCCTTGATGTTAAATGCATCTGGACCAAGTGGCTCCTTTTGTCAGAGGTGTTCTAACCAGAGTGACTCCGTCTTGAATAGGGGCTGGGTAAAATAAGACTGAGACACCTGCTGTGCTGCCGCCTTCCCAGAAGCTTAGGTATTCTTTGTTTTTTTTTTTTTTTTTGAGATGAAGTCTTGCTCTGTTCCCCAGCTGTAGTGCTGTGGTGCAATCTTGGCTCACTGCAACCTCCACCTCCTAGGTTCAAGAGAAGAGATTCCCCTGCCTCGGCTTCTGGAGTAGCTGGGACCACAGGCACACACCACCATGCCTGGCTAATCTTTTGTATTTTTGGTAGAGACGGAGTTTCACTATGTTAGCCAGGATGGTCTTAATCTCCTGACCTCGTGATCTGCCCACCTCAGCCTCCCAAAGTGTTGGGATTACAGATGTGAGCCACCACACCCAGCTGAGGTTAGGTATTCTAAGTCACAGGATGAGACAGGAGGTCAGCACAAGATACAGGTGACAAAGACCTTGCTGATAAAACAGCATGCAGTAGGGCCGGGCGCGGTGGCTCATGCCTGTAATCCCAGCACTTTGGGAGGTGGAGGCAGGCAGATCACGAGGTCAGAAGATCAAGACCATCCTGACTAACACGGTGAAACCCGTCTCTGCTATAAATACAAAAGATTAGCCGGGCTTGGTGGCACGTGCCTGTAATCCCAGCTACTCAGGAGGCTGAGGCAGGACAATCACTTGAACCTGGGAGGCAGAGGTTGCAGTGAGCCAAGATCATGTCACTGCACTCCAGCCTGGGTGACAGAGTGAGACTCCATCTCAAAAAAAAGAAAGCATGCAGTAAAGAAGCCAGCCAAAACCCACCAAAACCAAGATGGCAATCAAAATGACATCTGGTCGTCTTCACTGCTCATTATGCCAATTAATAATGCATTAGCATGCTAAAAGACACTGCCACCAGCACCATGACAGTTTACAAATGCCATGGCAATGGCTGGAAATTATTCTATATAGTCTAAAAGGAAGAGGAACCCTCAGTTCTGGGAAATCCCTGCCCCCTTTCCCAGAAAACTCATGAGTAATCTACCCCATATTTAGCTTATAATAAATAAATAACCATAAAAGTAGCCAACCAGCAGCCCTTGGGGCTGCTCTGCCTCTGGAGTAGTCATTCTTTTGTTTCTTTACTTCTCTAATAAGCTTGCTTTCACTTTTTTCTGTGGACTCAACCCGAATTCTTTCTTGTGCATGATCCAAGAACCGTCTCTTGGGGTCTGGATCAGGACCTCTTTCTGGTAACACTTTTCCTTATATGCAATTAGTTAGCAAGATTAATTCATGCTTCCCTTTTGATATTTCTATGATATAACCCTTCTTCATTTCCAATGCCATTATCTTAGCCAGACATGAATTGTTTCTTGCCTGGATTAATGTAATAACTTTCCAGCTTTCTTCTTGCCTCAGTCTTTCCCCATTTCCAGTCTTTCCTGCCCTGCACCAACAGATCTGTACTCCTATAAAACCACTGCCTTTATTACTCCTCCCTGGTAAAGGATCTACAATGGCTTCCAATTGTTCATTAGGTTTATTCTTAACTTCTCAAAAGTAGAAATTCAAGCCTCTCTAACCCAGCCAACCTTAGTTCCCTTCTCCCTACCCCAAACTCTCCAGTACAGGAAGGTCTGTCTGGCTTCTTGTTCTTTCTGACTTGCACCATTTTCATTTCAGTCCCTAGACCTTGGCTCAAATTATTGCCTGTACTTGGAATGATTCACCCTTCTTGCCTGTCCTAGTCTCAACAACTCTCCATTGCCCATTTTGAGTTCAGTTTCCTTAGTGAGGACTTATTTTCTCTCTTCTTCACTGACCCCATGCTCTCCACATAGTCATTGTGAAGAATTTTCCTCTGAAGGTCTTCCTGTTCAGAGACTGATTCCAAGGTCCCCAAATGTGGCTTAGGTCAGGGTAGGCATTTTTCCACCTTCCAGTAAAAGGGATTCCAGACTCCAACACTCACCCACTGAGTAACAAAAAAACTGGGGAATTATTTTGCCATCACCAGCTCAACATTTTAGAGTGCACCTTATTCACAACTCATTACAAAGTCCTTCACAGTTTTTATATAGAGCCTAGGCAGGACCTCCAAATTCCCCAGCACTTTGGCCAGCACAAACTTTTTCTGAGTGGCAGATGAAGGGGTTACTCTACTGGATTCAGAACAAACTCCACAAATTGCATTTTGAATGATCTTTAATTGGCGTTGTTGTTTTAAGGCTACCTTTCAGAAAAGAAAATTGTGTCTTCAATTTAGATAACTAGAAGCAGATTATATCTATTTAAAGTATAGAGCTGTTAAAATCTACATAAAAGCAACTGATGGGCTGCAAAATGCTTCCTTTGTAGCTTAATTACAACTTAAAAGTTTCAGCTTGTTTTGAACAACATGACCTTTAGTCTGTAGATAAAATGCATGTAAATTAATCTTGAATGTCAAGTAGATTTGGCCAAGAATTTCTTTTTTGTGTGTGTGGTGGTGGTGGTGGTGGCGAGTTTGAGGAATGTAGAGGGAATAAAAGACTGTCTTTTTTTTTTTAATTGACTGTTTTTTTTTTAATCAAATCTGAGGACTGTTCTGCTAGTTCCCACATTGGCAACAATATCCTGGAGAACACAAGACCCCTAAGAAGTAAAATTGTTCTTTCTCAACCTGTTTTTGCTCTACCTTCCACTCACATGTTCTCAATTTTCCAAATGCAAGAATACAAAAATTTTTTCAGGAATGTCACCAACAGGAATCAACAGAAGTTGACAATAGCTGAGCCAGTCGGAGAGTGGTGAAGATGACTGCCTTTCAGTGAATGTCAAACCTCATCATCAGTGGCCACACAGAGGTGTAACTACCCAACAGGTTCACTTGCCTGCTGTGCAGATAGAGTCGATTTATCAAGACAGGGGAATTGCGACCAAGAGTTTAGTACACATAGAGCTGGCTAAACAGGAGACCAGAGTTTCATTATGACTTGAATTAGCCTCTCCAGAAGTTCAGAGGTTAGGGTTTTAAAAAGATAGTTTGGCAGGTAGGGGGGAGGCTAGGGAATGGGAAATGCTGATTGGTTGGGGCAGGGATGAAATAACAGGGAGTCGAAACTCTCCTCTTATGCCAAGTCTGTTCCAAGGTGGGGGCCACAAGACCAGATGAACCAGTTTATTGGTCTTGATGGTGCCAGCTGATCCATCAGAGTGCAGAGTCTAAAAAATACCTTGAACACCAATCTTGGGTTTCCCAATAGTCAAGTTATGCCTAGGAGCAACTGGGGAGGTTAGGAGTCTAGAGGCGTCTGGCTGCATGATTCTTGAGCCGTAACTTCTAATCTTGTGGCTAATTTTTTTGTTTGACGAAGGTATTCCACTTCCCAAGCCAGGAGGGAGTACATTTTGGGGAGGGGCTGATATCTTTGTTAAAAAGTTGAACTATAAACTAAATTCCTCCCGAAGTTAGTTCAGCCTACTTTGAGGAATGAATGAGGGCAGCTTGGAGGTCAAAAGCAAGATGGAGCCAGTTAGGTCAGATTTCTTTCACTGTCATAATTTTCACACTGTTATTATAATCTTTGCTAAGGCAGTTTCAGGGGGGTGGGAGCTGGGAAATCCTGAATCTCTGAAGAAGCCCTGTTGCCATATCAAGGGGAACTCTGTTTTGTTGTCAATGCCAAGATGATTTAGGTTGGTATGATTCCAATCCAGGCTTTAAGAGGCCAAATATTATTCCAAAGCAGCAGCTGCTAAAAGCACAGATGAACAGACAAGTTGGCACCCTGAAGGAAATGGAAATAAAGAGTAAACCCAGAAACAAGATAGGGCAAAAAGGGCTAATGGCAAAACAATATTGAGTGCCGTGGTCTGAATATTTGTGTACCCCCAAATTCCTATGTTGAAACCTAATCATCAATGTGATGGTATTAGGAGGCAGGGTCATTGGAAGTTGACTAGGTTATGAAGGAAAAGGCTACATAAATAGGATTAATGACCTTATAAAAATGATTTTATAAAATCATAAAAATGATTAATAACCTTATAGAAATGAGGCCCCAGAGAGCTGCCTTGCCCTTCCACCATGGTGGAAGGTGAGAAGGTGCCATCTATGAACCAGAAAACAGACCCTCACCAGACACCCAATCTGTTGGCACCTAGATGTTAGACTCCCCAGCTGCCAGAACTGTGAGAAATAAATTTCAGTCATTTATAAGCTACTCAGCCTATGGTATTTAGTTATAGCAGCCTGAATGAACTAAGAGTATGATAAATCTTAGTAACAGCAACAATGAACACTTATTGAGAACCTGACTATACCAGGCACTGCAATTTACCTATATGATCTCCCTTAAACATCCTAACAACCTAATGAGGTAGGTACTATTTTCTCAGTCATACAGATGAGGAAACTGAGGCTTGGTGAAGTTAAAAGATTTGCCCAAGATCACCCAGCTACCAAGCTGTGGGGCCAGGATGTGAATCCATCTGACTTCCAAGTCCACACTGCTTACCACCATCACATATTTCAAATAATTAGGGAGAGAGAATAGGGCTGGGAACTTAACAATGAAGAAAGATCCCAGGTTGTTTGAGCCAAGGACAGGTACATGAGGGCTGAAGTTGGCAGCAGTACCATGTGCAGGTGAGCCTACAACTGCCATAGGGAGATCCTGGCACAAGAGCTTGGGAAGGATGAACCAGCCTTTGGCTTTGAAGGACTTGTGATCTGAGAAATTGTTCTGGAACTCACACAGGAAGGGTCCTTTGTCTAAGGATCTCTCTCAGCCTGTGGTCTAGTGGACAGTGCTACTAAACAATTGGCTGATCACAGGGTACTGCTGTCTCACCACAGTGGAGAGACAGTTTTCAGGTACTTTTAATGTGGCTCTGAGTTCCAAGACAAAAATCAATTTTATCCCTGGCATAGTGGCAGGGAAGGTTGAGGGAAAGGCAGGGAAATAGTGTGGATAAAGACACGAGCAGCTGGGCATGGTGACTCAGGCTTGTAATCCCAGTACTTTGGGAGGCTGAGGCAGGAGGAACACTTGAGCCCAGGAGTTCCAGACCACCATGGGCAACATAGTGAGATCCTGTCTCTAAACAGATCTAAGAGAATGCTGGCTATCAAGAGATGCAAGCATTTTGAACTGGGAGGAGATAAGAAGAGAAAGGGCCAAGAGATCTCGTTTTAAGTGTCATCTTTTGTTTTATTACGAAGACAATAAAATCTTGAGTTTATGTTCACTTAAAAAAAATAAAAAATACAAGAGCAGACAACTCACCAAGCCCCAGAAGGTTCTACCCTACTCAGTCTATAAAGCCTTGGTAGGCTCATTCCTACTGCCCTCACCTCTGCTGCTTTGGATAGAAAGAGACTGGAGGCTTTTAATATTTCTGAGACATGGGAGTAGGTCCTGATGGTTTCATGCCATTCATTTGGTCAACATAACTGCTCTATTCTCATGGGTCCAGATGCTCAGCCTTGACCCACCTGTTTCTTGTATATGTCCCTAGAGAATCGTGCCAATAATTTCTTACATGGAATGCTTTATTTGTGTATGTGCAATGGATCTCAGGGACCAGCTCCCTCCTGTCTTCCTCGTGCACCATCATTGCCTAAGACACAAGTTAAGCTTAAAGGTGTGTTCCCATCACCAACACCACTAGACACAATCTTAGCAGAGATATGGCTGCAAGCTCTCTCCCAACCCTTAACTGATAACTAGAGGTGGCTTCTAACATGGGAACAAAGTACACAGTGTCAGGTGTGCTCAGAGTACACAGCCCTGACATCCTAAGTGCACCTGTGCACATGTTGCAGTGAGAAGGGCCACGGAAACCCACTTCCCAGGGTCTACATGGGGTTTGACTTTGGCCACCCTGTCTTTTTTAATCCTCCTGTATCAGGCCTCTAATCTCTCATCAGTTCCCCCAGCCCCTCACTCCGCAGGACCTAACGTGGTATGCATCTCTCTCCTTCAATCAAAGGGAACAGATAGAGTTTGAAACGAGGCCTAGATTTGGGAATAATAGATGGCTAAAAGCTCCCCTAACATTGTTTGCTCTCAGTTTGGGAAGCCAGCAAGCAGCCTGGCTCAGCCCTACAGCCTCACTGTAGATGGAACAGCACTCTTAGTGTGTCTCTGTCTTGCATTCCATCTCCTTGGGAGAGGTGTTAGACCCCAGAGTTAACCAAGGCTGGAGCACCCCTGATTTAGTAGCCCAAGCTACTAAGAATCAACCCTAGGCCAGGTGTGGTGGCTCAAGCCTGTAATCCCAGTGCTTTGGGAGGCCAAGGCGGGCGGATCACGAGGTGAGGAGATCAGGACCATCCTGGCTAACACGGTGAAATCCCATCTCTACTAAAAATACAAAAAAAAAAATTAGCTGGGCATGGTGGTGGGTGTCTATAATCCCAGCTACTCGGGAGGCTGAGGCAGGAGAATCGCTTGAACCCAGGAGACAGAGGTTGCAGTGAGCCAAAATCACGCCACTGCACTCTAGCCTGGGTGACAGAGAGAGACTCTGTCTGAAAAAAAAAAAGAAAAGAAAAGAAAAAGAAAGAATCAACCCTAGTGCTGTTCCAGGGAATTACAACGTAAGTGGAGATCTGGCAAACTTTTTCTGAGAAGAACAAGACAAAAAGTATTTTAGGCTTTGTGGGTCACATGGTCTCTGCTGCAGCTACTCAACTCTGCTACTGTAGTGCCAAGGCAGCAATACACAGTTTGTAAACAAATGGGCATGATTGTATTCCAATAAAGCTTTATTTATGGTTACTGAAATCTGAATATCATACCATGTTCACATGTCACGCAATATTATTATTCTTTTGTTTATTCCCAACCCATTTATAAATGTAAAAACCACTCTTCATGGCCTGTACGAAAACAAGTAGAATAGCAGGCTGGACTTGGCCTGCAGGTCATAGTTTGCTGACCCCAGTCTAAATCCTCAGCTTTTACAACATTTGGAAATAACCCAGTCCAAGGAAGTGGGAAAGGGAGATAAACTCTGGCACAGCCAATTTAAGGAAATACAGCACCCATGCAAACAGGAGCTGTGACTGCAGGTAATGTGATTTTTTTCTCTATAAACAATAGAATTTCTAGATTCATATCAGTGTAGCTTACAGCAGTCATAATGCAAAGCTACCTGTTTGCTATAATAATGTGTTACTGTTTAATCCAGCTGGAATCTCCCACTCGGGAACTACCCTAAGAATCAGGAGCACATGCTTTTGAAAAGCCGCAGTGACAGGAAATCTCCATCCACTGAAGATGGAGTTGATTTTTAGAAACAGCAAAAAAACAACAAAAAACTGAAACCAAACCCAATGCAAAAAACCATATCGACCTCAATCAGTAATAGCAACAATCACAATGACACAGTAACTACTATACTTTCAGAGTCAGGCTGGTAAATAACGGCATTGTGGTCAAGCTAAATAAAGCCCTTTGGGTTCAAAGCCGCTCATGATTCTGAGATGAGACTCCTGCAAATGCATGATTGGAAGTCCTAACATGGCCCCTAACAATGTGAGTGTTGTTTGGCCAACATTCTGTCAGCCAACTAAAAAAAAAAAAGAACTTTTTTGAATTGCTGTCAATATTTAAAAGCCAGGAGATTTCACATAAAAAAACAGATTTTGTACTTCTCTTAAAAAAAATAAATCAGGCTGGACACAGTGGCTCATGCCTATAATTCCAGCACTTTGGGAGGCTGAGGCAGGAGAATTTCTAGAGCCCAGGAGTTCAAGACCAGCCTGGGCAACATAGTGAGATCTCTACTAAAGAAAAAAAATTTTTTTAATTAGCCAGGTGTGGTGGCACACACTTGTCCCAGATACTCAGGAGGCTAAGTCAGGAGGATCATTTGAACCTAGTTAGTCAAGGCTGCAGTGAGTTATGATCACTCCACTGCACTCCAGCTTGAGCGACACAGTGAGACCTTGTCTCTAAAATAAAAAATAAAATAAAATAGTAAAGAACAGAAAAGAAAAGAAAAAAAAATCAGGCACAGGAAGCAGGAGGCTTTGGTTCTTGTACAGTCACCATCAGCGGGAGCCTCTCCTTTAGACAAGGCAGATGAACCTCAGGTTGGTGCAGTCCCTACCATGCTCTATTGCTCCCCAGCCCAGGAGCAGCTACCAGATGACCTGGTGAGCAAGGCCCCTTTTACTCCCATAAAGAAGAGAGTAACATAGTCACATGGTTCAAAAGTCAAAATGATACAGAAAGCTATACAGTGAGGGGTTCATTCCTCCCTTATACCCTCCAAAAGTAAGCACTTTTGTTAATTGCTTCAATTAGTTTTCCCTTTCTTGCTTACAGAAAGTAATACAATATATATTTTTCTCTGCCTTGCTTTCTTCACTTAGAACATATCCTGGGGATTGTTCCAACTCTCATTATATAGAGAATTTCCTCATTCTTGTTCTACAGCTACTTAGTATTCTAGAGGGTGTATAGATTCATTTAACTAGTACTGGATTGGTGGATATGGGTTATTTACAGTCTTTTGCTTTTACAAATATTCTACAATGAATATGTACATATGTCATTCATAGGTGATAAAATCTATGGTGAGATTGCTGGGTCAAAGAGTATTTGTAATTTTTTCCAGATTTTGCCAAAGTGCCTTCTGTACGGGTTCCGTCATTCTGCACCCTGAACAGCAAAGCAAGAGCTTATCTGTTTCTCTTCAGCTTCCCTAATAGAGCATGTTGTCAAACTTTTGTAGTTTTGTCTTTCTGTTAGGTTAGGGGTGTCCAATCTTTTGGCTTCCCTGGGCCACAATGGAAGAAGAAGAATTATCTTGGGCCACACATAAAATACACGAATACTAGAAATAACTGATGAGCTAAAAGGAAAAAAAAATCACACAAAAAATCTCATAATGTTTTAAGAAAGCTTATGAATTTGGGTTGGGCCACATTCAAAGACATCCTGGGTCACAGATTGCACAAGCTTGTGTTAGGTGAAAATTACATTTTGGGGTATTTGTAATCTACATTTTTAAATGAAGAGATCTTTTCCCATGTGCTTATGAGACATTTGTATTTCTTTGCCTGAGAACTGTCTGTCTCATTTTCCTATTGGATTCTCATTTCTGTTGCTGATTTTCTTATTACTTTTTGTTAAATCAACTTTTAGGAATGCCAAATGTATTAGAAAGATTATGTGTCTAAGAGATATGATATGAGTTTTCCAGTTTGTTTTGCTTTTTTTTTTTTTTTTTTTTTTTTTGAGATGGAGTCTTGCACTGTCGCCCAGCTGGAGTGCAGTGGTGCCATCTCGGCTCACTGCAACCTCCACCTCGCGGGTTCAAGTGGTTCTCCCTCCTCAGCCTCCCGAGTAGCTGGGATTACAGGTGCCCACCCTCATGCCCGGCTAATTTTTGTATTTTTGTATTTTTAGTTTCACCATGTTGGCCAGGCTGGTCTTGAACTCCTGTCCTCAGGTTATCCACCCGCCTCGGCCTCCCAAAGTGCTGGGATTACAGGCGTGAGCCACCGTGCTCAGCCTTCTAGTTTGTTATTTATCTTTTGCTTTTGTTTGTGGTGTTTTTATTTTTGTTGTTGTTTGCTACGCAGAAGTTTTGTTGCTGTTTCATGTGCTTTTAAAATACAGTCAAATTTATTTATTGTTTGTTTGCATCTGGCTTTTGAGTTATAACTTGAAAGAAAAGCCTTCCCAATTCCAAAATTAAAAATGATATACTCATATTTTCTTTTAGTTTCATATTTTAAAAATGTAAATCTTTGACCCATTTAGAGTTTGTTAAAGTACACGTTGTGAGAATAAAACTATTCTTTTCCAGGCTTTATCTTTTCCCAGAGGGCTTGCCCGTTGTCTCAAAATCATTTATTAAATTCATTCTTCCTCGCTGGTGTGAGATACTGTCTTTATTATGTACTAAATTGCCATATGTATTTAAGATTATTTCTGGACTTTCCACTCTGTCCCATTGGTTTATCTATTCATATCCCACTCTGTTTTAATTATATCAGGCTTTAATTATATTTTAATATCTTGTAGAACCTAGTGTTCCTCCTTGTTCTTTTTCAGTGGTTTCCTTGCCAGGAATGCTTATTTTTCCATGTGAACTTTTGAATCAGTTTGTCTAATCCCAGAAAATAAAACCTATTGATAGTTTTATGTTGGGGTGGCATCAGATTTCTAAGTTAACTTTCAGTTAACTCATTATGATGCTAAGTCTTCTATCCAAAAACATGTTATTTTTTCCATTTGGTTTAAATATTTTGTTCTCTACAAGAGTCGTCCCCCAGCCCTTTCTTAACGCAAAAGATAAGTATATAGATACACACACAGGTTTTGCACATCTTTTCTTTCATTATATCTTTCAACAGATGATTTGGTATAAGAAGTCTATTGATTTCTTAGTAATATTTTAATACCTTGTTTCCCACTGAATTCTCTTATTGTTAGTGGTAGGTTATCAACAGATTCTCTAGGGTTTTCCAGGTATATAATCGTATGATCTGAATATAGCCAGACTCTCACTTCTTAACATATTTAGACAATTTTCCCTTGTCTTGTTGCTCTGGCTGATCCTTCTAGGACAATTCGAGATACTATTGGTGAGAGTGGGCATCCCTGTCTTAATACTGATTTTAGTAGAACCATCTCCAGGATTTGACAATTCAGTGGAAAGCCATAGTTTTGGGGGCAAGACACAATTGCATTTTATCGTGTTAAGAAATAATCCATTGATTCCCATTTTATTGCATATTTTAAAAATCAAGCATAGATGTTAAATTTTATCAAATGCCTTTTCATAATTTGACAATTATGGAATCATATTTGCCCTCCTTAAAAAAATCATTTGAATTGTAACTCCTGCTTTAAAATAGGCAGGCTGATTTTCTTGTTAGAGAGGTGCCAAGGACATTTTGAACAATATCCTGGGCGTAGAAATGCATGCGGTCCCTCAAGGACAACAATTATCATGGATACGTAATCACCAGTCTCAGTGTATTACATCTTCTCTATGTTTGTTTAATTTATGAAAATATTTATGAAACTCCCTGTGGGTGCTTGATCCTAGATTTTGGACAGTAAAGACAGGATGATAAAGCTACCAGAACATCAGCAAATGTGAGACAGGAAGAGAGGAACGAAAGAGGGTAGCTGATGGGAAGAGAACAAACAGAATATGAGAGGAGGTCAGAGAAAAAGAGAAAAAACAGAAGTAGCATCTCCCGCAGGAGTTAGTAGCAGATGGGTCAAATTTTCTCTCTCCCCACTCACACTCACCAGATTCCCATTCCCATTATTGGCCTAATTCAGTGGTTTCCAAGCCCCATCCAGGGCCCCTTTTATTACTTTCTTTCAAGAGTATGCGCATGGTTTTAAAGATTTAATGTGCTTCTTGGCTCTGTCAAATTAACTGTACTTAATAATTATCTTGCCTTTTTAATGAAGTCATTTACAGCTGCCAATCAGGTTCTGGTAAGAATGTGCTCAGCTAAACAGAATTCTCATGCTGAGTTGATGTATTTTCAGCCAACCAGTACAGAAACTCAAACTATCAGTTAAATTGAGGTTCATCTTGGATAAATGAACCATTCTGAAAGGCTTTTTGAAATGTTGACATTAGTCTGCATAGAGTTTGTGTCTTTGTTCCTAGACCTCTAAGGACATAAGACCTCAGGGTGAGGACCTTGGATCTCACTCTCATTCAAGATCTGGTGGTGTATAAAAGGGCCAGGGAAGGTGTAGCCTTCACCTATGAGAAGTGTGTACACTTGCCTCCACGATATACACTAGATCATTCTCTTAACTTCTCTCCAAGAGCTACCAAATGATGTTTTTTAAAAATTGTTTTCTTATATGAATGATTGTTCTGAGAAAAGCAGAGAGTAAAGATGAGGAAAGCTGTGAACTGAATGGAAAGAATATTGCTGTCAGAAATTTAAAAGCTTTTCAGTAATAAAATTGGCTCCTCAGCCTGAAGCAAAGGCCTTGATGGGAATCTGGTGGGAGTGTGATGCCTAACATAGCTACTATCCATAGGAAGTCATGCCAAGGTCCTTCCTGCTGGAGAGTGAGCACTCCACCCCCAGGCTGGGGCCTAACAAATTAATTCAGAATCTCTCAGGATGGGATTCAGGCATCAGTAAGTTTGAAAGCTCCCCAGATAGTTCCAGTAGGCAACCTTACTACTCAAAATATGGTCTTCAGGCCAGCAGCATTGGTAGCAGTGGGATCTTGGTAGAAATGCAGAATCTTAGGCCACAGCTTAGACCATCTGAAGCAGAATCTGCATCTTAACAAGATCCCCAAGATATTCGTGTGCACAATAAAGACTCAGTGTTTTAAACACTACTCAGAGACTGAGACTGAGTAGTGTTTCTTAAAGTGTGTTGTCTGGACCATCTGCATCAAACTCACCAATGGCATAGGAGGTGGGGGGATGAGGGTCAGGGGACTTCTAATAAAGAAGATTCTGGAGAGGATTCCATAGGTCTGAGGGAGAGGCCCTGGAATCTGCACTGTAATATGCTTCCAGTTGATTCCTGAGCCTACTGTTTGAGAACTGCTCCCAAGAGGAAAGTCAGTAGTAAGATGATTGCCTTCTCCTGGCCTCAGGGACAGGCCCTCATGACTCTAAAAGGTCAAAACATACCCACTGCAGGTGGAGGATGAGTTGATGATAATCTACTAATAGTTTCCAGTCTGACAAATGTGATAGTTCTGCTCTCTGCCCTGTAACAGAGTTAGTGGTAGCACTGCTAGGTCACCTAGAGTTAATTTGACACAGAGATGAGTGTCGCCATTCAATTTGTTAGTGACAGAATAGGTAGCAATTTGGATACAAAACCTTCTACCTTAAAAGCAGGATTAAAAATATAAAACAATGATGCTCATGAGGGTTTGAGGGTTTTAAAAAAGCCTTGAAATGTAGGGTAGAGAGCTGAGAGGGAGAGAATGAATCCCCTAAGGAGGCGTTTTCATCTTACAGAAGTCCTTTTTGGAAATTTCTGCTTTGGTACAGATTTTTAAATAACGTGAATTTAAAAAACAAATGAAGTGAGGAATGGAAAACTTGATCTCTCTCAAAAGATGTATTTGAAGTATGTAGTGCTTTTACGTAATTTTAAAAGCATTTCAGCTCATGTAAGATATTTAAAAGCTTCTATGATAATGGAAGCTTTAAGTCGATTTATTTTCAAATACCTAGGATTCTGAAGTATGGCTCACACTTGACTGGAAGTAATAGCCGAAATCTTTCTAAGTATAAAGTGAAATAAGACTGTCGCAATCGTAATAGATAATGAAATGGGATGGGGAACTGCAGTGTGATCTAACAACATTTGTTAAATACTTACTGAATTAAAAGCGGCAAAAGCAAAGAAACTTAACAGCGGAAAACAAATCTTTGAGGCTCTGAAGACTTTCTTCTGAGCAGTGTTTCTTAAACCTTTTGGGGGCGGCATGCAATGGGGGACCCGTTGAAGATCTAGTGAAAAGCTGTGGACCCTCATCCACATGGGCAGGAGGGCACAGGCACACACACTTGGCAATTTCTGCAGTTCCATCTATTCCCTGGAGCCCAATGGGGAGAGCAATCCGCAGGCCCCATGTTAACAACCTCAGCTTTGACACTGCATTTTAAGAAAAACATTGCACCGTATTGATGTCTCTTATTTGGAACTGCTTGAGATCCAGGGGCAACTTTCCCAGCATCTAGGTCCCAGGTGGGCAGTTAAACTAGGGATGTTTTCACTTAAACGCAAACAATTAGGCCGGTCATCTTGTAGGAATGAGGCGATGCCAGGTGAAAAGCCAGACCACTAGTTGATGCCAGAGGAAGAATCCCTTTATTGAAAAAGCCTACGCTCTTTCAGAAACGCGCCTCCATCCTCTCGGAGGGCACCACCCACAGGCCAGTGGCACAGGCGGAGCCCCAAGGCTGCTGTGGCTCCGTTCACACCAGAAGACGAAAACTTTTCTAAGTAGAGAAGGAAAATAGGCTTTTAAAAACACTGCCTTCGCCCTTCATTTACATGTGGACTCAAAGAATGTCAGAGGTAGAAGAGACTTCCTCCTTCACCCTCTCCCCAACCTCACAGATGAGAAAACAGACTCCAGAGGGTTGAGGTGCTTGCTAAGGTGACATCCCCAGCTACTCGTGCCCACAGCCCTCTCTGCAGCACCTCGCCGCCTGGCCAGGGGAGAAGAGGGCGTCGGCGTTCTCGCCCCACACCACCAGCCGCCCACCCGGCGGGGGCGCCACGGGGAACCGAGCCCCCGCCTACCGGCACCATGGAGTAGGTCATCATCATCAGCATGTCCTGGCTCTCTGCGCGGATATGCGGCGCGGGCTCCCCGTTGTGGCTGCGTTTGTTGCGAGCTGAGCTGGCCGGGTCTTGGGGTGGCGCGGGCGCCCTGCGCGGCGCGCGGCTCAACTCGGCCAGGAAGGAGCGCAGGGCACTGTCCTCGCGCTGCTCCAGGCCCCGCTGCGCCTCCAGCGCCCGCAGCGCCGCACTCAGCCCGCGCCACTGGCACAGCGCGAACACCGTGCCCGCAGCGTTGAGCGCCGAGAGCAGCGCCACGGCCGCCAGGGCGCCGCGCAGGCCCCAACCCGCGTCCCCATGGCCTCGCTCAGCGCCTCGGGCCATGCTCTGTGCGCCTCGGGCCGGGCAGGGCTTGGCAGCCTTCGGCCCTGGCAGCCTTTATACGCCTCGGGCAAGCCGTGGGCTGGTGGCTGCGCCGTGAGTCAAGTCACCCTTTGGCCCAGCTGGCGGGGCGGGATGGGGACAGTAGTGGTGGCGCCCGAGCAGCCCAGAGGGACAGGCGGGCAGAAGCAGGAAAGGAGCCAGCGGAGACAGCCCGCGGAGGAGGGGCTGGCAGGGCTCGCACTGCCAGAGTCCCGCCAGCTGAGCAAACCCTCTCCTCCTCTTCCCATTGCTCTGCCCGTGGGCACTGCCGTGGCCCAGACAGGCAAAGCAAGGGTCAGACTGAGGGGGAGAGCAGGAATTCTTATGGAGAGAAGTCTCCGGATTCCACCCCCTTCTATCCCCACACTGCCCTCTTTGGAGAAATAGATCAGCATGCTCAGATGCTAAGGCACGTGCCCATTGTCCATGGGAGGTCTGGTCCTGGCCCCAGCCCCAGGCTGCCCATCACTCCCCACCCATGGCCATGAGGCTCCACGGGGCCACTGAAGACCCCAGATGACCTTTCGCAGGAAGGGGATGGAGAGGGGCAGGGAGACACTTGGCACTGGAAAGCAAAAAAGGCCACCCATCAGAACCAGAAAAGCCCAGGACTGCCTGGCCAACAGGGCTCGTCCTTGAAGGGAGAGTTCCAGGATTTGACAAGCCAGGAACTCTCAGATGAGATCCATATCCAGAAAATGGCAGGGTGATGAGGAAAAAAAAAAAAAGGAATCAGGAGACCTTGTTCTAAAGCCACTCTGTTGCTATTCAACTGGGAGGCTTTGAGCATGTCCCAAGACCATGCGGAGGTCCTTTCTGGCCTAAGGGTTGGAGAGCTGGGCCAGGGTTGGGTTCTTACCTAGTCCTAGGAAAGCATGTTGTCCCATGCCTCTCATTTACTCCTCACAACTATTATGCTGCCCAATACCTGCTCTGCCTCGAGGGCCACTGTCAACAAATGCAGAGTCACTTTTGAGCCTCCTCAGAGAACCTTTACACTCATGATCTTTCTCAGCTTCTCCTAGAATGGCTCTGCTTCCCTGGGGCCCCAGGGCCTATGGAAAACTAATGTAGATAGCAATCTTCAAACCCCATGTTGAGAACCTCAGGTTTGACATTATTTAAGAAAATAAAAAAAATCACTCTGTATGGATATCTCTTTGGGAGACTCAACCAGAAGGCAGGATTGCTGTTTCCATAGCCCAATAACTCAAGGAAGAGGTGGCTCCCTGCCATTGAGCCAGTTGGAGCAGTTATAGAGAAAGAACTTCCTCTAGCAGAGGTCACACTGTTTCAGCACCTGGGGGAGACCAGTAGAATGATCAGAGAGCAAGCACTTTTTGACTTAATGGTAGGAGCTCTGTAACCATCTACTCCCCAAAGATTTGCATTCGATGTGGTTTGGATCTGTGTCCCCACGCAAATCTCATGTTGAATTGCAATTCCCAGTGTTGGTGGTGGAGCCCAATGGGAGGTGATTGGATCATGGGAGTGGTCCTTCATGAATGGTTTAGCACCATCCCTCAGTGCTGTTCTCATGATAGTGAGTTATCCTGAGATCTGGTTGTTTAAAAGCATGTAGCATCTCTCCTGCCGCCTCTTCCTCCTGCTCCCACCATGTTTCTGCTCCTGCTCTGCCTTCCTCCATGAGTAAAAGCTCCCTCAGGCCTCCCCAGAGGCAGGTGCTGCCATGCTTCCTGTTCAGCTTGTGGAACCATGAGCAAATTAAAATTCTTTTCTTGTAAGTTACCCAGCCTCAGGCTTTTCTTTATAGCAAGGCGAGAATGGACGAATACACATTCCAATTCTTGCAGGTATGTATTTTTGGCACAGCAGAGAAAGCTGGGTAGCATCTGACTTCTTGCCCCCTACTCTCCAGGGTGAGCCAGGGTAGAGCCTCTGAGAATGCACAAAGAAACTGAAGTGACATCTCAATCAGAAATTCTGGGTCAAGGTTTAGATTCCTGAGTTTTAATAGGAACATTGACCAACTTCAGTATTCTTAGAAAAGCATCCAGGATGAGGAGAAATTAGGAAAGCATGAAGGTCCAAGTGTTTCATAAAGTACCCCCACTGTGGGAACACGATGACTGGGAGGGGATGGCAGCGATGTAAAAAGCTTTGGGCAGGCCGGGCGTGGTGGCTCACGCCTGTAATCCCAGCACTTTGGGAGGCCAAGGCGGGCAGATCGTGAGGTCAGGAGATCGAGACCATCCTCGCTAACACGGTGAAACCCTGTCTCTACTAAAAATACAAAAAAAAAAAAAAAAAAAATTAACCAGGCCTGGTGGCAGGCGCCTGTAGTCCTAGCTACTCAGGAAGCTGAGGCAGGAGAATGGCGTGAACCCGGGAGAGCGGAGCTTGTAGTGAGTCGAGATTGCACCACTGCACTCCAGCCTGGGCAGCAGAGCAAGACTCTGTCTCAAAACAAAACAAAACAAAACAAAACAAAAAGCTTTGTCCATTTCCTCCCAACTCAAACAACGTCCTGTGACCTACTTGAAGAATTGTCATGTATTCTTATCTCTTTTCATCCAGGTATCAGGTTTAGGGCCAATGGGGAGGAGCCACTGAGAGAGAGGGTTGGCACTTAGCATCAGTCAGATCTTCATTTAATTCAGTAAACACTTAACTGAGCACTTCCTATGCCAGGTATGGTAATGGGCATTGGAGATACAGGAATAAACAAGACAAGCAGCTTACCCTGTGAGCAGCTGGAACATCATGGAGCCTTCTGGGCTTCTCTTTATCCTAACATTCATTACAGTTACTGTTGACTGATCATCTGTCACCAATACCCACCATTAACCACGGAATAGAAGGCTCCCGAGGCTAGGGGCCATGTCATCCCTAACACATAGCACAGTTCCTGGTTTGGAATTCAATATTACCCATTGAATAAGTGAGTGAATGAACGAATGAATAAATGAAAGGCTGTATCGTGAAGGCATTTCTATGTAGAACAATGTGGTGTGTGGTGGGGGGTGTGATCTTATGATTATATGTATATACGTTTTTGTCCATGGTTCCTGGGCCATGACTCCCATGACACTTGTTGCAGTCTTTTGCTGTAATGTAGAGGTGCTTTACGCTCAGGAAACAGAATGTTTCTCTGACCTTCTTTGCCCTCCTTTCATCCACCCAAGGCGGGACTCTACAATCTGACTGTGGGTCATAAGACCCTCATTCCAGAGGAGGTCATGCCCCATACCCTGGAGGAAGGAATGCTGCACAGAGAGATGAAGAAGAATCTGGACAGACAGACCTTGCTGGGATTAGATCATACCCTTTTTGTCCAATCACATTTTGTTCAATCACATGCTTCAGTCATGGACAACAAATGAAATCTCCATAAAAGACCCAGAGGACAGGGTTCAGGGAATTTCTGGAGGGCTGAACACGTGGAGGCAAACAGGAAGGTGAAGAAGAATTTATCCTGTCAGCACAGAAGCTCCTGCACTCAGGATCTTCTAGATCTCGCGTATGTATCTCTTCATCTGACTGAACCCTCAACCTGTGGGATCAGATACTCTTTCCAGGTAGATAGTGTTGGAGCTGAGTTGGAGGACACCCAGCTGGTGCCCACTACTTGGTGTGTGGGGGAAGATCCCCACACATTTGGTTGCGGAAGTCTTCTGTGTTGATGACTGGTGTCATGGTGTGAGAGCAGAAGGAAAACATGGCTGAGTGTTTTTCTGAAATAGGAGGGCCTAAGAACTATACTGTTCTATGCCACAGAACTGGCCCTTCACCTTCCTTACAAGGCTGGCTATCCAACGGTGAGGAGAGGAAGTGGTAGCCTGAACCAGTCTCCCCACTTCCCCACCTCCCACCCCAGTTCAGAGCCCAGATCCAGTAGACAGAGCAGAGATGAGGCCGGCTTGGAGCCAGGCAGGCTCTATCAGACACCTTCAGGCCAAGAATTTGCCCCTCTTGGGATGCAGGACTCAAAAGGCTTGTAGCATGGCCACCCCATGGGCTGGGTGGGTGGAAAGCCTGGGATATTACTCTGGGGCAAGAGAGGGGCAGAAGGAAGGGCAAAGGAAAGGCCAGACTCCTTTCCGACCAGACTCCACTGTCGGATCCCTCTCCAACTCTTCCTGTGTGGGATGATGGCATTTTTCACAGAAGAATGGGGACATGTTGATATGGCCTACAAGGTAGACATCTTCACTCATCCCTCACCCTAAAGTGGCTGTGCCCAAGCAGCTGCCATGCTCTGTCCTCTTTCCCCTTCTCCTCTATCTTCTCTCTCCAACCCTCTTTCCACCACAGTGCCACACAGTGACCTATCTCCATCACTGGCCTATTTCAGTGTTGCCCACTTTTAGGCCTAGCTCAGAGCCCCCTTCCTCATCCAGCCTTGCCTTCCTAGGCCAGCCCCAAGCACTGTGAGCTCTACAAGCTGCAGGGGCTCTGTGGTTATACAGCTGGGTTTTGGAATCAGACCTGACTTTGAAACTGTTTTTTAACTGCGTGACTTTAAAGTTCTTTAAAGAGACCGTAATTGTATCTATTTCATAGGGTTATGGAGCTTTAATGAGAAAATACATGTAAAGCACTTGTTGTATAACAAATGTTCAATGCAGGTTGGTATTGTTGGATATGGGCCGTATGAACCGGCTGAGACTTACAGTGTGTGCCTTGTGCTGTTAGTTAATATCTTAGTTCTTCTGTGCCTTATGCTGTTAATTGACATCTTAGTCCTTCTACATCCTATTTCTTCAGTTGGGTTACAGTATTAAGGCAGGGACTTACCTTAACTGTGTCCTCTCACAGCATGGACTTGTGCCAAGTAGGAATATTTGATTAATCGGTTGATTAGCTAATCATACTTTGTAGATGCTTTTTGAGGAACAGAACTTTTGAATGCATGATAAACTTGGGTTCTTATCTGAATACAGTGGCTTTGAGGTTGGTTATATGGAGACTTTCGGTGTGGATCCCTAAGCCTCCTGAGATTTCTGGAGAGGCAGATATGCCTGCATAGGCTGCCCTGCCTGCTACTTCACGGAATGGGCTGCTACTTTTTACTTATTATTAAAAAAAAGTCAGCTATCAATCTGGCCTGTTTTGTTGACACAGGAGGTTCAAGATATAGTGGGGACACAGGGAGATATCTCAATTCCCTTTTTTTGGAGACCAAAGCAGCCAAGAACATTGTGTGCTATCTTTACAATGAGAAGTAGTTTTTCCATTAAAAGGCAGATGCTTCATTTCCAAAAGTTAAATAGAATGGTCCTTAAAAATGATTCCAGCTGGTTAACTTTAGGGCTATGGAGAATAAAAACAAATTCAAGAATATACCCCAACTTTAGTTCCACAGCATTTCTTCCTGATTGTGAAGAGAATAATTTTCCTGGCCTAGCACTCGGGTATTCTTGTCTTCAGTGATAAGATTGACAGCTATGCTGTGACTTCTGATGGCTTTGCTGCCCCACTGCCCTTCCACCCCACTGGTGATTAGAGAAAGAGCCACCCTAAAAGTTGTCACCACATGTACCTTCCACTCAGCCTCTTCTGGTTGTAACTCCCCATTCCTACTGTTAAACCCCAGGAAACCTCACACCACCCAACCAAAGTCAGCAATTCTCCCTTTTTTCTTTCTTTTGTTCTTTCAGGTATTCATTTACTCAGCAAATAGTAATTTGGCACCTACTATCTGCCAGGAACTGTGCTAGGAGCCAGACATAGCATGGAGAGCAAAGCCAGGCACCATTCCTGAAGTCTAGAGTGGGGAGACAGATTTACCAAGCAATATTAGACATGAGGGTGCAGTTCTAAATGCGGCCACGAGATAAATGCTCTGGAAGAAAGGAACACAGTTCCTTGAGATCATATCACTAAAAAGCCTGTCCTAGAGTTGGATGTGTAGTTCAGGGAAATCTTCCCTGAGAAAAGGATGCTTGTGTTGGCACCTGAAGCTGAGTTGTAAACTAGGTGAAGGTGGGGGTGAGGAGAGATGCAGAGAGGGGGAAAAACATGTTCAAGGCCCTATGGCAGGAGATGGCATGGCTTATTTGAGGAACAATAGGAAGGCAATGTGGTGCCGCATGGAGTGTCAGGAGCAAGGAGGAGGGAGTGAAAAGAGACTGTAAGCAAGGCAGGGGCCAGACTCTGTGGGTGGGACGTGCTGTGTAGGGTTGAGGCCTTTACTATAAAAGCAATGGGAAACCAAGGAGGAGTTTTACATGTGTGTGGGATGGGGAGGAGTGGGTAGATGGATGACAGATTTTCATTTTAAAAGATCACCTTTTATTGTCAAGACTTGCAGTGGCTTCTGTCACTATGGAAACCATGTATGATCTCTGACCTCCACCAGGGCTAACTTCAGCCTTTAAAACCACCTTTCCAAATGAAATAAGGAAGTGCTGAGTTCTAGAAAATGTCACTTTCTCTTTCATCTGTATGTAAAAAGGTAGCTGAAAAACAGAACTGTGACTAACATTTAGATCATTTAGCTAATCTTAATACTAGTAGGGGTCTTTGTATAATACACAGCGTGTTGTTAGCATTTTCTTGGAAGTTAACCTTTGGTGCTTCCAGGTAAAAGCACCAAATCTGCTTATCTCTAGGGTTGGGAATAAGAATAGACGATATTGCTTCCCTTGTGAGATTTTAGTCCAAGTTGGGCTGGTAACAACAGATTGCCACCTATCGTAGCAGCAGTGTCTTAGACCTTTGAATTGCGCATTCGTTGTTCGACATGGAGCTGTCTGTGGTTGGGGAGGTGATGCCATTTCAAATCCCCTCTTTCCATTGTTTTCTCGCCTTCTTCGCAACAAACATGCCCTCCCACCCCACCCTACTCCACCTTTCTAGTGTAGTGTACCCGATTGTCACAAGTTAGATTCTCTGGAAACAAGTGCTGAGATGGAATTTGGAGTACAAGATGGTTATTAGGGATCAGCACCTATGAAGGAAAGAAGGAGAAGCAGGATTGGGCAGAGGGAGAAATCCAGCACAGTCCAACCCTGTGAAGCCTCAGCCAACCCACTGGGAAGCTCTGGATTTGTATCGCCCATCAGAGTGTCCCGTGTCAGGCCAAAGTGACTGGGCTTTTACCCACTTCACTCAGTCACAGGACAGATGTGGGCTGCCCTGGGAGGGTATGACCTGAGGCAAGGTGGCTCTCTGCAGCTGAAGCATGCTTTAATCTTAATCTCTGCAGCCAGGCGGTCAGTCCTTTCTTGAAAGTGCTGTACACGTCTACCACGTCAACCACCTGAATCTGCCATTCCAACATTAGGCTTTTTTTTTTTTTTTTTTTTTTGAGACGGAGTCTTGCTCTGTCGCCCTGGCTGGAGTGCAGTGGCTGGATCTCAGCTCACTGCAAGCTCCGCCTCCCGGGTTCACGCCATTCTCCTGCCTCAGCCTCCCAAGTGGCTTGGATTACAGGTGCCCGCCACCTCGCCCGGCTAGTTTTTTTGTATTTTTTAGTAGAGACGGGGTTTCACCGTGTTAGCCAGGATGGTCTCCATCTCCTGACCTCGTGATCCGCCCATCTCGGCCTCCCAAAGTGCTGGGATTACAGGCTTGAGCCACCGCGCCCGGCCACATTAGGCTTTAAATTGTAACCATGTCAGGCTGTAGAAAGAAATCTTTTCCTTTTTCACCTGGAGTTATGGCCGTTCAATGAATAAAAAAGTGATTGTTTTCAGAACAATGAAAATATAAAGGCAAGCTCTAAGAGTGGATTCTGTGAAATCATGAGAATGGCTCATGAATTTGAAACTGCTAAATCCACAGAAGTAAGTTAATACTGCAAAGCTCCACTTATGAAACTCGAGTCACTTTTTTTGAAAGGATAAAACAAAGCCTTACATGTGTAGAGCACTTCAATTTTCACAGCACTTTCTCATGTCATTTGAGTTCCATAATAAGCCTGTGAAGGGGGCAGGGCAAGTTTTATAAGCATTTCACAGATGAGGAAGTCAGGGCTCAGGAGGTTTAAGTAATCTGCCCAAGGTCACATTGTTGAAACCTCATCAGCGTTCACCCATGCCCTGTTTATCAAAAGTAGGAACTTTTTTGGCCCCCATCTCAGGCCACTGAGGAATGTTCAAAATGATGGACAGGAAGTGAAACAATAGAGCAGGGAGGTGATTCAAAGTGATGGAGTGAAAAAGGGCTCAGACTGGCACTTGGCTCCAAGGCTTAAAAACAAACCTGGAGCAGGTACTGAATGCTAGAATGTGTAAGCTAGTCAAGAGAGAAAGCCAAGCCTGGTCTAGCGGATTAAGGAGGATTTTAAGAGAGCAATGATGTAAGAACATGATTTCCTAAAAATCATGTAGGGGAACTGTCATCTCTGCAGTGAATAGGTGCATAGAAGTCCTAAAAAAAAAAAAAAAGTGAATTTGGGGCCTGGTAGCCTAAGACCTTTCCTTGCTGGGTTGCAAAGGCAGAATAACAAACTAGAATAGATATGCCTTACCTCTCCAGAGAGACTGGTTGGGAGTGACCAAAAGGGATTCCTGCCAATATCAAGCCTAAAGAAGATGACACCCCATCTGCTGAGCCTGGAGACTCAAGCCAGGGACCAAAGGAGCGGCCCCAGCTAGAGGAAGCTTACCTTTTATTGCCAAAACTTGCAGTGGCTTCTGTCACTATGGAAGCCATGTATGATCTCTGACCTCCACCAGGGCCAACTTTAGCCTTTAAAACCACCTTTCCAAATGAAATAAGGAAATGCTGAGTTCTAGAAAATGTCACTTTTTAGGTCAAACTGTGGACCCTAAACCCGTGCTACTTTGTTAAAGCTGTGTGAGCAAACATATGGTCTCCAAACCACCCCCGATTCTGTAATCATAAGAAGGTACCAGTATCCAGACATCAGTGAGTATCCTGGCAGATGGACCTGGCTGGATGAGGTAAGGGAGTTGTACAGGTGTGCTGAGTCTATCTCTACTCCTGAGCCTGGGAGATGTGAGAAAACAGGAAGATGAGAGTCTCCCCGCAGTGACTTAATAGGGGATTGATAACCACCATTTGTGGATCTGTCCCTTCTGAGAAGGCACCTCAGCTGCCAGCCCTGAGCCTAGAAAGCAGACAAAAGAAAACATTACCCTCATACCTAAGGGGCATAGCGATGCTCTTAGAAGAGGCTCACGTGAAACCAAGCCACTAGGGAACAGTAATACATTTAAAAATATTAACATTAGGACATAAAAATTCCAGTAGAGCACAAAAAGACTTTCTGCAACCAAATGACAAGATCTGCAGACAAATTCAATAGCTGAAGGAAAGAGAGGTAGTAGTTAATAGGAAGTAAATTTTCCAAGTTAAGAAAGGGCCTCGGTCTGCCTATTGGAAGGTTTTGGCAAGTTATGGGCAGGACAAATGATTCACAGGTTGGGAAATTCCGGAAGTCTAAGGATGAAAAGAAAATCCTACAATCTTCCAGAAAGAAAGTACAAGTGACTTATAGGGGAAGAAGGATCATGGGGGCATCGGCTTTCTCTTCTATGACACCTGAAGTCAGGATGATTGAGGCCAATTGCGTGAAGATTACTGAGAAAAACACTGCACAACAAGAATCCTGTAGCAAGACCCCACTTCTCTGTCAGGGTCAAGGAAACATAGTTGAGAATATACAAGGAAAAGATTTGTCACCCATATCTTCCATCAGAGAAAAGGGTGTTAAGATCTAACCAAACAATCGATGCATCAGCTTAAAGGCTGCAGGATGGAAGGAGGAAAAGGGAGAAAAAAATCAGTGGTGAGCAAGGAGCCTTACAACACATCATCAGTTAAATTCAGACAGACAATAATAGACAGTTCAGGAATGTGAATTGCGAAAATAGAAGAGACATATTTCAAGGGAAATGTTAACAATAGCCTAGAACAAAAAGTTCTAAAGGAGAAAGAGGGGAAGTGAAGTTTCCACAGGTCTCACATTGGTGTGTGAGAGTGGGAAGTGAAAGCACTCTAAAGGCCTCATGCTGGGGGAGGAGGAACAGCAGGAGAGGAGAGAATCTGGGGAAACAGTTGGACTCTTATGTTGGTATAATGGAAGAAAAGAATGGGTTTGACTACCAGTGACAAAAATGAGAAGGAGCTGGTAGAATGAAAAACTAGGCTAGAGCTCCCAAATTAAGAAGAAAATAATGAATAGCAACTTGATAACTAATACAAAGAACATCAAGGGGGCTTAAATGAGTAATAAATATTAAGTAAAATAGAAGAAATAAAATTCAGTGTATTATTAAATGTGAATAGAATTATTCTTAAAAGAGAGACTATTAGATTAATCTAAAAGCAGACAGTTATATGCTTTCTTGTTTTTATATATATGTATATCTATATACATACACACACAAACACAAGAAAGAAACACATTTAACAAGTGTGATAAAGGTTGAGAATAAAAAGTCAAGAAAAAATACCAGTCAAATGCAAATAACAAAGCAGGAAAGAATTACTATGCTAATACCCAACAAAATGAAATGTAAGGAGCACCGAATAAGACAGAGTTGCTATGTAATGATAAGATAATAATTTACAAAAAGTCACTAAACCAGTATGTGTTAAAAATCAAATGTGAAAATTAGTAAAGCAATGTGCGATTCCAGTACCTTTTTTCTTTACAGACAGCAAGAAGTTGCACCCCCATGAACTCGCCCCCATTCTGTCCAGTCCTACTCCGTAAATAACCATTCTGGGTCATACAAATACATATGCACTTGCAAAGACGCAGACAAAAGATGCTAACTATACTTATCTCCTTCTGGGTCAGTATTTACAGATTTGCCCCCATTCCTTATTTCCACGAGGAGAGATTTCTCTAAAATGACCCATGTCCTCTTTCCCCTTCTCCCCCTTTGCTTCTCCCCAGAGAGGAGGAATGTCTTGGCTAACTCATCTTCTTCACCTCTCCTCTTTCCTCTGTGTAGCCAGCCTTATCAGCAAGCTGTCATTCTGGTCTACACTCATGTGGTTCCAGCTCTCCAGGGGCAGCCTCTGTGCAGAAAGGCCTCGGGTGTTCAGTGCTGCCTGTGATCAGTGGGTCTGTCTTTCTCATTTTGAAAAATTGTTGCTGAGCATTTAATGTCACCATTTCCAATGTCAGCTTTATCCCTAATAAAGTTGATGTTTTGATCTCCATCTGCCTTGCTCTCATCCTACCACCCGACTGGTTTAGAATTCTGGTGGAGAAAACAGGAACTCAATTTTGGTGGTCTCCTTACAACTCCAAAGCCACCTTATTCTTCCCAAAGTCAACCAGCCATCTTTAATATGGCTATACTCCTCAGCTGCACTTCCTCTCCCCTCATTCATTCCCCAAGTCATGGTCATGTAGCTTCTCCTCCCATCAAACATTGAACCCATCCTGCCAAGGTCGCTGATGACTTATTTGCAAAATACAATGAAAACTTTTCAGTCTAAAGGTCAATCTTACTTGAACGTCTCTGCAACTTTCAAAGCTCTTCATCACTTCCTCCTCCTTGACATTCCTTCCTTTCTGAGCTTCCACGACATTACTTTCTCTTGGTTTTCCTCCTACTTCTCTGACTGTTCATTCTCAGCCTCCTTGAACTGTTATTCACCTTCTGTGCACCTTAACTGCTAGTGTTCTCCAGGGTTATGCCCTACATCCTCATGCTGTTGACTCTTCCTTGATGATTTTATCCACTGCCAAGGCTTCTGACCACCACATACCCAAACCCTGCCTGCTGCCCAGGCAAGTACCAGTGGTGTGACTCCATGTGTGATGGAAGAAGGTACCATATCATTTTATTTTTTGTTGCTTTATTAATGACAGCAAGATGTTTTCATATTTTACTGATCAGTTGTGCATGTTCGTAGGTATATGTGTATAAATCCTTTCCTCACTTGACATTTCTTATGCTCTTCCCTCCTCCTCTTCCTTTCTATCCTGCACCTTAGTTTGGGTCCACAACACACCTCAACGATGTCACTGTGCCACTTCTCCAAGTGCACCTTCTACTCCCAGTTTGCTAGTTTGTGAGTCCAGACTCGATTCTTCAGTCCGTGTGATATGTTCACACACAGGGCCCTCCATGACCCCACCTCTGCCTACTCTCTCTCTGCCCTGTTTCTCACCATTCTGCCCTTGTGCCTTATGTTCCTTCTTCTAGCTTCCGGGAGGTGCCTTCTCCCTCCCTGCTCCTTGCCACTGTCAAGCTCATTTCTCTGCCTGTTTTCCTCGTCTCCCCTTCTCTGGCTGGCTGACTTTATTCTTCAAAACACACATCTGGTGTCCCTTCTGGGGAGCCCTCCAGTCCCATTTCCCAGGGCGGGCTAGCTGCCCCGACTGTGCACTCCCACTGCAATTGTATTTACCCATCCTGGTGTGTATCTATCTGGTCATTTCTCAATGGCCTGTTGCTCCCTGTCTGTCTCCCTGCCAGGCTGTGAACTCCTTGGGGATACGCCTGTATCTTACTCATCTAATACTCCCAGAACCTCATGCATACCTGGCATGTAGTAGACGTTCAATACATTTTTGAATCAGTGAATGTGTGACAGAGGGCAGTGCCCTTACAATTTCTTTCTGAGATCTCCCTTCCTGACCACAGGATTCACTCGCTGAAGGGGTGTGATCAGTTTCATACCAGCAGCACCCTCTGCCCACTGAGAGATGGTTCTCCACTGGGAAACTTTCTTCATCCCTGGTGGTATTTGAAGGGAGTTCTCTATACGTGTTTACCTTGTAAAATTTCCCTCTGTCATTGGCCATGGCCTTGCTCGCCTTCCCATTACACTTCTTTGGGGGCACTACTAATAGCCATATCTTCTGCTGTTTTTCAAAAGGCCCCTAGCCTTAATATCCAAATAGACACTGAAAAGGGGTGGAAATCCTGGGGGCAGTCAGCTCTCAGAGGGTGCCTTGTTGGTGTCTCCTGCCCCTCTGGTTTGCCATTGCCTGGCTCCTGCTGAGTCTGGAGTGGGGCCCTATGTGTGAAGCAGTAGCCGTCTGTTAAAGTGCTCTAGGTCATCTCAGCATGGACCAAGGGCTGTTATGGCCAAAAGCCTGGCATCCCAGAGTCAAGTGATGAGAAGAGAGGAGGCAGGCCAGGGCAAGAACATGGCTCAGACTCGTGTGGAGTATATTAGTCAGGGTTTTTCAGAGAAACAGAACCAATAGGGTGTATACAGAAAGAGATTTATTATAAGGAATTGGCTTATGCAATTATGTAGGCTGACAAATCCCAAGATCTGTAGGGTAAGTTGGCAAGCAGGAGACCTACGAGAGTGTAGGCCCAGTCTGAGGACCAGCAGGCTGAAAGCCCAGGAAGAGCCAACGTCCTAGCTTGAAGCCAGTCAGGCAGCAGCAATTCTCTTATTCGGAGGATGGTAACTTTTTGTCTATTCAGGTCTTCAACTGATTTTTTGAGGCTCACTTGCACTGGGGAGGGCAATCTGCTTTACTCCAACTTATTCCGTTTAAATGTGAATCACATACAGAAACACCCTCCCCAACACACCCAGAAAAATATTTGACCAAATATCTGGGCACCCTATGACCCAGTCAAGTTGACACATAAAATTAACCATCACAGGGAGCAATAGGGTGATCAGGTAACTCTCAACTCCAGTTGTTGGAAGGCACGTTTAACCTACACACACACACACCCCCGCCCTGTAACTCAGGATTCCCAGTGAGGGTGGTTCCACCCGTTAAGAGGTGTCTTTGGAAATTTATGGAGGCATTTGTTACTATCACAGTTTGTTACGATGATGAATGTGGGATGTCATTGACATTTATTGTCCAATAAATGTTGATGGGGGATGGGTGGGGAGGATGTCAGATGCTCTGTAGTGGTCAGGACCATCCACATCACAAGTGACTGTCCCTCATGACTTTCAAGTGTCCCACCTGATGTTTATGTCCATGAAAACCTGTTTATACTTAGGTGGATCTAGTATCCAACCTCATTTTATATATAAACATACAGGATTTTTTTTTTCTTTTGCAGTTTTAACATACACTGAATTTTTCAGGAATGCAGCATAGAGTGAAGATGGTACATGGTTGATCAGGACTTTATGAAGATTGTTCACCATTTTGGAAAATCATGTTACGTATGGCGATGGTGATCATAGTGTTTGAGCCATCCTGAAAACACATGTGAATCTGTGTGCATTTATATCTATTGCATTCATGGCGACTCCACACATAGGTGCAGACATCTAACTACTCACTAGGTTTTCCAGTGTAGTCATGTACAAGTTTTTTCAGATACTGAAATGCTTATTTTTCTATAAAATTACTTTTCTTTCTTTCTTGATTATAACCCAGTGAGTGCATTACATTTTTTTTTGATATTATGAATTTTGGGAGAAAATGTTGTGTGTAGGTAGATATATTATCTATGGGTTTCATCTGAGCATAACAAAAGGAGAGTTACAAGTTATGTGGTGTTGGTTTGTTTGTTTTCATTGGTTTGTTTTTTCTGAGACGGAGTCTTGTGTTATAAGAAGGGACACCAAGTCTGATGTGGCGGAGAGCCACTATTTCAACTGAACTAGTGCCTGTGAAGAACACACATCTGTCTGTTGGGCTGAGCCTGGCCCCAAAGGGCCTGTGGACACTGGATCCTGAAGACACTGGATCCTTGATTACCTTATTTTCCACTTTGAGGACACTTCAGAGATTAAGTCCCCAAGCAACTGACTGATAAGTCCTACTCCTCAGTGTCACTGGAATATTTCTGTTCTACCAAGGAATGGAAGAATCAAGAGGCTTCACACCTAGCTCCTCCCAGGAACTTGCAGGCCCTGCCTCCTCCATGAAGGCCTCCCTGATCAGCTCCACATCGAGGAGCCTCTTTCTCCACTTCTCTGTTCTGCCGACTTGCTGCACCTTAACTTTTTTTTCATAAGTTCATTTCTTATGTTCTCAAAATGACTGTAAACTCCTTGAGGGAGGAAATGGATGTGTTCTGTGTCCTAAGGCATTCATTAAGAATGTCAAATGGGCCGGGCATGGCAGCTCACATCTGTAATCCCAGCACTTTGGGAGGCCAAGGTGGGTGGATCATTTGAGGCAAGGAGTTTGAGACTAGCCTGGCCAACATGGTGAAACGCCATCTCTACTAAAAATACAAAAATTAGTTGGGTGTGGTGTGTGCCTCAGGAGGCTGAGGCAGGAGAATCGCTTGAACCCCAGAGGCAGAGTTTGCACTGAGCTGAGATCATGCCACTGCATGACAGAGCAAGATTCTGTCTCAAAGGGGGAAAAAAAGAAAAAAGAAAAAAAAAAAAAAAGAATGTCAAATGAATTAGTGAATGGATGCATGAGTGAATGCATGCATGCATGATTTGGGGGATGGGAACATTAGATGACTCTACTAATTTAATCCCAGTGTCTGTGGAAATCAAACACAGGAAACTGCTTTGTGCTTTCTACCAGCCAGCTCACCAACTGAGCCCCTAATGGTGCCTTAGGCTTTACTCAGGAGTTTAATTAAGCCCTGGCGCTTGATTCTGAAAGAAATGGAGAACAGTGATGAACACAAACAGGAGAGATCTGGGCAGTAACCAGCCTGGCATATGGCGCCGTGGATCACCCACTGGCCTTAGGGCTGGACTAAGTCCTAGGTAACTTTACTTCTAAATGTTACTCGTGTTTATTCTTTCAAGATGCTAGACAATTAAGACCTTTTCTTGACTACCCGAAACCAAAAAATACGGGCTGCTTTTGGATCATTACTGGTGTATGCAGAGTCATTGGAGATGTAGTGGGAGTAGGGAAAACAGTTCTGGGTTTGGATGCAAAAGACTGAGCTTGATCCCAGACTTTCCCCACAACTAGATGTATGGCCATGGGCAAGCTAGTTCATATTTCCAGGTTTAAACCTATGGTTCAATGAAATGCAGTAAACAACGATTCAGAGGAATTACACAGCGATGTGTTTATAGTAGATACAACATGAAGTTAAAAATACTTGTACTTTCAGGCCTCTCATTGCCCTGGCCCCTTCCAAAGCCCTGTGTTGCCTTTTGTTAGACAGTGTCACTATCCTAAACCTGGGTCTCATATTAATGTCTTCCAGGTTAAAAATTCTATGTTTCTGGCCTATGAATTTGAAAAAGAACATTTTCTGTTATACAACTGCATTCTATTCCATAACTTGTCATTTTTTATTTTCAAGGACACCACTGTGTCATATATACATTGTTCCTTTCTTTAGGTACTTAGCATGATTTTGGACAAATCTGATAGAGAAAATTGAAAGTCTAGATCCCTGGGATTTACTAGTATAATGCTTAAAGTTGAGCCACATTCTCAACTTTATCGTAGTTGAAAATTCTACAGCAAGAATTCTTTAACTGTAAGGTCTATGTTGGGTTACTATGAGTTTTGTTCTAGTCTCATTTTCATTGTTCAGGAGTTCTGGACATCTGATGCTGCCCGTGCAATTCTCTTCCTTTCTTTTTCTAGAAGAGCTTCACCTCTGGCCACTTGGAAGCTGGGCCGTGGGAGGTCCAGGGGTAAACTATGCATTGAGCTGATAGTGCTCAGTAAGACAAATCTTTACTCTGTGGCAATCTGGTTTGGACACCTACCCTAATCAAACTGGGAACATCTGGGGAGGACTCAGGAGTTATCTTAATTATAGACACCTCTGACTTACAGTGATTCAACTTGTGATTTTTCAATTTATAGTGGTGTGAAGTTCACTTTCAGTAGAAAGTGTACTTCGAGTACCCATACAACTATTCTGTTTCTCACTTTCAGTACAATATTCAATAAATTACATGAGCTATTCAACACTTTATTATAAAATGGGCTTTGTGTTAAATGGTTTTGCCTAACGGTGCACTAATGTAAGTGTTCTGAGCACATTTAAGGTAGGCTGGGCTAAGCTATGATGTTTGGTAGGTTAGGTGGACTCAGTGCAACCCCCCCCTCCTTTTTTTTGAGAGGGAGTCTCGCTCTGTCACTAGGCTGGAGTGCAGTGGTGCCGTCTCGACTCACTGCAACCTCTGACTCCTGGGTTCAAGCTATTCTCCTGCCTCAGGCTCCCAAGTAGCTGGGATTACAGGCATGCGCCACCATGCCTGGCTAATTTTTGTATTTTTAGTAAAGATGGGGTTTCACCATGTCGGCCAAGATGGTCTTGATCTCCTGACCTCGTGATCCACCTGCCTCAGCCTCCCAAAGTGCTGAGATTACAGGCATGAGCCATGGCGCCCAGCCTGCACTTTCAATTTACAGTATTTCCAACGTGCAATGGACATATAGGGATGAGCACTATGGTAAGTTGAGGAGCATCTGTACTTGTTGGATAAGTATGAGGCTCAATCCCCATGGTTAGTGTTGTATTCTGCTAGCCCAAGAGGCTAGAACAGAGAAAGTGGATGGCAGGGGAGGCGAATATCTATGGACTGCAAGTCCTTACAATGGGCTCTTTCTTCCCAGACTTCTCAGTCCTCACCACCCCTACACCCTGCCAGCAAAGAACACCCACAGGACATCTGTCTTCAGCTTGCTGTTCAGATCCACTATAAGGGCTTCACCCTGTAGCAACTTGGCTTGGACACTGACCCTAGGCAAACAGGCAATGTTTTTTGAGATAGGGTCTCTTGCTTGTTGTCCAAGCTGGCCTCAGCCTCCAGGGCTCAAGCAATCCTCTGGCCTCCCAAGCAGCTGGGACTGCAGGCACATAACTGTGTGCCCTAAACTTGTGAATTTTGTCTGGTTCAGGAATTCTCTTAATTATTTTGTTTTTCTTGTAACTGATATTTTGTTCCCTTTGTGAGGAGGGAAAAGGAAGTGTTTTCTTTATTTATCCTGTTTTGTCATTTTCACCAAAAATGAGGTTACAAATCTACTTCTGACTTTAATTTGTAATAAACCCCAGAATTTTGTTATTGTTCTGCCTCTGACTTTTGTTTTCCCAATATAAAATCACTTCCACCTCAGAATTATAACCTCTAAGGTCCCTAGAACTCTAAAAATTCCAGATCAGTGGACAGTTTAAAGGGTTTCCCGTTAACATTTACTCTACCTGTCTGAAATTTGCATCTTCCATTGCTCTTTCTCACTTAATTTTAATTTATATGTGTTTGTTTGTTAGTTGGACTTAAATAGACATTTCATTTTTAACCAGTTTTAAAGTTGCCTTTTATTTTTGGCTCATAATTATGTTTTAGTTTATATTATTTTATTGCCATTTCATTTTCAGCCAGCCAGGAGCTGGCCTGAATTAGAAGAACTGGGTTCTAACCTACCCCTCATTGGTCTGTTACATTGTCACACAGGGTGCATTACTTAATTCATCAGACTGGGGCTCAGTCAATGTGATGGCCCCTCTCTTTACAATGTTCTAGTAGCCTATAAGTTGGCTTTGTTTTATTCACTCTGATTTCTATGTTAGCATCTTTGGAAAAATTCCTAAACTTATTTGGGAACAAATTGTTATTATATGAGGCTAATGGTAACTAGAAATAACTAGAATAATTCCCAAGAAGTTATGACTTTATAAAATATTCATCTTTGGCAATGACCAGAAATGTCTACCTTTACATAAATAAGTGTGCCCACTCTTTTTGGGGCTGGCCGGGAGTCTTCTGACTGGCCTTCAAGTGTGGGAATAGTCCCATTCCAAGTGCTGCTTGATTGTAAAATTGGACCAAGCCTGTCGTCACACTGCCCAGTCTTTGGGTGGGGGGAGCTGAGAGATTCTGTGAATATTGTCAGAAGGGACACGTTTTTGGATAGGGGGAAAAAAAAAAGAAGCAAGATCCCCAGGTCCCCTGATTTTAGCCGTGACGTAGAAAAGCTCCACACAGACCCTCCTCCCTTCCGCCCTGGCACAGAGTCCTGTTGTCCTTTCATAGGCGGTGTCAGAAACCCTGTGGTGAAATTCAGCCTGTGGATTCCAGAAATTTGGAGTGTTCTTGGGGGGAAAAATCCACACACACAAAGCAACATTTGGAAATCCCTGTGGTGAGTTGGGAGGTGGGAACGGGATGTAGTGTGGGAAGGTTGGAAGGGAAAGCGCCGGTGTACATCCCTCCCTCTTCTCTCCAGGGCTCTGAGTGTCAGGGCTGAGATGAAGATGACACCCTGGCAGAGGAGGAGGCAGGGTACTGGGGGTGGGGCATGGACATTAAGGTCTGTGCTGAGCTTTACAGTTTGCAAGCACTTTCACGTTATCTCGTGGGGGTAGATCAGTGGCTCCATAGCCATTTTATAGGCATAGACATTGAATTTTACAGTGGTTAAATAAATTTTATAAGACCACATGGTTGAAAAAAAAAAAGTAGAGACACACCCAAATCCAAAAATTTTGTGCTGGAAGGTTTTCATGCCATAAAACATTTCCATCTCCGTTTATCATTGATCCCACAAGTTCTACTACTTAACTTTAATTTCTTTGGAAGCTTAATTGACTTTTTCCTTCTATAGGACATCTGCACTTAAATTCTTCAGGAAGTATTATGCCTGAGTGTGGCTACTCCGTACCTGAGAGCAGCTTCCTATAAGGAGGAGCTTCTCAGCAGGCAAGGAGAGAGAGAGCTGGAGAAAGGCCAGGCATGGCGAGCAATTGTGGGCCACCCAAGGGCCTGGACTCTTCAGGGTGTGATAACATGGTAGTAGGGGTTTGGGAAGAGGCCCAGAGACAGCGGCCCTGGAGGCCACTGCAAGGGAAAACAGGAAGAAGGCAGTAGGTCAAGTTCCTTCTTCAAACCAAACCAACTAAGCCCTGTCCAGGGCCCTTCCTCTGGCTCCAGTATTCATTTGGTGCAGAAGAAAACACTGAATTCCTTGGAGCCATTATTGAGGCTTGAAAGTTTGGAAGCTCTATGTTAGCAGCATTTTAGGGACAGTTCAGCCAGAAGTGGATGTGTTCCCTACAGACATAAAATTCTAGAAACTGCATTGTTTCCTAATGGGATCACTGGTTATGGACTCATGGAGCTGAAAAAGTCTCCACAGTGGGAGAGAAACTGAGAGGTGCTGAATCCAGCTGCTGAGACCCAGCACAGTAGGGGCTGGCTCAACGCCACCAGTGAGTTAGTGTCCCCCAAGGTTGTTACAGTCAAATGCACTTGCAAAATCGTAATGGGGAAGCGGGGGTTGGGGGTGATGCAAGGATAGAGAGCATTTTGTCAAGCATCAGATTATGACAAGGGCTTTTCCTAAAAATTAAGAATGTGATGACTGAAAGGGGCCTAGGATATATTTTATATATTTGGAGGTGGTACCGGTATTTGAGTATTTCTAGTTTGCTTTTATTATGTGGATGATGAACAGTAACAACAGCAGCATCAACAACAAACTCTTACATAAAATTTATCTCTAAATGCCAAAGCAGTTTGTTTCTCTAAATATAGCATACAAAAAGAGAGAGGCATTTACATAAAGTGACTCGCTATTAATTGTCACTTGCGCTTCCCAATCAGGTAAGGGTTGCACAGTTTAGGCGAAAGCCTCCACTAGCTGCTTGTTCTCTGCTCAGCTCTTGGGCACAGACACCTGCCCTGCCTTGTGAGAAGGATGCTTTCCTCTGACAAAGGCAGAGATCTCCATACTCACTGAAAGCTCCTTTCCATGTACAGGGAGGCAGGAAGGGGCGCGCAGGTTTCCACTCAGCCTATTTCAAGCCCAGCCTAAACAGCCCCTTTGCCTGTGGAACCAGGTCTGACCCCTGGCCCATAGCGAGAAGGCCACACCAGATGCAGATGTGGGACAGGAGCTGTAGCTCCATCTTCTCTTGCAGAAGGGGATGAGTGTGGTGCTCCCTGGCTTAGCAGCTGCTCTCAAGGAATTTTATTTATCATGTTTTTTTTTCCTAAACAGCATTTCTCTCCATTTAGTTCACAGGATGTTGATGGGTTTCTCTTCCTTTTGGGGGCCCTCCCTGTCGATGAGAGTCCAGGCCTTCCCCCTTCCCAGCATAGTGCAGCCTGCCTGGATATTCTTTCATGGGCCTCTGGGGCCAGAGGATGAGTCCCTAGTGCTGTCCATCTGCTCTGTGAATGTCTGTTCAGTTCAGTACACGTTCACTGAAGAGTCACCCTGGGAGGATCCAGATTAGGCCTGGAGAATATAGCAATGGAAATGTTTGATACCTGACTTCATGGAGCCTGTAGACCAATGAGGGACACAAGTGGGACCTTAAAAATCACCGACAAGACAGAGAGAGATATGATCAAGTTAGAAGGTCTTTTCTTAAAGAACCCAGAGATAATCTACCCCTAGATATGTAGACAAAATTGGAGCCAAAGGGGGTGGATGAACTGGTTTGAGGACTCTAAGGATGGCACAAGCGATTTCAAATCGAAAGATGGGGAAGGAGCTCCTGGAGAAGGTGGCAACTGGGCAGCACATCATGAGGGAAATTGGATTGTGGCAGAGGGAGAAGGGTGAGCAGAGGCTGGGAAGGAAAGTGTGGTGAGCTCCCCCCGCCAACAGTAGGCAGTCATGGGGGGTCTAGGGGCATGGTGGGTGGATGGGGAAAGGTGCTCACAGGGTCCATCAGCGATGATTGTGAAGAGCCTGAATTCCATGTGCAATGGAGAGGCACTGGTGGGTCACAGATGACTTCTATGGGGGGCTTGGCCAGCAGTGTGCAGGGTGGTTGGGAAGAACAGGTCTAGTTCAAAGGCTATAGCTTGGATGTGGGCAAGAGACAGCAAGGCCCTGGAGTAAGCTGGCTGGAGTAGGGAGACAGGAATGGGTTGAAGGCACAGGGAGGAGAGAACCCACCCATTGGGTTCCAGCTGCACTGTACAGGCCATTAGCCACGGGTGGCTCTCGAGCACTGGAGTGGGGCTGGTCTGAATTGAGATGTGCTCTAAGGATAAGACACACACTAGGTTTTGAAGGCTTGATGTGAAGAATGTACAATTCTCAATCATTTTTAAAATATTGATTACATGATGAAATAATTTCATTTAGAATATACTGGGTTGAATGAAATATATTATTAAGATTAATTTCACCTGTTTCTCTTTTTAATCTCTGTGTTACACAATTTAAGATTACTTACATGGCTCACATTCTATCTCCATTGGACAGCACTGGGTTAGAGGGGAAGATAATAAGGCAAAGTTTTGGGGACAGGAGGAACAGGGCTGAGAGGAGGACCTGAGAAGCAGGGTTAAGGAAAGAGGAGAGATGATGCAGATTTGGTATCTTCCCAGATTGAGGCAGCTTTTGGGCCTCTTGGGGCCACAAGGAGCTTCAGAAATTGCCGGTGTCTTTATATGGAGCACCTGGAATGTCCCTCTGGCCTCCCCAGTCACCTGGCACCTAACCATGTGCTGTTTTTTGTTTTTTGTGTTTTTTTTGAGACAGAGTCTCACTCTGTCACCCAGGCTGGAGTGCAGTGGCATGATCTCGGCTCACTGCAATCTCTGCCTCCCAGGTTCACGCCATTCTACTGCCTCAGTCTCCTGAGCAGCTGGGACTACAGGCACCCACCACCACGCCTGGCTAATTTTTTGTATTTTTAGTAGAGACGGGGTTTCACTGTGTTAGCCAGGATAGTCTCGATCTCTTGACCTCGTGATTCGCCCGCCTTGGCCTCCCAAAGTGCTGGTGTGATTACAGGTGTGAGCCACTGCGCCTAGCCCCATGTGCTGTTTTGTGCTTGACTGTTGCTTACCTGTGTCTCTGAGTCTTTGCCTCAGCCAGATGAAAAGCCTTCTCAGGGCAATGCCATTGTATCCTGTCTGTTCTATCCAGTGCTTACTTCACCCAGGCCTGGGGGTAGCAGGAGCTCCCTGGAACTTGGCAAACATCCTTATATTGGGAGGAGCTTGGCTGGTTTTCCTTGATCTCCCTCTTCCCAGTGTGTGGCTCTTGACAACTGATTGGACCCCAGATTTAAGGTAAGACTGTATGATATGATGCTCACAGTATGCACATGATGCAGCTGTGAGCAGGGATGGGAGCCAAGGATGGTGCCTGGGCACAGAGGGGAAGAGCATTGGATGGGGAGATCTGAGTTGGAAGATCAGCTCCTCAAGGGTCTACTTATTCATTAGAGTCTCCACATCTGTGAAAGGAGGGGATGATACCTGCCTCCTAGTGTTGTAGGAACTAAGAGTTAATATACGTTGACAAAGGATGGCTGGCATTCAAGTGTTGCTCTGTAACCCACAAAAGGTGTTCACATCCATGAGCTCATCTGAACTTCACAGTAGGGCAGGCATTATTATAATTTCCATTGACAGACAAGAAACCTGAGGTTCAGAGAATACAAATGACCTGATAGAGATCACCTGACTATTAAGGTAGAGCTGGGTCTGGAACCCAGCCTGACTTCTGCCACTGTCTTTTGTTGTCCACTTAAAAGAGCAGCTTGCACACGTGCGGGGTTACATAGGGTTCAAAGGCCTGTCATGCCCATTAACTGCTTATTCTTCCTAGAAGGATGCATAAGCCCAAAGTTTTGCTATATATGAAGACATGATTTTCTTGAGATTCCTGCAGCCAATGAAGAAGCAAGCCTTCAGTAATCATGTGGATCCAATGGTTTAACTGTCACCTATGGGTGACAAGTGATGGGTTATGAGGATTAGATAACAGCTATTTGTAAGAATGTCTACAAGGTACAGTGACAGGCTCTGGTCAGATATTTTCATCATGCTACAGTGCATGAAAGTGTTTGTAAGAATTTCATCATGCTACAGTGCATTTGTATCTCATAGGATCTGCTTATAGCTTCAGAAAACTTTGTCGTAAATTTAAATTACTTAAAGTGTCTGATCTTCAGATACTTCAGTGCATTTGAGAATGGGAATGTTGATTATAGATGGATGGAAAATAGATGAATATTCCATTAATAACTATTAAAATCTGCTAAAGCTTAGGCCAAGCTGAATATATTTAGTTATAATAAAATTGGGTGAACACATTCCAACTTCAGCCTGATTAAGGGAAAGGGTGTAGGGGTGAGACACTTAGGCGGAGACTGAAAAGGAATGGTGAGAGTTTGGCCAATGGGAAGGGAGGCTGTGCCAGACAGGAATCATGTGGGCTGATGACAACTGAGGGCAAAGTACTTGTCCCCTCATAGTTGTGCAATGAATGCAGAGGGGCTGAGGTTCATCTGTCGCCTTCAGCTCTGCAGGCTACATCTCAGGGTGTTTCCTGTGAAAGTTCCAGAAGAAAGCTGTATGGTCAGCTTGGGGAAATATGTGGTTCGTGCTGGAACGCTGGACATACCACATTATTGGAAAGATGCACATTGAATGACTGACAAAATGAAACTCAACTTTCCAAATGCTGGTAATGAGAGAAGATTCTGTTCTAACAACCAGTTGTTTCCTGAAAGAATGTCAGCTCGATTCATAATTAATGCATTCTAACCATGACAGCCACAGTCAGGACACAAAAAACAAAGTGTCCTTGATCCCAGGAAACAGACCTCTGGAATCTGTGAACTCTAGAAACTAGATTGGGAAAACTCTGACACCCCTGCCCCATGACCAACCAAGACTAAGAGTCCCAGGAAGATTGAGGTCACAGAAGGCGGGGGCCTGCCCCCTCTCCAGGAGATCCCTGACCCATGTGGGGTCATGGGCGGGGCATGAGTGATGTGATTGCTGGAGGGGAAACTGGCTCCTGGCTCCAGGTAGAACGTGACCAGCTGGAACCTGACAGGAGGTCCCTGGCACTGGTCAGCCCATCAAATCAGGTAAGTTCTTGGAGTCTGAGTAGGGACAGGAGACTGTTCTATGCTTTGGCAGGGATCAGGAAGATGTTAGAATGTGGTTGATGGAAATTGTCTTTGGAGTTGAACAAACATGGCTTTGCATCTCCACTTTGCTATCAACTGAGTGGCTTTGAGTAGGTGGCTTCATTTCTTAGATCCTCAGTTTCTGCATCTTCACCTGTAAAATAAATATATTTTTAATTTTTTTAGACTGCTGAGGGCAGTAAATTAGACTATGTACATAAAGCACCCAGCACTGTGCTAGACACATTGATACTTATTCCATAGTGGGATAGCACCACAGCTGTGATAGCCTCATGAGGGGAGCTACACAGGAGGCCCATGGAGTGAGCTCTGAGTTAAGGATAGGTCCAGATCCTAGACTTGTAGCAACCCCCAAAACTCCCTCTTGAACCTGTTGGGGTGTGATGGGGGTGGGGAGATATAGTCCTGTTCTCTGGCTGTGTCAAAGTGTGACACCTTTATTACTACTGTCTGCCCCAGATTCTCTCAAAGAGTACAAAATTGAAGGATAGCACTGGATCAAGGGTCAGGAGAATTGAGATGGGCTCTGCCACTCCCTGGCTGGGTGACCTTGGACAAGTCCTTCAACCTATTGAGGTCTGGGCTTCTTCATTTGTACATTGGAACAAGATTATCTGCTCTGTCACAGGATGAACTCCAGCCTCATTAGCCTGGCATTCAAGAACCTTCCATCATATTCCCTCACCACATCTCCCATGAGTCCTCTTCATGCCCACATGGTTCTGCCATATCAAACTCTTCTGGGCACTTCTTTCACCCCTAGACAGAATGTTCTTGCATTCTGTGTAGGGGTGAATGCTCTTGCCCAAGTCTCTGTGTATCTAAAGCCCATATACATTTGCATCCCCTGCAGCATCTAGCACAGGGACTTGTATAAAGCAGATCATTGTTTTCTCAGTTAGGATTAGGTTTGAGACAAGAAAACAAACACAATAGTTATTTAGCAAGTTAGAAGTGATTTTTCTCTTGCCAGGTGCGGTGGCTTATGCCTGTAATCCCAGCATTTTGGGAGGCTGAGGCGGGCGTATCATGAGGTCAGGAGATCGAGACCATCCTGGCTAACATGGTGAAGCCCCATCTCTACTAAAAATACAAAAAAAAAAAAAGTTAGCTGGGCATGGTGGCGGGCACCTGTAGTACCAGTTACTTGGGAGGCTGAGGCAGGAGAATGTCATGAACCCAGGAGGCAGAGCTTGCAGTGAGCTGAGATCGCGCCACTGCACTCCAGCCTGGGCGACAGAGTGAGACTGTGTCTCAAAAAAAAAGAAAAAAAGGAAAGAAAAGAAAAAGTGATTTTTCTCTTATGCCAAAAGATCCTAAAAGGAGGATAGCCCAGGACTGGGAAGGTAGCTCCTTGTGTTGGGGACCCATGCTCCCTCTGTCTTGCCACACCAGCACTCTTGGCACCTTAACCGATAGTCCCATATGGCTGCCTGGGTTTCAGACATCTTATTCTCATTCAGCCAGCAGAGGATGAAGAGGGCAAAGCATGTATTCTCTTCCTTGAGGGAGGCTTCCTAAATGCTGCACATGACACTTCTGCTTATAACTCTTCGGCTACAATTTAGTCACATGGTCATATCTAGCTGCAAGAGAGGCTGGGGAATATAGTTTTTAATTACACATATTGCCCTTCCTTCCTTTTTTCTTTCTTTTTCTTTTTCTTTTTCTTTGAGACAGGGGTCTCCCTATGTTGCCCAGGCTACTCTCCAACTCCTGGGCTCAAGCAATGCACCCACTTTGGCCTTCCAAAGAGTTGGGATTACAGGGGTGAGCCACCATGCCTGGCCATATTGCCATTTCTAATAAAATTGATAGGGGAGGCTGGGAGAACAGATATTGACAACCCATACAGTTCCCTCTGCCAGTTACTGAAAGAATCAAAAATATAAAAACTCACTAAGAAGTTTAAAGTCTTATCTAATACATGAGATTATTATTACAAAACACTTCACTCATTTTAGGTAAGTTAATTGTCCTGACTGTTAGGTTGAAAACAGCCCAATTTTTCTTCACCTCTAGTGGAAATATGGTGATATATTTTTTCTTTTTTATTTTTTGTAGAGGCAGGATCTCGCTATGTTGCCCAGGCTGGTCTTGAACGCTTGGCTCAAGCAATTCTCCTTAGACTCCCAAAGTGCTGGGATTACAGACATGAGCCACCATGCCCAGCCAACATATTTTTTTCGTAGAATGATAACTCAGAGTTGTAAGTGAAGATAAATTATTGGTCCTTCCCCTTGCCTTACCACATTTTGCTACTGAGGAAACTGAACTCCAGTGAGGCTAAGTGATGTGCCCATGATGGCACAGCAGAATGGCAAAGGAACCAGAACTGGAACTTGAGTTCCTGGACTCCATCAGGGCTGTTTCCTCGATGAGCAGCCCATTCGGGTTCTGCTAACTGTCGCTCGGAGGCCTTGAATTCCATACATCTCCTAACCCTGCATGAGGGCCCTGCTCTGCCAGCACCCCTGGAGGCAGATCCAGGTCACCGTGTTGTCAGCCATATTCCTGCCAGTACATAGTTCAAAAACTTTCCATCTGAAGAGAGGGAAACCTGAAGAAATAGAGGAGCATGCTATTAAAATAACAAGGCTTTTTTGCTAAGAGCAAACAATCACTTCCTTTCCTTGGTACCCAGAATCTGCAGGGCCCTGAATTAGGCACTGAAGGGAGATCCAGGGAAGCATGAGGAATGGTCACTGCCCTTGAGGGCCTGGATGTGTAGGTTCATTCTACTTTTCATCCATTTATTCAAGAATTATTTCTTGAGCCTCTACTAGCAGCAGACACTGAGCTTGGCACTGGGTTTAGAGCAAGAACCATGTAACTGGGTATACAACAGTAAACTGTGCAGATATGGTTCTTGCTCTAAAATTGCTTGTAGTCTAGTGAGGGACAGAGGCAAGTAAACAGGCAGCTACAAAATGGAATGAAGATTGCAGTGATGGGAAGATTGCAGTGATGGAATGAAGATTGCAGTGATGCAATTACAAAACAGAATGAAGATTGCAGTGATTACTTTGGGTGTAGACTGGGGTGGGGTGGCAAGTCCGAGTGGGTGAGATATCATTACAATGGAGACCTGAAGACTGAGTATGTGTAAGCTAAGCATGCACCGAGAGGGGTGTGGCAGGTGCGAAGGAAGTGTATTCCCCATGGAGAGAATGTGCAGGAGCACCAATAACCTTCTGACCAGACTGCGGCAGGCCTGGGTGATGGTGGTGGTAAAGGTGGAGAATGTTGAGAAACACCAGAAAGGTAGGCAAGGGCCCATAAGTGAAGGACTTTGAAAGCCTGTTGGAGAGTTTCTGTGTTATCTCAAGGCCAGTGAGATAAAGGACTTGAAGCAGCAGATTTGTATGTTAGAATCCTCTGGCCTCAGGATATAGAGTAGATGAAAGCAAGCAGGACCGGATTCAGAGAGGTCAATTTAGGAGCTGTTGCTGGGATGATGGCTTGAACCAGGAAACAGCCCAGAGAGGTGCAGAGAGGTTGAGGAATTTGAGACTACTTTAAGAGCTACAACCAACAGGTTTGGTGACTGGGTTGGAAGTAGGAAATGAGGAAAATGGAGGAAACCAACATTTATGAAGAAACAAAGACAGAGGGTAACAAACAAAAACAATAGCCTTTCTCCAGGAAGAAAATGGTGGCATGACCATGTATTTTGAGCAAGGAAAAATCACTGTGGGCTACAGAGGTTTTGAAGGACTTTCTAGAAGAGTTAGAATTGGAGCTGGGTCTCAGATATGGGTAGGATTTTGGTGGGTAGAGAGGACATTCCAGGCTAAACAATGATGCAAGTTAGAGTTCTAAGGCAGAACAGTGTGTGATTTGTTTAGCATGATTTGGTCATGGTTTTCTTGGGAGACTCCCAAAGAGCTGATTCTCCAGGGGGTGCTACTAAAACTCTTATTGAAAGGAGGGATTACAGAGATGAATTTCATCACTCTCCCAGAATGGCACAGAGCTCTTCATGGACCCCCAGGCCACCTGTGTAGGAACCTTAAGGGGTCAGTGGATCACTAAACAGCCCAGCCTGCCTGAGACCCTCATAGACACTGGCTTCCACCACGACAAAGACAAAAAGTCCCTCTTTCCCAAAATCAATACTTTCATTCTCATAGGCCTCCTGCTGTGGTCCAGTCCCCATATTAAGAGCTGCCGTCCCAGGGTGTTGCTTCACTACTTCTAGGCTCCGGCAGAGTCCTGCCTCACAGGCTGCACTGGTGAGTGAGGCCTGCAAACCCATCAGGGAGACTATGTGAATCCCAGGCCGTGGAAGACATGGGTTTGGTACTCCCTCTGCTCCTTCCTGGCTGTGTGACTCTAGAATAATTATTCCACCTCTCAAAACCGAGACTCAGAGAAGTTGGGTATTCTAGGGTCACAGAGCCAGGAAGGAGCAGTGGGAGTACCCAAACCCAAGTCTGTCTGACAGCAAAGCCTGTTCTCTCCATCTCTCCAGATTCCTAAGCCAGGTGAGAGTTGAACCTCCTTTCTTGAATCAAAGTTCCAATTCCTAGGTAGGAAAGCACAGTGAGTCAGGGACATATTTATACTGAGACCATACACCCCAGCCCTTTCCCATCCTGCTGTTGTGTGATCCTTTTGAAGTTTTTTGTTTGTTTGTTTGTTTTGAGATAGAGTCTCACTGTGTCGCCCAGGCTGGAGTGCAGTGGTATGATCTCGGCTCACTGCAGCCTCTGCCTCCTGGGTTCAAGTGATTCTCCTGCCTCAGTCTCCTGAGTAACTGGGATTATAGGTGCCCACCACCATGCCCAGCTAATTTTTGTATTTTTAGTAGAGACGGGATTTCACCATGTTGGCCAGGCTGGTCTTGAACTCCTGACCTCAAGTGATCACCCTGCCTCAGCCTCCCAAAGTGCTGGGATTACAGGCGTGAGCCACTGTGCCTGGCCTTGAGTTTTTTATAGATGGGAAAACAGGTCCAGACATGAGCAAGGGCTCCGCATGCTACCTCTCTATTTTCTCAGCCCCTTCTGTAGGCTCCATGCCATAAGAACATGGCTCCTAAGGTCCAGGCCTATGGCCCCAGTGTAGGTGGTGCCTCCACTCTGCTCCCCCCAACTCCAGCCTCCTATTTGAAGGCCAAGACTACTCAGCTTTGATTCAGGTTAAATGAGTCATCAAGGGTAAAATAAAGAAGAGAATAAAACAAAGAAGAGAAGGCCTATTCCCTTGCGGATAAAATGAACCCACCCACCTTTTGACATCTTTTTGTTCTGGAATGATGACAGCATGCAATGACTCAGAATCATCACAGTCACAGAGACTACTTTGTATTTTTTCTTGAAAATGAAGAGATAATATGCCAAAAAATGAGCTGAAAATGGCTCATGAAGGGAGGGGAGAATGACCTCCAGGGCAGAGTGGGGGCCACATGAAGGTGCAAGAGTGGGAGGGAACCGCAACGCCTTGGCAGAGAGGAGAGCAAGTGGGGGCCAAGCCACAAAGCTCTTCAAGGCCAATCAATGGTGAAACCTGAAGGAGTCCCATCCATCCCCAAGTCTGCTTGAGTTAAAGCCCTGCACCCTCACAAGCAACTGGAGGGAGGGGAGGAAAGATATTTTCAAAAGAGCCATCGTATGTGGGGTATGGGAATGAAAAACTTGCTGTGTCTAACACCAGAGAGCCTCTCCAAGCCAAGCCATCTGCCTCAGGGCAAAGGAGGGAATGGAAGCGGGACAGAAGAGTCTTGGAGCCAGCTCTCAGCACCGTACTTCTGTCTGGAGAAATGAGCTGAGAAGATCTGAATCTTCTCCAGCCTGTTCTGCAAATGTGGGACAATCAGCCCCTGGCCCAATGACTGGTGCTCACAGCGTGGCTCGGGCATTACCCAGGACTCTGGTTCTTGGTGATGGGAAAGAGGACAAATTTGGAAGCCAGACAAGCTAGGGCTGGATGGTCTGGAGGAAAATGTCCACTTCTCTCAGACTATTTCTTCTGAGGAAACAGATGATCGCAACCTCAGAGGCTGGGAGGATGAAATGATGTAATGCATGGGAGCTGCTCTGTAAACTGTAAAATGTTATGCAAACGGTGCTTGTTAACGTGTTTACACATGTGGGTGAGTTAACATAGTCTGACAGACTGGGTGCCAAACTCAGAGTCCAAGGTAATAGGGGCATTATATTCTGTGTCTTAGCATCTGGAAAACATGATGAAATTGGAAATGCATTTATTGAAAATGAAAAGTTTTCTACAGAGCTTCCTGTCCTTTCCAATGCATTCCAGGCTTCCCACAGTGCTTGCAGGGCTCCGCCGGAAGCTGCTGGGAAAGCTGACTTCCATTCCGGTTGCTATGAAACTCCATTTTTGGTTCTGTTTTGTAACCATCTTCATTTCAGTCACTTGCACCATTATAAGGATTGAAAGACTCTTGGCAGAAAAGTAGTTTTTTGTTTCATAGCATCAGGGTTTGATATACGATATCATTTTTGAACAGAAAAAGTTCACATAGGAGTTGATAAAGGGTGGTATTTTAGAGCTGAAGGGGCTTAGAAGACTGTCTAGTTCAACCCTGATATTTTTTTCAGGTGAGGAACTGAGGCCCAGGCAAAAGGACTGGTTTTCTCTAGCTCTCACACATGTCAGTGAGCCAGGGTTAAAATCCCCAGAGGTCTGACTCCTAATTCATGTGCCCCTTCCCTTACCCCAGGGTCAAAAGCTCAGATGCTTTCAGAGTCCAGATAAGTGAGGAGGAGGGCATTGGCGAGTAGGAAGGTAGGGAGTTGTGGGATGTTCAGTTCTGTTTACTTTTATCCTGTTAAAGGTTTAAGGAACTGCTTGAATCTTAAATTTATGTCAGTCGTCAAATCTGGGAAGTTTTCAGCCATTGTTTTTTCAAATATTTTTTTCTGTAACAGTCTCTTTCTCCTTGCCTTTAAGGATTCCAGTGACATGAACATTAGACCATTTGGTATTGTCCCACAGATCCCTGAAGCTTTATTCATTATTTTCCAAACACTTTTCTATCTTTCAGATTGGATCATTTCTGTTGATCTACCTTCTAGTCTACTGACACTACCTCTGTCATTTGCATTCTGCTATTGGGCTCATCTCATCCAGTGAATTTCAGATATTGTGATTCTCAGTTCTAATATTGCCATTTGGTTCTTCTTTTATATAGTTTCTATTGCTTGACTGAGAATTTCTATGTTTCCATTCGTTGTAAGAGCATTCACCTTTATATCACATAGGATGATTATAATAGATGCTTTGGAGTTTGTTTTTTTTTTTTTTCTTTTTCTAATTCCAATATTGTCTTATCTTTTCCCTTGAGAACTGATCATGTTTTCCTGGTCCTTATCACGTTGGGTAGTTTTAAATTGTATCCTGGACATTTCATATAGTACATTATGAGACACTGGGTACTGTTAAAATCATGAAGCATGTTGAGTTTTGTTTTGTTTTAGCAGGCAATCAACCCCGTTAAGTTCAACAGCAAGTTCTGTCTCATTACTCCTGTAGGCAGTGGTCTCAACGTCAGCTCAGTTTTCAAAGCCTTCGTTAAGCTGTTTGTGTTCCACACGTGCACGTCTTGAGGGTGAGCTGGCTCCTACATGGAGTCCCTTTCTCCCGCTCTTTCCTCTGCAAGATTTCTCTCTTGCAGGAAAAAGACCAGTTCCTTTTCCTGGTCCTCTGGCTAGAAGGATAGATTTCTCTCAGAGCTGGAGCCGCTGATGATACCACAAACTTTCATTCAACTTGGCCAGACCTTAGAGCGAAGTGCAAGAGGAAAAATGTGAGGACTCCCCCGACACTCTTGACATTAACGGGGACCCCTTTTCTGAATTTCTCTACCCAGAGAGACAGGTTTTCTCTCGAGATTTTAGTGCTCAAGCTACTGCCAAGGTGGTGGCGGTGCAGTTTGGGGGCTGCATCTGACTGTGGGGCTGAGCTGAGAGAGAAAAAAAGACAAAGATTTTCCCCACACTTTCTGTCTGGCAGGGGCCCCTTTTCCAGATTATCTATTCAGAAAGATGGGCTATTTCTTGGGATTGTTGCTGTCTATGACTGCTGGGAGGTCTCATGATTCAGCTTACCCTTGGGTCAAAGCCAGGAGAAAACAAATTCCAGGAAATTCACCATATTGGTCATTCAGCAAATTTTGACTTCTTTTTGCAATCTAGCTGCTTTTAGAGAACTTTTCAGAGACCTCGGTTCTTTTTTTTTTTTTTTTTTTTATTTTTATTTTGTTAAGAGTGTTTGGTTGTAATCATGAAGGAGATAGTATGCAATGCATGCCTTCCATTTGGTTGGAACTAGAAGTTGAGCAACACACTTGGAATTCATCTTTTATGGTTAATGCTTCCCCAGGACTTTCACGGACAGAATCCAAAAATAGAACCTGTATTTGGGAATCCTATATTCCCTGGCCTGGTGGTGGCAGGTCCTAGGAGTCTATGGCTCCAAGTTTTCTACCTGATTTGGGTAGACACATGAAACAATGCTCATTCAACAAAGACGTAGTGGGTGCTCACCGTATGCTATATCCTGGAGACACAAAAATGACTAAGACATAGTGCCCACCCTTAAGGAGCTCATGGGCCAGTGGGATAAAGGGATTTGCAGTACAAATTTAGGATGCAAGCTTGAAAGCTTCTTTCCCAAGATATCTTGTGGGTCCCAGAATCACAACACATTGTCAGAGAGCAATTTCTAGCCTGATTCTGGAGCTTTGCCTTTCTAGAAACTTCTCTCATTGCTTCTCTCCTCTGAGGGGAACCAATAGCAAAGCACTATATATTGAAAAACAGTATATAAAATGCTCCTTTTGTTTTGTGAACTCTACAAATGCCTAGATTACCTGTTTGTAGCAGTCTTCTTGCCTACTAAACATAGACTTAGAGAACACAGTCTGGTTTAGGGCTCCAAAACTCAAAAGGGAAGTGAAGACAGTGGAGAGTGTTCAGTTAGCACCTTTAGTAGACCGAATCTGATATTTAAAAATAAAGAGTAGGGGAGATGGGGGCCATCTGCCAAGGAGATAATCCTTCATAAAGCAGATTAACCATATCTTTGTCTTAGTTCAAATCACTATAACAAATTACCATAGACTGAGTAGCTTAACCAACAAACATTTATTTCTCATAGTTCTGGAGGCTAGAAATCTGACATCAGGATGCTAGCAGAGACAGGTTCTCGTGAGGGTCTCTGCCAACTTTTGCTGTATTTTCACATAGTGGAAAGAGAGCTAAAAAGCTGTCTGGTACCTCTTCTTATAGAGGCACCAATCCAATTCATGTGGGCTCCACCCTCATGACCTAATCACCTCAAAAGTCCCCACCACCTAATACCATCACACTGGGGGTTTGATTTCAATATGTGAATTGTGGGGGAACACACTCAGTCCATAAAACTTCCCCAGCCCACCTCTGCTGCCTTTTGTCTTTGAAAGCACTTACCTTCTCTTTCTGCATTGATGTAATGCCAGAGCATTGGATCTGGGAAAGGAGGTAAAGGTGGGAGGGAAGAATCGGGGTTCAGCCATTTAGGTAGCACAAGTAGGTGCCATGCACCAACAAGGGTACCCTGTGCATGAGTTATCTTACCACCCTTACAGCAATCCAGCAGGTCTGTGTGATAAGTGTTGTGTTTCCTGTGTGGTATACGAGGAGACCGAGACTCAGAAGTGTTGTGATATTTCTCAAGGTATTAGCTGGCAAATTGTAGACTAGAATCCGGGTCTCCTGAGTGTGGGTTCTGTTTATCTAGTTTACCTACTGCACCAGCCTCTAAGACTTTGGGGTCTGAATATGTACCTCTTCATACCACTACAGCCCCAGCAGTCTTCTAAGTGACATGTGAGCCATACTGGGGAGGAGTGTGGGGAAAGGAGACCTCACCACCGACAGCAGAGTCTGGGGGCTCACGAGAGAGGAAGATGCCCACTTGGAAGCCAGATTCCAGATTCTTTAGACCTATATCTCCCTGGAGTATAATTCAATCAAGTACTTATTCCCCTCTTTAAAAAAAGCTAAAATGGTGCAGAAACTAATTATGAAACAAAGGAAGAAAAAACAAGGGAAGGCAGGGATTATTTCCCAGGACATTTTCCTCTGACCAGCAGGGTAAGTTGGGTACAGAGGACAGACTGGGTGGGGATCAGAGGCAACCCAGGGGAGAGGAGTCATCCCTTCTACTCTCCCACCTGTCCTCATTGCTGGCTGTGAACCAGACGAGAGCTGGGGGCATTGACATGGGAGGTTTCTCTCCTTCCTGAGTGGTCAGTGAGGGGCAGCTTCTCCTCCTACTCCAGGAGGGCTGGGGGAACCTGCATGTTGCATCTCAGAGCAGCCATGGCTTCTTCTTGCCAGTCTCCTACCTTCCCTTTCTGGCTCCTTTCCTCCTACCTCCTCATGCTGTCTTTCTCATTTAATAGCATGGAGAAAGGAAATGAAACTTGATGGAGCCTGACTGTGCCAGGCACTGTTCCAAGAACTTTGTGTTCGTTTGTTTCTAGAAAAAAGAGGGCTTGTTATACTGTAGATGCTCAATAAATGTTAGCTCTTACCCTTTAGTGTTTCCATGTCCTTCATTTTTCTGATCTCCAGGCACAAGGCAGCAGTTGATGGCTCAGTTTCACAACTGCTGCAGAGAGGAGGCAAGAACAATGTCAAGTGGTTGGGTGGGGGAAGATGAGACTGGCATTAGGGCTAATCACACACATTTCTCAGGGTGCTCCTCTTTTGAGGCCCTATTTCCGTGAGAAGGAAATTGAGGCAAACCCAGAAGCTGACAGCTTAGCTAGGAACCAAAGATGATGATATATGGGAGCCCATGGAATCTCAGGGCTTGAGCAGCACCTTTTGGCACCCACCTGCACCCAAAGAGCATCTTTAAAAGTTGTCTCATACTTGTTCCAGGCAGCTCTTTCACACCATTACCTTGCTCTGTGCCAGACATGACTAATTTTTTAAATCTCTGACACTCTCAATTAGTCATGAGCTAATTCTGTAAGAATGTTAGAGTAAGCACACCAAAATTATATTCTTCTGCAAAGAGAAAGAAGATTGCCTGAGACCACTTGTCCCCCTTCAAAGAAGCAAGGTCCCAGCCCAAACCTTTGAAGCTTTGTGACATCAATAGATTTTCTAGAGTGGCATCATGTCCTTTTGATTTTTCTGTATATTGTATTTTGAATGCCACCTTCTCCTCTCCTTTCCACTGCCACTGCCCTGGCTGGGTCCTCATCAGTGCCATAAACTCTCACCAGGTTCCCTGCCACCAATCCAAACAAAACCAAACACTACTAACCGTGGATCCTCATGGCACATTTGCTTTTGTTGGCTCCAAAAGCCTTCAGTGGCTTCCATTGCAGATTGGAAAGGTCTAGACTCAGCGATCAAAACTTCCACCATTGATTGCTTTTCCAAACATCTCCCCTACTTCCTGTTGCGAATACCACCAGGTTTACTTATTATCTCTGGTTTACTATTATCTGGTTTCTTATTATTGGTGCATCAATATGTCTAGACCCTTCTGATCTTCCCAGCTTTACCCGTGCCTTTTGAGTTCTCTTCATTTCTCACCACTGATGGACAGTCATCCTTCCTTCCACGAAGGGCTTAAGTCAGGTTGCCTGGACTCTAGATAATTTCCCTCCCTCCTTAGCAATTCCACCTTTGATTGTCTGGACTCCTCATACCAGGTACGATTATCCTGTATTGTTAATTGTCTTTCTATGTCTGTAATTTGCTTCTGTGTTGTAGACATCATCATGGCACACTGCCATGCTTTTCTCACAGAATAGGTACTTAATATTCTATTATTCAATTTGCTAGAACTTTGCAATTTCATAAAGATAACTTTGTCATTAAAAATGTCTCCAGTGGGGATTTAGGGCCCTTGAGATGGTGCAAGAATATTTGTTCTTCCTGTGCAAATTATATAACTTCCAATTATTTCCAACGTTAAAGAAATAGTCCCTCTGAAACCTTTTGAATTGTTCAAACATTAAAATGATTCACCAGTTTTTTTTTAAACTGCTGTGACGCTTCCAAAAATGTAAAAAAGAAGAAAGAAAACCCAAATATTGGCTCTTTTGGAGGAAAAATAAACTGTGCTTTTATTTCTCCAATATTCTGAAAGAACTGGGAATGCACCACAAAATGGCAGTGCTTGTGTGCACCTGAGTGTGTACACCTCACCTCTGTCTTGATTCCACTCTCCCTACCAAGCTTTCCTTGAGTAGCAGTCACAGAGCCACTGCCGGCATCAGTCACCTGAGCACTTCTCTTGTAAAGGAGACTTTGGTTTTAATCCCCGCCAGGCGGATTCAAGTGCTGCTCTCCTAAAGAGGAGAGCAGGTTTTCTTTGCTTGACTGTATTTCAACACCTTTGGCGGAATGACTCCAGCCAGCCACGATGCTTTTTTGCTTCCCAGCTTCTCTTAGCATCCTAGATGTAGCATCCTTTCGGTCCTCAACATTTACTTCCCTCTTTACTCACTGGATTAGTTTTCTGTTGCTATGTCATTACCAAAGCTTATTAATCTAAAGCAATACAAGGTGGGTCGCAGTGGCTCATGCTTGTAATCCCAGCACTTTGGGAGGCCAAGGTGGGCAGATCACCTGAGGTCAGGAGTTCGAGACCAGCCTGGCCAACATAGTGAAACCCCGTCTCTACTAAAAATACAAAAATTAGCCCAGTGTGGTGATGCATGCCTGTAGTCCCAGCTACCTGGGAGGCTGAGGCAGGAGAATTGCTTGAACCCAGGAGGCAGAGGTTGCAGTGAGCCGAGATCACTTCACACTTCATCCTGGACGAAAGAGCAAGACTCCGTCTCAAAACAAACAAACAAAAACACACACGCAAATTTATTATCTCATGGTACCAGCTGACTCCTCTGCTCAGGGTCTCACTAGGCCCAAAGCCCTTTTCGTCCTGTGTCCCTGTCTGTCACCGCCATCATCCCACATCCCGGTCTCTGTGGCACCTTGTGCTTCACAGCTCAAGGTCATATTATCTGCATTTGGTTTTGAGACCATCATAACCTTATGACCACTTTCTCCATTCTTCTTTGCTAGCTGAGTTTCTCCAAGGCCTAAGACATAGGCCACGCCCTCACAATTCTATACTCAGGCACTTTCCAAAATCACACATTCCTTAATGCAGTGAAGAATTGATGCTCATGAGTGACATCCTACATTGAAAAGAAGGGACACGGCCGGGTGCGATGGATCACACCTGTGATCCCAGAACTTTGGCAGGCCGAGGTGGGCGGATCACTTGATGTCAGGAGTTTGAGACTAGCCTGGCCAATGTGGTGAAACCCCGTCTCTACTAAAAATACAAAAATTAGCCGGGCATGGTGGCAGGTGCCTGTAATCCCAGCTCCTGAGGCAGGAGAATTGCTTGAACCTGGGAGGTGGAGGTTGCAGTGAGCCGAGATCACGCCACTGCACTCCAGCCTGGGTGACAAGAGTGAAACCCTGTTTCAAAAAAAAAAAAGAAAGGAAGAGACACAGTTACTTGGGGGATGAATGGCAAATGTTCTATTTAGAAATGCATTTCTAAAGCTCACCTTGTAGAGTTTCTTGTCATGCATCTTTTAAAAAACTAAATTAAAAACCTTGAATATTAGACTGAGGATTTTCTCTTGAAAAAGACACAGTGACATGGTCAAGTCACTGGGAATTTCATGCTTTGGAGGATTTTCTCGAAAGACTTTCTAAGGATAACTTCAATCAACTCCAGTAATCTGCAACCTACTTTTCTTTCTTTAAAACAAACAAAGTTAGCTATGGAATTAATATTTGGAAAATGCAGAAAGCTTAAAGGAAATAAACATTTCCTGTGATCTTACCATTCACTGAAAACCTTGGTTAACTTGACATGGGAGTGGGCTTGAGTTGGAAAAAAATAGGGAGAGAGCTTTATCTCTGGAAAGCATTGCGAGCTCCCTTCCACACTCACTTATTATCTTAGTGACACTGTAGGGAGAAGCACAAGCTATGTAAAGAGGACTTAATTTGGCAAGATCTACTGACTAGCTAGGGGCTAAAAAGAGATGAGTGGGGTGGAAGCAATGGTTTCCACAACACCTCCAAGATAAGAGGTACCACTTGTGCAAACTTAGCACCTGGGAGTGGGGCCAGGCCAGAACTTCAACTCAACATTTGTCAAGCCCTCAGTACACCTTCCAACCCAGAAAAACAATAAACATGTTAATTTTTGAAATCACTAGCAAAATACTAAATACAGTGTCAATATTTTAAACCAAATTGCCCTGAGAGCACAGTTGTTTCTAATGACTTCCTCCTGCCTGATCCTCCATTTTTCTCCCTGGTCTTATCTTTCCGAACTTTTTTGCTGCAATTGGTGAGCATGGAAAGGCTGAAACCACTATTATCACCACTATTACTGCCCTCCCCTCTGCATTTGAACACCCCGCTGCATCCTGCACCTTGCCTCTTCCTTTATACTTGTTGCTTTGGATGAGGTCCCATGTATCATCCTCAGCCTGGGATTTTCAGGCTCCTAGAAGACATTTCCTTTTACTGACGCATGGACATGTGCAATTGCAGCCAAAGGTGAATTGGTTGTCAGGTGTCCCCTCAGCTTGGCTCCTCTCTGCCCTCTCACTGCCTCCTGCCATCTAATCAGCTCTACTTATCTGCCCCTTAGAGGGACCATCTCTTCAGTTATTAGCTATTCTTGTGTATACCTGCTGGTTTTCACTTCCTTGTATTTGCTCAGACATTTTTTTCCACCAAGAAGGCAGATGCCTCAAAACCCAGATGGACACTGCCTTTCAGAAGTTCTGCCTAAAAAAAAACCCACCTACATCTCCTACTTGGCATCTCCAAGCACTCGTGTGTTTAGGCTGGGCTATGTATATTTTCACATTTTACATTGTTTTCATTCTTGACTTTATAGTGATGACAATACTACTTACTACTTACTTAAGGACTAGCAAGTGCCAGGACATCTCTCTCTCTCTTTTTTTTTATAGGCAGAAGGAGAGGAAAAGCAGTTCAGAGTACTAAGGGGTTATGATTGGAAGGGTGTCAAGAACCAGCTCTCTCACTCTCAAAAGGCCTCCCTGGCCCAGCCTGTCCTGCCTAAATTCTCTCATCAGAGTGCAGGTCACTGGGGAGTGAAGATTGTCACCCTCACCTCTTTCACCCCTCCACACCTGCCCACCCCATCTCCACTGTTCAGTGCAAAGGTTCCTGGGAACAGCAACATTCTAAACTGTTAACAGCTGAAGCCTTCCAAAGGATTCTGTCCCCCAGTGACAGTTGGCTGAAGACCGTGAAAGAGAGAGGTCCTTCAGGGTTGGGAGTGAGACTAAGAGGGAAGGGAAATTACCAGCCTTAGGAAGAAGCAGACTCCCAGGCTGAGCTCCTCACAGCCTACTCCTCCCCAAACCATGCCTGCGAACCTCCTTGAGGGTTTATGGGGCATTGCTCTGCAAGGGACCCAGAGATGAATCAGACATGGATCCTGCCCTTGAGGAGCTTACTGTCTACCGGCAAAAAGTGCCAAGTACAATTTCAACCCAGGGCAATTTCAAGGGTTGTGGGACTTCAGAAGAGAGAAAGATACGGGCTGGACATCAAAGAAGGCCTACTAGAGGAGGTCGCATTTGAGCTGGACCTCGAAAGATGGCAGGGGACTTTCCACAGGCAGAGCCTGGAGGTGGTGCTAGTTACAGAGCAGACACCTTGAGTCTGAGGCTGTGATCTGTGAGGGCGGTGGAGAGGGGGGAAAGCCGGAGAAGGGTAAAAGGCCGGGGAGACCCTGACCACCTTCTCTAGTAAGAGGACACCAAGGATCACGCGTTGCCTGCTTTAACATCTTGCCTACCATTGCCCTAATGAAAATAGGCTGCTGTTTTGAATGAGCTACAAGTTGAGAATTCAGACTTGGATTTGACAAGTGCCCTCTGAGGGCAGTTAAACCAACTCTCAGCCCCATGATTCTGAGTCTGTGATTCCCAGGTGGAGCCAATGACACACCTTTGGGACTAGGCAAGTCCTCTTGGTCAGCGAATTCCCTCAGGGGAATAATGCTCCTTCACAGGAGAATGGAGATGGAGAAACCCCCAAAAGTGAATATGTCCAGGACTGCTCAATTGAATTTGCAATAGTTCCAGATTATTGACTAGCTCATGCCTGTCAGCAGGGTCAGAATGGACACATACTTTGAAGAGTATGAGGGCAGGGAGAGGTGAAGAAAAAGACCGAAGGTGGCATTAGATGGCAAGAACATGACAGTGAGGTACTTGATGAGAACCTCCCAAAAATGATCAAGAAGGGGTAACTGGGTGATAAAGGGGGAGGTTAAGAAGCCTATACTCTATGGTACCCAGTTTTTTTTCCCCCACTGTTGCTATTTTAGAATTGCAGCTCTACATTTTGTGGAGGTTGCAGAAGGAATCTTGTGAATTTTTTTTCTCTGACAGGGAAATGATTACCAAAATCTTAACTTTTATAATATTTGTGCAAATTTCAAGAATAAGTTTTGTTTTATCTTTGGTGGCACCACATGCTTTGGACTTTTGTTTTTAAATCCCAGCATAACCAGTGTTTTCCCAGGATTCTAATCATTCCCAGTGGGCTGAATTTAGCCAGCAATAAACCTAGCCTTGCAAAGACAAAGAAACCAGTGATATTTGATAAAATAGAAGCTGACAGATAAATCAGGTCTAGTCAATCAAAGGATGAAGAGCAGAAGACTCAGGCCAGAGAGAGCACTAGCATGTGTTGGATGGCCAGAAAAAGAAGGGAAGGAAGGCATGCAGGGGGTCAGCCTAAATAGGGGTCAGTATGCAGGGCTTTGGCCTTCAATCCTAAGACCCCTTGGGAGGGGAAGAGCATTCATTTTCTACTTCACTTTTTATGTACCTGCCTTGGCGGAAGAAGCCTTGGTCTTGGAGGTATAGCCCCTGCATCCAAAATGAGATGAAGCCTGCCTCTCGTCAAGTCAGGACCAGAAAGGCTAAGTTGATCTAACTTGGAAAGGAAGCTTTGTGCTATCTCAGTTTTATGCTCAATGTCTGCCTTTGAGGGGCAGGAACAGCCATAGAGGAGAACAAAGAATCTCAGGATATCAGAGAGAGGAGGCAACATAGCCAAGTCCAGTATGAGAAACCTGCCTTCTGGGGATTTCTTCATATAGCTGTTCTTTCACAGCTGGTCTCTCCAGCTTCTGTCTGCCCCCAGTAGGTTGCCTCAAAGGCCCTTTTCCTATGATCATTCCAAGCCCCAGCAAAATACCTCTTTAATGCTCAATGTGGCAGTCCCCTTTGGATCTGACTTCCCTTCTGACAGCTTCCCCTCCACCCTGTAAACTGGTTCCATTGTCTTCCCTGGAAAGGTAGTTCCCTTTCTTAGCCTCCTGTTCACTTCTATTCACCTCTTTTTCCTTCCTGTTGTTTCTCCAAAAACTCTTTGCTGGCCTTCCATAATATTGGTGTCCAAATTCAGTTTGGGGCCTACCACTGTTTTAAGTCTCTGTGGGCACAGTTTTCTTTGAGGAATGTCCTCATAACCACATATTTTTAAACTAAATAGTTTGCATGAATAGGGATCCCCAAGCATTTGATACAATAAGAAAGGCATAGAACGGGGGTGTAATTTGGGGGCAAGCGTGTTCGCTGTAGGAGGCAAAGGCAGCAGGAGCTGCTGGTTCCCAGTATAGGGTTGGAGGAGGAGCTGCTGGTGGTACTGCTCACATGCTGCATTCAGGCTGCTGGCACAGGGGGTTCTGGAGCTCCAGGCCTGGCAGGCGTGGTGGGAGGAGCAGGCCCTTTGTGGTCTTCTTTTTGAAATTCTCAGCCTTGACAACTGATTGGGGAACAAGGGGTCAGTTTCACTCAATTCTCCTACAGGTGACTCAAACCTCTGTCACACCCAACCATCTGCCCCAGAGATGATCTCTCCTATGAAAGCCGTTGAAATGCACCAGAGTGATTTATTGAGAGTCTTATCTCTCAATGAGAAGCTCACAGGCTACGTGCGGCCCTCTTGTTAGTTGTAGCTTAGGTCATAAGCATAGAACCCAGTAAACTGTGTAGAAAAATGTTGAAAGACTCCACAGAGCCTAGACAAGAAATTGAGATCATGGGTTTGCCTTCTCTTTTAAAGACTCCTTAGGAGTCACTTCCTCCTCAAAACCCTTTTAATGGATTTCTATGAAGAAAATCATCTAAATAAGAGTTTTACTCAAACTGGGGTCAGTACTTCCTGGTGGCTCAGAGCTCCGAGGGGAGCTGATAGACACGCTGCAGAAGCATACTGACAATGGTTTGGTCCTGCCTACCGGTTGCCATTTCACTCTTCCTGTTGCTCAGATTGGCTATGCAATCTCTTGCTTTCAAACAAATGTAACTGCATGAATGATCGTACTCCCATCCCCATTTCTGCCCAGCGAAATCCTACCTCTCCTCTTGGCTCAGCTCAAATGTCACCTCCTCTGTAGAACCTTCAGATGAGTGTCCAGTGGGAGGTCAGTGTTCCCTCCTCTGGACTCAACAACCATTTGGTTGGGTGCTCCCCTACACTCTAAAAATGAGGGTGTTAGCAAAGGTCTTATCTCCCCTGCTGGGCTGTCAACAAGTGAGTAGATTGCTGAGCGTCGAAGCTAGGATAAGCCAGAAAGGTAGCACCTGTTTTTTCAGATGCCATTAAATTCCTGTAAAGGAACTTCTCACTGAGGGTGCTCATTCTGTGTGGAGGGAACTGCATGAAAACACTCCTCATGGCCTTTTCTTTGCAAAGGCACAGTTAGGTCTGCAAACGCAGAATTTGAGCAGCTGTGGCAAAGCAGCCCTGATCACATGACCCATCTTTTCCATTCTCTAGCTGTCCTGACCGAAGGCCACAGTGGAAACAGTTCTAAGAGCCACAAGAGCTGTGGAGGCAGAAGTAGAGGAGGAAAGACAAATGTCAAAATTCTTGGATGATCCTGGGTAGCAACTGGCCAATGGGGGATGAGAATGGGTAACAGAGCCTTTCACCTTTGAGATCAGCAGCATGTCTGGATTCAGGGCCAGAAGGCCAAAACATCTGTCAGCTGGGCAGCAGCTCCTGTGAACAAATCGCCTTTGTCTTGTTGGAGGCGGGGATGAGCGTGAGTTTATTTGCTCAACAGAAAGCCATATAAACCAGGGACCAGATGGAAGCCCTGGTGGTGGCAAGAAGCCCAGCAGCCCTTCAGACAGAAGATGCCCATCAACAATGGAGAGGAGTACACAGGACCTCCAAAGGAAGGGTCCTCTGTCTTGGCAGAAGGCCCCTCACCTCTTTGTGAAGCCCTCTGGGGCAGAAAAAGGCCTTGCCCGTTCCAGCAAACCTTCGTGGAGCACAGGGGTGGCAGATAGGGTGCCTGGTCCCAGCCACTCCTCTCCCAACTTCCCACTAGCCATGTGGGCAAACTCACATTAGCAATGAGCTCAGGCCTCCTTTAGCCATGTGGGCAAACTCACATTAGCAATGAGCTCAGGCCTCCTTTGCTCATTCAAGGAAATCAGTGATCCCACTATCCCAGAGGTCATTCTTTGCACCAGACGCAGCTCTTTTCTAACTTCCTTCAGCCCTGCTGGCTTCTCCTCAGCAGTAGCTAATGTGGGATGATGATCAGCAGCAGTTGAGCTATTTTCAAGTCAACAAACTACCAATGCTAAGAGTTCCTGAGAAAGCCAGGGAATTTGGAGCCTCAGAAGCAAATGCTAAACATGATTGATGGGCATAGAAGGGAGTGTTCTGGACTGCTGTTCAAAAAAGGAATCCCTTGAATTTAATCCTAAAAATGGCCAAGCTGGAAGAGTCCTTAGAAACCATCTAGTCTGCTTTCTACCTCCCTAGAAAATTTCTACAGATGAGAAAGTGAAGTGGATGATGGTTTAGGGCTGAGGCACTTAGCTGATCTAGAGCTGGAAGCCAGCTCTTCCTGATTCCTATGTGAATATTCTTTCCATAAAGATCAGTAGAATGTTTTTGGATTTCTTTGTTTCAATGAGCTTCAATTATCACACTTTATTTTTTGTAGCATGGGCTCCATAAAACTAAGTTATTGTACAAACTCTAAATAAGTTAATTAAACAAACCCCAGACACAGAGTAACATAAATGACATTGGGGTACTAAATATCTCAGCTTACGGTCAATGGACAGATAACTCTGAAATATCAGCTGGTGGCATATCCAAATCAGTAAGTACGGACCATTTGGTTTTTACACCACCTGAACAGTGGCAACATTCCAGCTGGTATGTCTTCCTGGGCTCTTGATACAGTACTTCCCTTCAGCTCCTGCTTTGCTCTCTGGGGTTAATGCAATATCCAGGGGCAGGGAGCCACACTTGGAAGGTCCTCTCCCTGCATCTAACTCCTGCTTCAACACCCAGCTCCAGTGTCTTCTCTGTGAAGCCTTCCTGCATATTCCCCCATTCCTCAGAGTAGCCTAAATCCTCTCCTAATGCCCCCCTCTTTATAATATCCCTACAGTCGCATTGTAAGGTTACTGTGTTAGGCCCCCACCAGGCCTAGGGTTTTTTTGTTTTTGTTTGTTTTGTTTTTTTGTCATTCCTACAGTGAATCTCTCCAGAAACACCAATGAACAGGTTTGACTACAAAGAGACTACAATGAGAATTTTAGTGCCAATATAGGAGATTTGGGACCCACACCAGGTAGAGTTTACTAGAAACAAGATACCCCTACTGAGGTAGACACTGAACAGGGAGGGAGATAGGGGAGGGAAAAGAGCAGTGGGGGTGTCTGCAGGAAAGCCTTGTTAAAATCATGGAGGCTGAGGTAGTTTATGGGAGCCTGGGTCTTAGAACTGACCCCTGGGTCATTGAAAGAGAAGCCCCTCTTGGAGGGGAATGAGAGGCTGCGGCAAGCAGCTCTGAGTCACACAATCAGGAAGACATAGAACGCTTCAGGCAAACAGCCATTATGACAAAGGAGAAAATGCGCTGTACTCCATGGGACTCTCTCCCCCGGTGGACCTAGCATACTGGGCAAAGGCAGCTGTCGTTTGGCTTGAGGCTCATCTGTTAAAGAGGAGGCTGGTGTAAACCTAAACCGGGGGGCATGTGGAGATGAGGGAGAGGGCTGGCCGGGGTGTTTGGAGTCTGGGCCTGTCTCAGCTCTGCCACCAATTGGTTGCATGGCCTTGAGTTAATCTGCTCCATCAGAATAATGTGGGCAAGATAAATTCTAAAGTTCTTCCAGGTCTAAAGGTCTGGGATCCTAGGGCTGTGTGAACCTGTTCCTACCTCAAACTTGTTCATTGGTGTGTCTGGAGAGATGGACACAAAAGTCTGTTCTTCAGGTTCTTCCTCTCAGGGTCTCTTCTACAAAAATCCCTGCCCAGAGGGTTACTGCTAAAATAAAGCGCTCATGTCTGTCCCCTTTCCTGGCCCCCAACTGACTTGCCTGCCTCTCCTTGCTGCTGTCCCCGCCTGTTCCCCTTCATGCTGGTTCTAGAAAGATGTGGTCCTTTTCTCAGACCCCAGCCCCTCTGGCCTCCCTGCCATCCAGCTTCTAGCCTCCCCTCTCTGGAATCTATGGAAGAATCATCAAGCAGCTTCTGGAAATCCAGGAGTCTGTCCTTGGTCATGGTCATCCTCAGCCTGTGTACTTGAGAGTGTCCGTGTGCTCCCAAAAACATTCTTTCGCCTGCATTTCCTGGTCTGGCCGCATTTGACTGTGTCACTCCTCTTTTCTCACTCTTCTCTGCCCTCCACAGACCTCTGTGCTGCCAGGGCTTCCTAACGGAAGGGTTTGGCTAGCTCCCCAAAGCCATCCAGAACTAGACCTAAGGGACCCAGCTGAACTTGAACGTCTTTTTATCTGCCCAGGAAATGGGAAGATGCCAAGACCATGCTTCAGTGCTGTCCCGCATCTGTCTTTCTGAGTTTGGACTTGGTTTTTCCACTATATTCCATTCAATAGAATTTTCCATTATATTCCACAGTGTCTTACCTAACTCTAGCTTTCTATACTCAACAGCAATGCCTCCTGAGAGGCTTCTGGGTGTTAAGTACTCTGTTGTGTGCTTTTGAGGACTAGGGTGTTAGTAAGGCACAGTCTCTGCTTTTGCAGGGCTCACAGATTCATGGGAAAAATAGATGTTCCAGTTACAGTGAGGCAAGGCAATCTGGCAGTAACTTCATAGAGATGAATGATAGGCTGCGCCTAGGGATGGAGGGGAGCGGGTAATAGAGGATCCTAAGGAAACTGAGAGAAGAGGAGCTGGAGTGGGGCTGGTCTGCGCTCCTGTGTAATGCCTTGGCTAACATTTTACTTGTCCTTCTGAATCACCCTGGCATTGTCAACAAAGAATAATTATGATCCTTCTTGGAGTAAAGAGACTTCAGCAGTGCTTCACAAAAAATTCTATTGTAAATTTTGTGTCCTACCTCAAATTAATTAAAAAAAAAAAAAAACACGTTGTTAATTTGCTCCAAGCCTACTCAGCTGCTGAAGAATTTTAAGTACTCAGCTAGAGATCTTTGTAACGAACAAGTAGCTCAATTATTCTGCTTTCATTATACAATGTATCAGACATTCTTTGGCATCAAGGAATTAAAGCACTTTTCTCTGGCAAATGGCAAGAATATCTGATTTGAAGACATACCCTACACAAGTGGTTCTTTACTAAATGAAGTTCCATTTAAAAAGAAGAGTTTTCACATGATTTAACCTCTTGTAGTCGGGTCTCAGGGGGCTCATTCCAGGGAGTTCTTAGCTCACACTTGCTAGTATTTTTTTTTTACAATTGTGCGAATTCTACAGTTGACAATATTGTTCACCAGGCATTGAACTCTTTTACTTATTATTATTTTAATAGGTTTTTGGGGGAACAGGTGGCGTTTGGTTACATGAACATGTTCTTTAGTGGTGACTGCTGATATTTTGGCGCACCTATCACCCAAGCAGTGTACACCATACCCAATGTGTTTTATTTTGTCCCTCACCCACCCCCTACCCTTTCCCCCAAATCCCCAAAGTCTTTTATAAGGCACTGCACTCTTAAGCCTTGTTCCTTGTTCCCACGGCTCAGCCAGTTGTGTTGGTCCTTTCCCCTGCTTTATTTAGTCACTTCCTCTGGAGGCTGGCCTTTTCTACCATGCAATCCATATTCTCCCAGACATGCTCCTCAATGCCAAGCAGAGAATCAGAGCACCTGGTGTTTGGGGACCAGGCCTGTGTCCACTAAAGGGCCCCAGTCAAAGGAAATGGCTTCTCTTGTAAAAAAAAAAAAAAAAAAAGAAAAAAGAAAGCTACTTTCCGCCCATGAAGAAGGACCCCGACCTTCCCCCAGTGTAAATGCATAGGCAGGACCCTCACTACCGTCTGTTCCTTTGTGCAGTTGAGGAAAAGGTGTCCCATCTGGATGGATACAAAGCTTGGCAAGAAAGAAGGGGCAGGATTTCAGTTCCCTTGGCCCCCGTGCAAGTGAAGGAAGCTTTCCCCTGAAGTTTATTTAACGCTGTTTTCCCCAGACAGCTGCCTTCCCAATTCAAAGGCTCAAGACCATTGAAAGGCATATGCCAAGGGACAGACTAAACCTGTGACAGAGATGATTGCCAGTTTACGAAAATGCTGAAAGCTTTCCATAAATTTGGGATGCACAAGGCACCTTGCCGTCACATGCTGGGTCAATCACATTGCAGCGGGGATGACGTCCAGGAGCCTAGCATTGTGTTGAAATACATTATTCTGCAGGCTGGTGGTGGTTATAAACTCACTACCAGCAAGCAGTTGGGGATGAAAGGAGAAACATTATAAAACGGTTGCCACTAAAGTGTAGTCTGTTCAGGGCCAATAATTAACCCTAGTTGGGGATGATTTCTCTCTTTGACCATCACCAGGGTTGAGAGCCGAGGGACTATGCCTGTCCAATTTGTTAGGCTAGTCCAAAGGGGAGTTCCTCCACCTTCCATCCACCGTTACTGGGTCTCTCCTCTTTCTTTTACTGCCAAATTTCTTGAAAGAAGGGTCCACACTTGCTGTCTCAATAGCTTCTCTGCCTTCCATCTGACTGCCTGATAGTGACAGACTGACGAGAGGTCACAATATCTTGGACTGCTGAAGTAGCCAGTCTTTTCTTGTTTTCTCACCCTATTTGTCAGTGTAAAGTGTTCTAAGCTGATGGCTTCTCTTTTCTTTTTTTCTACTTTCTTCCTTGGCCTCCAGTTAAATGACCCTCTCCAAGTTACCCTCGTGGCTATTTTTCTGCTTCCTCATTATAGCTGCAGCCGAGTGTATTGCTCATGGTTCTAGCCTGAGCTTTTTCCCTGATTATCTTCTGTGTTGGAGATTTGGCCCACTTGTGGGGTTTCCATGATAACAACTCTGCGACAGACTCCCAGAGTCATCTCAGCCAGTCTCATCTATGTCCTGTCCTCAATGCCCACAATTCAACATGTTCAAGGCTGTCATCTCCCCTCTCTATGTTGGTCCTGCTGTGGCTTCTTTAGAGAAATCATCAAGACTTTGGAGTCATACACCTAGGTTGGAATCCTAGTTGTACACTTTTCTGTGTGGCCTTTGAAATGAAGTCCTTTTTTCTCATGTTCTGTGAATGCTACCAATGCTCATTATACAATAAGCACTTGTCAAATGCTGGTCTCCTTCCCCATTCTTTATTAGCATAAACATTTCCCCTCTATAGTGGGCTTGGAATCATCTAGTTTTTCATTGTAATAATGTACTTTCTCCTCCCCTGCACCTCCGCAAGCCCATTTCTCTGGAAACAACTCTCACATTGGTCCTCTCCTTTCAATGTTAAGGGACGTCATCTGGGCCCATGCAACCAGTCTCTCTGCCTTTAGGCTCTGCCCACCCAATCCTCTCTGCCTGTCACTACTGCCTGAAGCATGTTTCAGATCATATTCCCACCCAAAAACTGCCAGTGCCCCCACTCTCAGTTCCATACCTTTACTTTCAAGGTTTTTAATGATCTGCCTCAAACCTAGTTTTCTGCCAAACTTAGGATGGTCCAATCACATGGCATGCTGGGACCTCAGTGACAGAATCCAAGGGGGTGGGGTAACCAGGGTAGCCAGTGTGTATCCCAAAGCCTCCAATCTGGAGGTTGGGGCAATGCTTTAGGGCCCTAATGATGCTCAAAGTGAAATGGGGCTTCACCTGTACCTGGGCGCTGGGCTCGGATCCTCAGGGCAAAGATCCTAGGCAAGAGGATCAATGACTGGGTCCCAGCCAAGCTGCTTAAAAGCCAGGGCAGTACTAGAGGACCAGTTGGAAGTCCAGAGTCTTGGGAAAAGGAGGCAAAATCTCAACCCCTATGTATACAGCAACATGACGCTGGGAGGGAAGGAAGAAGGCAATGCAGTGGTCCTGGGCTTCTAGGTTAATTCTGAGGGTGGCCCCGCAACTGTTCATCTTTCTCTTCCCTGGCTTTAGGCATGTATCTTGCAAATAGTGCTTGCTTAATTGGTCTGACACAACTCCCTACACTTACCCCTTTCCATACAAAGTGCCAGGTCCTCTGAAAGCCCCCTATATCACCTGGCCAATTGGAATTTTCACAGCCAAGACAGAAAACAGGTGAGGTTTGGGTTGTAAATCTCCATCTTAGGCATTGAATAGGATGTGTAGCCAGTTCATGGAAGACGTTTTTCACTCTTCTGAAGACTTAGGAATAAAAAACGACCCTTACTATTATCATTTGGTCACAAGGCGTTCTTTTTCCACTTTAAAGAACCAAAACTTCCTCCAGTTCAGAAACAGTAAATGAATGGTCCACCATGTGCTGAGAACTTTTGCTGTTCACCATCATGGTTGCTCCTAGCAGCATCTATGCAAGCACCCCATGGATGCTATCCAGGGTTTCTTCTTTTTATTATTAATAGCTAACATTTACTGAGTGCTTACTATATGCCAGGCACTGTGCAAAGGGAAACACAATGCCTCAGTCCCAGGTAGTTCCTGGGAAATTGAACAGAACCTTAAATAGAAACTCTGAGGAGTTAGGAGAGTGAGGGCTCACTGGGGCTGCGACCCCAGGGGAGACCATACTCAACAGATGGTTTTGCAACAACCTCCGATTCAGGCCTGCTATATCACTTTCACTCACTCAAATAGTAGGCTTGGCATTTAGGGCGGGACAGGGGCATGGTGGGAGGTTTGGGGTGCTGTTCAGGCTTGGCCCTCACCAGCCTCTGCTGGGAATGGTGGCATGACTGTTGTGTAGGATGTTGGGGAGCCGGAAGAAGACTCTTCCTCAGCCCCTCCCACTCCATCCCAGCCCCGTCTCATCTCCCCACACCCTTCAAGGTTAAATATTAAAAATTCCCTTCACAGGGTGAGCTTTCAGTCCTTGATTCACTCCATACAGGCTTCAAATGCAAATAGCTCTCGAGAAGGTTAACAAGGTTGCCTCAAATTATTTGGCAAGAGTTGGGGAGAGGATGCCCAGGAACCCTGGCTGGCTGGAGAGTGGGGAGAAAAGGGGGCACAGTGGGAAGCTGTAGGCAAACACCTGCCATCATAGCATTGCAGAAGGCCCCAAAGGACCCAGCCAATGTGAGACAGGTTGGTTTAAAAGCCTCTCATGGGAAGAAACCCAGAGTGATGACAAGCAGAGCCAAGTTCGTGTCCCTGTGGATGAGAGTGTGGCTCTGGGAATGTGAAGCCTGGAGCAGGAGTCAGGGGTAGGGGGGCTCTAAGAGAGCTGCTCCGTGCCCAGAATTGTGCTGGAAATGGCTTAAGCAGTGGCCCGGTCAACTTGCTCATCCTAGGCCCCTCTTCCCAAATTTAAGATTTGAAAATGAATTATTTTAAAATGTCTCTGGAATCTTGTGTACAGTCTAACAAGGCATTTGAAATGTAAAGATTTGTGTATTTAGGAAAGCATGAGGTAAATTACCTTCATTGAAATACATGTACATATGCCAGTGCCCCCACTCTCAGTTCCATACCTTTACTTTCAAGGTTTTTAACCATCTGCCTCAAACCTAGTTTTCTGCCAAACTTAGGATGGCTCTACATATATATATGTAATACCACAGGGAGTAGGATTGTCTCAAACAATTCAGCATGTCGGCTTGTCAGAGACCTGTAGCCACCACCCTGTCCTTCCACAAAGAATGTAACTAACCAAAAACGCTGGTTCTGTAGCAATGACCGCATTTGAGAACAACCCCACCTCCTGCACTTAGTTCACCATCATTTCTCTTGGCCCTGCAAGAAGGAGGTCAGAATGCAGTTGTGTGGGGGGGAGGTCACTGCCACATTGCAGATCTTTTGCTCATGATGAAGCTTGGCAAGTTAGGCTGGGAGACGACAGGGCTCTCTCATCGGTGTTGATTTAGCTGCTATGGGTGGGGCTGGCTGGGAGGGCAAAGGGCACAGCCGTCCCCCATGCAATTCCATAATGGACAGTAGGATATAGGGGAAGGGTGTCTCACCAGAGGAGCAAGGTGGAGCCCAGATCACGGCTGTCATGCCTGAGAACAGTCTGCATTTAACAAGGAGCAGGCTTGTGGGGCCGGAAGGTCAGATCTGGGCTCTGATTTTCAGGAAAAAGCAAGGATGGGAGAGTGAGTGGGGACAAGAACAAAGGAGGAGGCTAAGAGGACAGTTTCCCTGTAGTGGGCTGCAGGAGCATGCCAAAGGGTGAGAGGATGGAGCACTTACCAGACTGCTTATCTGAAATGAGGAGGCTCCCTTAGGTAAAGCCAGAACACGGTGGTGAACCCTGAGGTGCAAGACTTTAGGTTTCAGCAACCCCCAAGGGGTGTGGGATGGTGGAGAAGCTGTGACTCAAGTAGCAGCTGTGGAACACTAGTGGCCAACCCAGGGGTGGACTATGGGGGGTGGGTGGTGAGTTGCTGCCACACTTTGGACAATGGGCAGAGTGGTGGCAGCTTGAACAAGAATTCCTGTCTCCAGATTGGGCTGGGAGTATGGCAGGATTGAGCACATGGATAACTCAGCTGTCAGGACCTGAGGAGGGCCAGGGATGGTAGGGGCTGGGGACAAGAGGCAAAAGGTAAGCAGTTTCATTCATTGAAAAATCACTGCACAACTGCTGAGTGCTCCCAACACCAACAGGCCAGGGATAGGAAGATGAGTAAGACATGGTCCTTACTCTTGAGAGGTTTGTGATTGCTGTAGGAGAGCTAGACTGGGGAAAATAGAGACCCCAGTGCCTTAAGATACTTAGTCAAACTCATGGTGCTTTGAAAGTATTATACAAAAGCAGCTCTCTATTACTCATATTTTACTCCAGTAATACTCTTTAGCTTATGCATATCAAATTTATTTACCCATGGATTATTCCACTGAGGCATTGAGCTTTTGAACATTCTACCTTCAACTCAGCTCTAAGATGCACATAGACTTTAGTTGCCAATAAAATTGGCTGGCAATCTGGAACTGCTTCAGGTCAGACACCAAGGTGGTGGTGCTTCTGTTTCATTTTATAGTGTTAGCCCCAGACCATTGAAGAAAACCAGGACTCAGCTGAATAATTACTTTGGGGGTCTTAAGTGAACAACTGGTTGGAGGGTATGAGGGAAGGTGAGGGCATCTGAGGGTAGGATGGAGACCTGGCCAGGGCAGAGTGAGGGGGAAAGATGTTTGGGCCCAGGAGACAAAGCCTGCATGGGAGACGCTGCCTTCTATACAGCAGCGATACCAATATCTGAGCTGTGGCTGCCCAGGAGTGCCGACAAGGCCCACACAGCTTCAAGGAAGTGGGACTTGTAGCATGTGAGACAGCCTGGTGTGAAGAAGCCCCAAATTCAAGTGGGCTCTGTTTCCTGGCCTATTCCAAACAGACCTGCCTGATTTGCCAGAGAACACAGTTACCAAGGTTCGTGTTGTGTTAGCTATGCCTGTGGGAGACAATAGGGTGAACACCACAGCAATGTTTAGTTTTCTTCTCTGTTGCCTGAGGAGCCTTGGTTGTTTTTTCTTAAAGGATATATTTTCCACTATTTTGATTGGATTTGTCCAGGGGTACTGGGAAGAACAAGATAAGCAAGAAGGGAAGGACTAAGAAATTTTCTTGCTTGTTCCTAAGTCCTATTTTTAGATTAGATTTTTAGATCTTGAGCTCATCACTATGTGCATTAGTTGTCATTGGGTAAGTCATGTCCAGGTGGGACACATGGTGGCAGCTCCACTCTTGCCAACCCTGCCCTCTATTGATGCCACCCACCTCACAGATAAATGTGCTGGGTAGGTTCAGCCAAAAGCTCTTTCTTTTAGAATCAGCCTCGGCAAGGCTAGAGTGACCTCCTGTTCCCTTCTAGAGGCCATCTAGAGATATATTCTGAATCTGCCGTGGCTCACTTCTCTCAAGATCTCTTGGGTCAGGTGTCAACTTCTCACCTATCCTTCAGCAAATGTATCCTCCTATGCGTGGATCCCTGCCTTTTATTTCCTTCTGGGTGATTTTCATCTGATTGCCTTGCTGCATAGGTACAAAGCAACAGGTCTGCAAAGTGAAAACAGCTGGGGAACTCTGAGTGGGGTGAGAGTGAATGGAGGAGGTGGTGGTATTTTCTTAAGGGGGTACTCACAGTGGGAGGGTCTTCATTTTTCTTGGGGAGGATTCCCTTTTCGCTGTCCAAGGAGGCTTCCTTACACCATGGGCTTTGGACATGCTTGGTAGTCAGGGCACACTTGGCTTTGAAATGCAACGTGCTAAGTGGAATAAGTACTTTGTACCCTGCTAGCTGATTGGTACCATCCTGTGGGTCAGATAGGAATCAACCTTCCAGGGAAAAAGAACAGACAAACAAAACAGACGAACAAGTGCCTGAAGACAGAAGTTTAATTGAGTGCTTCCTGGCCTTTATTTTAAACCCCCTCATCTAAAGATGTGCATCTGTCCCAGATTTGAGCTATGATGTGTGGAGAGGTAGAAGAGAGAATATTTATTTGCAAATGAGAGGTGTTGACCAGAACTCTGGGGATTTGGGTGAGGAGGGAAGCCAGGTTTTCTGTGGCAGGGGTGAAAAGGGAGAGCAAGGCAGAGAAGGGGCAATCCAGCAGGAGAGACGGGTAGAGTTATTATAGATGACTTTTCCTGGAGAGTTGGATCAGGCCCGTTGTGGGTGAGAGGGCAAATCTTTCCCAAGAATCCAAGTGGTAGAATAGGTCTGGCCTTCCCTTTAGGTGGTTATTGGAGAACTGGTGGGTGTGCATGTGGAGATGCGGATGCCTGACAAAGCCGGTCCAGCCTGGATTAGGGCAAGTAAGGTAGTTAGAGGTCTTTCTAAGGAGTGAGACTGTGGTGACAGGTGCCAAAAAAAAGAATGTTGATCAGACCCAACACCAGGCCTTGGGGGTGACAAAGTCTGGCAGAGTCAAAGTAATGAGAAAAGACAGTTTGAGAGAGAAAATGGGTCCAGTGGGCTAACACGAGTATGGAGGCTGTGAAGGCCCTGAGCTCTGGAAGCCCAGACTATTTATTGGTGATCAAAGAAACAGGTGGTGAGAATATGGGGGTCAAAAGGGCAAGCGCACGATCTACAGCTGTGATGGTTTAGCATTTCCTTTGAAGCATATGGAACATATTCTGCAACTTGAGATAATGAGGAGCATGTTCTTCCAGGTGAAGCTAGAAGCAAGGAGCCAGCAAGTCTAGACTCATCCCAGAGGCCGCGAGGGGTTTTATGCCCTGAGTCCTGGACATTATGTCAGACATACAAGCCCTACCTCAGCATTTTTCCCAACACTCAGCTTTTTCCCAACATGTCCCCCTTCTCTTTTTTGTAAAACTGTCACAGCTATCATTATTACTAGCATAAAAGGTGGCCTCTTTTTGTTTTTAAATTAATTGAGCAAGGCAATTGCAGGCTGTGCAGCCCTTAATTGCTGGTTGGTGATCCAACTTCATTTTTCTTAGCCCTTATTCCAAATGGAGTCACTCTGGTTTGAATGCTTCCCACGTATCTCTCCTTTCCCTTGGACAAGAGGACCCTTCATCCTAGGGGTTGCAGGATGAAAGTCCATCTTCTGTAACTTCTTCATGCTGAATAGGGGCGATGATACTCCTGCCTAACTATTAGGGTCTCTTGTATTCAGGGTAGAGAGGCACTCAGTCAGAAAGCATTGGTCCGTTAAGCATCTATAGGTAAAACCCTGGCACTCCAGCAGTTTTTCTCAGCTTCCTGTGCGGTTTTCTTGATCTGTCCCCATGTTATGGGGATTGCTCCCACACGGTTCCGTTCATCTCCATGAGGTAGAATTTTCCACTGATAATAAGAAACAGGCCCCTTCTAACAGAAGGCACAGAGAAAGCAAATCAAGACTTCTCAAACCTTCAATTTGCACTGTACAGGTGGGTCCACTAGATGCTGTGGCTCATGCTAGATTTTCAGATGTTTGGTGAGCACCCACGCAGGCACCTGATTGTCACCTGGAGAGACACAAGCAAATCGTCTTCCCCGTATAATTATCTTTCCTTTTTCCCAGTTCTTTGCATGTGCATCCCTCCACCATATATCTTGTCCAGCCTTTTTATTTTCCTTTTATCCTGTCAGGTGTTGTTCCACTGCAGTTATAGGTTGATCTTTTTGTAAATTAAAAAAATTTAATGTTAATAAAGCTAAATGCAATTGCATATGCAGTGTCTTACATTCCTAGTCCTTCTCCCAGGCGATATCCCATATTTATCATCATTTGTCTACTATTATTAATATATGGATCCATAGGAATAGGTATTTCAGGATCCCACTGTTGCAATAAATTGCAAGGAATACCCCATAAATTGACAGGAATAGGTGTAATAATAAACTGAATTTTCCCTTCCTGGCCATCCAGTCCTTGACATGGTAAAATCAAGGAACTTTGAAAAACCTCTGAGGCTGTTCCTATTCTCGTGATACCCATGGAAGCCTTTTGTTTGGCCCAGTGTCAGGGCCATTGATTTAGAGCAATAATAGAGACATCAGCTCAGCTCCAGTATCTACTAGTCCTTCAAAATCCTTTCCCTGAATAGTCACTGTGCAAATAGGTCTTTTGTTAGACGCTTGATTAACCCAATATACAACCTTTCCTGCAGGATTAGTACTACCAAAGCCTCCTTTCTTTTCACTGTGGTGCTTCCTAGTTTTATGTAGGGTAGCAGCAGCAACTGAGCAATTCTTTCTCCTGGGGAGGCAGACCACAGAGTCGAGCAACTAATAAGTAATTGAATTTCTCTGGTATAATCAGAGTCAGTTATTCCCATATACACAGAGACCTTTCAAATTTAGACTAGACCTTCCAAGTAATAGACCAACTGTTCCTGAGGGTAAGGGTCCTCTAACTCCCATAGGGAACTTTTTTGGCAGCTCCCCTGGAAGTAGAGAGATGGGAATTGTGCCAAAAAGGTCTACGGCAACACTGCCTGCTGTGGTGGGGGACAACTGTTGTATGCTTTTAACGGCACTGGTTGTGCTGAGTATGCCTGTTTGTTGAGGGGCCCGAGGCAGGCCACTCTTCCCGTTTCCCGAAAGAGGTTGTCCATCTTTGCTAAATTTAGGGTGACACTAATTTGCCTAGTGAGTGCCATTTTTACAATGGGGGCATACACCAGGGCTTTTCTGTTGATTGATGGTAGTAGTTCTTGCCTTTTGATTTCCTTTTCTACACTCCTTTATTGTGTGTCCAAATTGCCCACCATTGAAGCAAGAGCCTGAGAAACGGGGCATATTCTTTCCTACTCTTAATCTAGCCATAGCCTGAGCTAAAAGAGCAGCCTTATGTAAGTTACCGCCAATGCCATTACAAGCCTTAACATATTCAGAGTAATGGCTTTCTTGAATTCCCTTCCTCCTTGCTGGATTATAGTAATGGGAAATTGCCATGCTGCAAGGTCACCCTTGGCTCTAGCTTTTTGAATAGAATTTTGTATAGCACCACCAATTGCTCCAGGTTTTAATGTTGCAACTACAGGAGCAGTAAGTTTTTCAGCTAATTCCTTTTCTTGCCCATTAAGGGGAGACAGAGGAGGTGGCCATTCACTTAATTCAGCAGGTGGAGTCGATGGGCTAGTAAAACATACTTTTTTCAATTTCCCTTTCTTTTCTTTAATTTCCTCTGGTTTCTGTTCCTCACATTCAGAATCTGAAGTTAGTTTTTTACACTCGTCCTCCTCTTCCTCATCTGAATCTGCCTCATCATCTGTTTGAAATGGCTCAAGAGCTGCCTTTATTAGCACCCACACTGACCAAACAAAAACTGGAATTTTTGCTCCATCTTTATGTGCCTTTTTAAAATCTCTGCCAATTCTTTCCCATTCATCCAACCCCATAGTCCCTTGTTCAAGGAACCATGGGCAAAACTCCTTCACTGTACTAAAGAGTGACAACAAATTCTGGGTCCTAACTTTCACTTCCCCTCTTTGTAATAAATGCCTTAAGAAATTTAAATAAGAAGAATGTTTGCTTTCACTTTGTCCCACTGTTACCCTGGTTCTTCAGAGTGCTCAGCTTTCCCACTGAGCTTCCTTTAGTCATCGTCGGGTGTCCTTTGACGATGCATCCTCTGTTTTCACATGCTCTAGCGAATGTTCCTTCACCGGGGTCTTTGTTGCCCCACATTGGGCAGCCAGGAATGTTGGGGTGATCAGACCCAACACCAGGCACTGGGGGCCACAAAGTCTGGTGGAGTCAAAGGAATGAGAAAACACAGCTTGAGACAGAAAGTGGGTCCAAGGGGACAACACGAATATGGCGGCTGCGAAGGCCCGAAGCGCTGGAAGCCCAGACTATTTATTGGTGATCAAACAAAGAAACAGGTGGTGAGAATGTGGGGGGGGGGTGAAAGGGCAAGCACATGATCTACAGCTGTGACAGTTTAGCATTTCCTTTGCAGCATATGGAACATATTCTGCTACTTGAGATAATGAGGAGCATGTTCTTCCAGTTGAAGCTAGAAGCAAGGAGCCAGCAAGTCTAGACTCATCCCAGAGGCCACGAGGGGTTTTATGCCCTGAGCCCTGGACATTGTGTCAGACTTACAAGCCCTGCCTCAGCTTTTTTCCCAGTACTCAGGTTTTCCCAACAAGAAGATGAAGTGTCATGTCTTAGGAGCTCCATTCTACAAGGATGAAGTGAGACTGGAGAAAGGGATGAAATCAGTGAGGGTGGCTATCACCATGTGTCTTGAGGTCTGCTGCTCCTCAACTCCAGCCTCTCTCTCAGTTCTTCTCATTCCAGAGGTCCCTGTGGACTGTAACAAAGATTTTTCAGAATTCAGAGAGGCAACCAACGCAGGGGCAAGCTTGGTTTATTCATCTTTATTTGGTTTATTCTCATTCTTATTTCTCTTGCCTTTTCCACCTCTAATTCCTCCTTACTTTTCTTCTTCCATTTCTATCCCAAAATATAAGCCACAAAGAGAAATTTGGGGAATTAGAAGGAAGAGACTTTAAGGGAAAATGTATATGTCATTGGTATATGTGTCAGTTTTCACTCATAACTGGGGGTGGGGGAAGTCAGTATTTTCTTTCCTCTTGCTGAGGAAATTTCTTCTGAGCCTTAGCCACATCCCACTTGCACAGGGCATCATTCTTTTCTTTTTCCTCTGGCATATATCTCTACTTCAAATTCAAACTTGGCCAGTACCTCTGGCCAGCCAAGCAGCTGTCCCCTGGGAGAGAGACCAACACTCCTGCCCCTCACCGCCTGCTTCCCAAGGCTGCCCTAGGGCTCAGCTGAAGGAGGCGGTTGTGCTTTGCTGCCCCCTGTTGCTCAAGTCCTGCTCTTCCATAGGAGCTGCTGGGCTGGATGTCTGGATGTGACTTCTCCAGGCAGGTCCTCCTCTCCTGCCCGCAGTGCTCTGGCCTCTCAGAGTAGGTTTCTGTCCAGCACATGGACCCTGAAAGGGCTTGGAAAAAGCCCCCCTGCGTGGTACTGGCTGAGCTTCTCCTTGCTGCCCTAGGTAACTCCAGAGAGTGCCCCAAACACCTGGTATAGCCTTTATTCTTACCTAGTCAGTCATGTTTCTCTTCAGGCCTCTTCTAATAACAGTTTCCTGGAGAAATAGAATAGAGTTGTGGTCACTACACTGGAGTCTTCCTGGGATAGAAGTGGATCCTTTCTAAAGTAGAAGGGGCTGTGTAGCAAGGGGGCTGTGTGAGCATTTCTAGAAATGGTGTCTGCTGAATTTTCCACTGGGAAAGGGCAAGTCCTGGTGGAGTTAGCAGCAGCTGGGCAGTAAGCAATAGATAGCACCAGGGTCTCTGGATGCTCAGTGGGGGTGGCATCAGGGAACACTGGTTTCCCCAGTAAGAGGCGACTGGGCCTGCAGTGGCAGTCACTTCCACAGAGGATGCCCCGGAGCTTGGCATCTTTTACTGTGCTGTCTTCTTGGTCTGGAGGCAGGCACCCACTGTTCTAACTTCCCATTCCTGAGACTGGAAGATGGAGCTCATGTGGGCTGGACAGCTTCCCCAGCAGTGGTGGGTCAGGATGTGAGAGCACTGTGGTCCAGGTACCTGTGGACAAATGGCCTGCCACACTGCAAGACCCAAAATGACACTGGACTACATTCCTTGACACAGTTACAGCTGTACCAAAAATTTTTCTCCAACCTTCAAGTTGGAACATTTGTAAGCCAAGCCCTCATGGGTCCAAGCCTGTTTTCTTCACCACACCATACTGAGTGAGGGCAATGGCTTATTACAGACCATGGTATCTCCCTACCTCCACCCAGGCAGATGAGAACCTGGAGCCTGCCAAGGACTAGTGTCCAGAATGGTGCCCAAGTCACCTCCTGATAGGTAGGAAGTGGCCAAAACGAGGTGTAGGACCTCATGTCCTAGAGGTCAAAGCTAAGAGTCCAAGGCAAATGGCCACAAGGCAGAAAGAGCCAAACCAGAGCCCCCACAAAATGGCGAGACCAGGATGGATAGATAAGAAGAAGGGCAGGCTTTGGCCAGGTGCGGTGGCTCATGCCTGTAATCCCAGCACTTTGGGAGGCTGAGGTGGGCAGATCATGAGGTCAGGAGATCGAGACCATCCTGGCTAAGACTGTGAAACCCTGTCTCTACTAAAAATACAAAAAATTAGCGGGGCACAGTGGCAGGCGTCTGTAGTCCCAGCTACTCAGGAGGCTCAGGTAGGAGAATGGTGTGAACCCAGGAGGTGGAGCTTGCAGTGAGCAGAGATCGCACCACTGCACTCCAGCCTGCACGACAGAGCGAGACTCTGTCTAAAAAAAAAAAGAAGAAGAAGAAGAAGGGCAGGCTTTTAGTTTTAGATAAGTCCAAAGTACAAATGTGAGCAGAGTGGGCTCTTATGGAGGGAGCCAGTAACATGGGGTCTAGGACAAAGTAACAATTCAACCCCCTTAGACCCATCCCTTCTCTCTCTGTTTCTCCTTTAACTTCAAAGTTAACAAAAATATTTAATCGCATTCTAAATGCAAAAGCCCCGTGCAAACACTTGGAATTGGGAAAAGAGGAGAATATGACAGTTTCTGCCCTCAAGGAATATAAAGTTGAGTTCACAGCCTCTTTCTCTTTCAGCCTCCTCTTCTCTCTCTTATTCCTTCACCTAGCAGGTCCTAGGCAGCAACTGTATACCCAGACGTTGTTATTTCTCTTGCCTTTTCCACCTCTAATTCCTCCTTACTTTTCTTCTTCCATTTCTATCCCAAAATATAAGCCACAAAGAGAAATTTGGGGAATTAGAAGGAAGAGACTTCAAGGGAAAAAGTATATGTCATTGGCCTATGTATCAGTTTTCACTCATGGCTTGGTTTGGGGGAAGTCAGTGTTTTTTTCCTCTTGCTGAGGAAATTTTTTCTGAGCCTTAGCCACATCCCACTTGCCCAGGGCATCATTCTTTTCTTTTTTTCTGGTAAATGTCTCTACTTCATATTCAGGTTGGTTGTAGGTCTTCCACCTACTTTGTAGATGGAGGTGTGGGGGGTGATGCCAATCTGACAGTGACCAGCACTACAGAGAGGAATGGGAACCTTCTCATCCTCCTGCTGGGCTCCCACCCCAGCCCCCAGACCCCACCTTACCCTCTCCTGTGCAGTAGGGTTCATTCCCAGATGCCCTCCCAATCAAGCTGAGGGCATGAAGGCTTCTAGAATGGCAAGTACTTTGGAGGCTAGGAAGGGAACAAATCTTTAACACACTAGGTACTCTTTTTACTTCTTATCTTGCTTTTAATCCAAGTCTTTTGTCTCTTACTTGCTTGGTTTCTTCTCACCCAGGACAGAGTCACAGAGACCTTGAAGAATGGGGGAGGTTGAAAAAGGAGAAATGCAGGAAGGAGAGGTGTTGTGGAGTTATCCAGTGGAGGCTCGCATCCAGCTTTCTTTTGCCCCCAAAGATCTTGCGTCCTACCTCTTAAGAAGCTTGGAATGCCACTATTCCATTAAATCTTAAAGGAACTTGAGTCCTTCATTTAAAAATATGTTCCTAAAATGTGAATGTCCCTATGTGGGACAGTATTTAGCCGACAGTAAATTTGAAGGGAGGGTCTCAAGGGGCTCAAGGGACTGTGTCACCAGGAAAAGAGATAGAAGGGCATCTCCCCCCAAGTCAAATCCAATTGCATTTCCTCCCTCAGATGACGCTATATCTCAGTACAGGAGAGAAAATAAAAGGTAGAGAGATTTTTATCCAAGCACCCCCCCGGCCCCCAGGTGTACTCAACTGAACCTGACGCAGTGACACTCATGTTCACACATAGAACATCTGGCTAAAGGCTAAGATCACTTCAGATTTCCGACGTACATTTTCCTAAGCAGAGCATTTTTCTCTTAATTTTCCTTAAGAAAAGACTGTAAAGTAGTTCCACAATTCCCACATCTTCATACTCCACCCTGCACTCAAGTTTTCCTGGGACAGGTATCTATATGTGTGCATAAATCTATATTTACGGCATGTGTCTAGGACCCCCTGTGAGGAGACAAAGTTTCAGAGAGCCCAGCGACAATGTAACTCCATGGAAGGGAGGCATGATATTACTCTCTGTTCACAGGAGCGTACTCACAGATCTTTTCTCCTCCTTCTGGTCAGTTTTCTATTTGTGATTAGTAATTGGCTTCTCTTGGTACGCTACGATCTATTACAAAAGCCAAACATTCAGGGGGCGAGCTGAAATGACAAAATTTGACTATAATTTATGTTGGCCCCTGACATATATATTTTTTTAATGGTTTGGTCTCTAAGCAACTGATCTCTTAGCAACAACAAGCACCTTTATAAAAGATGGCACACGAAGAGTGATTGCCAGAAAAGCCACCCGGTTCTTAAACAGCCGTGCATCATTAGCAAAACTCACCATCTTCAAGAGTCCAAAAACTAGAAGTGACCAGCAGACCCAGGTAACCTTGATATTTGCGCATTTTCCTGGAAAAAAGAACTCATGCAACTGTTGAAGAGAACAAAATTCTTTGAAATATGTTCATTTTTGAGGTCTTATTAGTTGGTCTTGACTAACTTTTAATAATAGTATGTATTCTTTTAAATGACTGCCTTTTGATTTAAAAAAACAAACAAACATGATATTTGTGATCAGAAAACAGTTCACTTGAAGTATTTCATTGGCATGAGAATGGAAGGAGGGGAACAATCTATCCGTTTCAGAGTTTATTTCTGTAGGGTTTCATTTGATGGGAAAAGATTCACATCGTGGCAAAAATAGGACTATACAGAATGCCAACCAAGAGGTGTGCACTATTAGGGAAATATGTGTATTTATTTTCTAGTGTATTTTCAAACTGCTTAAATATTTAAAGAGTAGCAAAATAATTTTACTTTCAAACTTTAGTTTTTTAATCCAATGTCAATTCCAGTAGCAAGTGGTAGTCTTTTGTTGCAAGTGTTCAAGGACTGGTTTTTTCATTTGCTTTCATTGCCGTAAGAAAAGATTCATTACGAGACTAAAAATAGGAAAAATTACAGGCATCTGTACCTTGTTTGCTTTTTTCAGGTACCCAGGGATTGAAGACTTCAATGTCTTTCCAGAAAATTGGAATTAGAAATGGGAAAAAACTGTTATTTCATCTGTACTCCTTCAATTAAGATTGTGTAATTATAAACCCACTTGGGGTACTCAAAGGGCATAAAAAAGGAGATGTTTTATGGGGATGAAATAAAAATCCTCCTAATTGAACTTGGAAACAGTGTTACATAGAGATACTGCACATCTAAGTAAACAGACTAGAAAATTGCAGTTTCAATAAAGACAAGTTGAGATAGTGACACATCGTTTTATTTTTTATAAGAACTGCTTGTACCACTTTCTCTCTTTTTCTTTCTTTATTTCTTTTTCCTGTCTTTCTTTCTCTTTCTCTCTCTCTCTCTTTTCTTTTTTTTCTTTTTTCTTTTTTTTTTTTGGGGGGGGTGCCCTTTCTGAGGTGCAAATACCACTTTAAATTGAACTGTATGCTGACATTCTCTTGGAACCAGAAAATGGGATGCTTTGTCTGAATACAAAGCTTGGTGATGGGTCAGGGCATTCAAAACCAACACAGTCCCACAAATTTTGGGACTTACAGTTGCTCCTCTAAGCAAAGGCACCTCAATAGCACATTATGATTACATTTGATTTTAAAAGCTGCTTATGACTTGTATTTCTGTTACTGCTACCGACTTCAGGCAGGAATAATTCATTTTTGTGGTGGCTTTGCTTGGAAGTTAGAAAGTTGGGTGTTTTAGGTTGAATTGCAGAAATGTTTTTAAAGCAATGTACCATGAAATCATAGAGAAGCATATAGGTTTGTCCTTCAGAACTAAAATTGTATGTACTTGCAGTGTGGTAATTATTATAGAAATGGTTTGTGGCTTTAAAGTTAAGGAACTTGCATAAATAATCATAAGATGTAACTTGTGTTGGCTATGTCTGGATATATTTTCAGTTTTAACTGTACTGTAGTTTCCTAAAATATGAAGGGTAGTTAACATGAAAGCAAAGGTATGGCAACATTTATATTGTAAGTGGCAGCTAAGTTTTTGTAGTGGTTCTTTGGGACTTTACAAATCTAGTCACTGTGTCTTTTGAGTTCATGTGTTCTGAGTTTTATCTATCCATGAGGAAACAAGGGGGTCAGTGGGATTGTAGAGCTTGTCATTTTGGCTTGCTTAATGAGCCATCTGATGAAGATGGACAAACTCCTGCAAGACGTGAGATAGACTGTGAAATACTCTGATTAGACTGGCTGCTATAGACCAAGCCAAATCATTCTGCTGTGTTAAGATTAGTTATTTCCGAGACACACACGCACATTCACACACACACGCGTGTATATGAATGGTCTCAATATAAATCTGGAAATGAGAACAAGCCTCTCTATCAGTGAGAGCTTCCCAGGAAAAAGAATAGTTTTAATTCTGTGAATGATAGTTTCCATCATAATCTTTACTTGGTGTCTAGAAATCCTAGACAAACTTGATGGCTCTTTTCCTTCAAACCTCAGGCTGGAATCTGGTGTGGGGCAGGGCGGGGGGCACAGCAGCTGGCAGGCACGCTGTCAAGCAGTCCTGCTGTAGGGGCGATGTGTGCGAATGAATCCATTTACTTTGGACACCTTCCTACCTGAATGGAAACAATCAGGCAGGAGCTTGTTCAATAACTACATGATTGGCCTTTTGGCAGAATTCTTAAACTCTTATAAATAAGCCATACTTGGGATAATTTAGTCTTTCTCTGGTGAGAAGGAAACAAGAAAAAAAAATGTGAGCAGCCACTCTTGAGTTAGGTGCTTGACGAGGACTGGGCAATTTACAACATGCAGTTTTGTTTAACCTTTACAGCAACTGTGCAGAAGTCTCAGTGTCCCCATTTCACACATGCCTAATTCAGACCCAGCAGTTTGCTAAGATGTTACCTAAACAGTGAATAGCAAAGTTGGGATTTCAACCCAGGACAGTCTGACTCCCAAGCCTGTGCATTTTCCTTGTGTCACAATGGCACAAGCAGCAATTTAAAACTGACACTAAATAGTCTCTCTGGTCTTAGTAAACCAAAAGCTCTGAGTAGTTGGGCTGGCAGTGAAGATTCAGGCATCTTTTCACAGAAGAGACTCCTTAGCTACTGGTTCTGTTGGTTGGAATAACTCAGGTCCTGTGTTTTCAAGGCTGCCATTGGCTATGAACCAGAGGTGGGCGCTCAGTTAGGCTGTGGCCATGGTGGCCACAGGCCATGGCACCATTTCTTGCCGTGATGCACATCCCAAGTGAAGTGGGGTAGGACTCTTTGAGGTTCCCTTTCTGTGTGAACAGTTCTGAGAACTGGGTTTTCTGGATGTCCCCTCCCCCCCGACCCAGGCCACAACAGCTAGGGACTGCGCAAGCAGAGCGGAAGCCAAACCATGATCCAGAATGGGCCAAGTGACATGCCACCAAGCTACGGTGAAGGAGAGAGAGCCAAAGTGCGGCTGGGGCAGGCCTGAGAGTGGGGGTGAGATAATGATAGAGAAAGCAGAGTCTTCTCTCCAAAGTTTCAGGATTTCGGTATGCTGTCCCCTCTGGTTTATTATGTTGCCCCTTCTCTCTTCTTCAAATACCCCGACAAAGGGATCAATCTTAGAGAGTTCATTAAAAAATATATGTATATATATATTCTCCGAAATAGTATTTGGGCAGGAGATGATGTATACAGGAGTGAGGGCCAGGGTGGCTGTAACCAGTCCTGGAATAAAGCCTCTGTACATCTCTATTTCTTGTGATCCTTCCATCACTCAGACACTTGGAGCATCGTGCCCAAAGCCAGACAGTTCATGTAGGTGGGACTCAAACTCAGTCTTTTGACTGGAACCGCTGTGGCTCTTTCCTACATCTGGGAAATCTGATGGTATTTGTAGGCAGATACAGATTCTGAGGTGGTCTGCCTTAAACTCGGCATGACCATCAAGTGAATACGGAGAGAGCTCTTCACCTGACTTAGAGATTGCTTAGTTTGGACTTCTTGGAGGTGAGGGGCCTGGGTTGAAGTGATTTTCCCAAGGGCTGTGCAGCTAGGCAAAGGTGGGATAGAGCTCAGTTCTCTTGACTCGCATTCCAGTGCTCTTTCCTCTGTACCATAATAGTTGCTATTCCTAAGAAGGGGGTGAGAGTAAACTATTACCCTTATTTTACGGATAGGAAAACTGAGGGCATAGTTAGATTAGGGATAACTGCCACTCCAAAACTATGAAAGTTATTAAATCTATGAGAGTGATTTAACTAACTGCTTTCCTGGATTAAAAATTTTCATTCTGCCTGCTGAATATAAATAAGGTACAGTGTTAAAATAAACACATCAGAGTGTCCCAACACTATTCACCCTGTTGATCATATAGTTTCTCTCCTGTATAAAAAGTGAGGAAGGGGACCAGGTATGGTGGCTCACGCTTGTAATCCTATCACTTTGGGAGGCCAAGGTGGGTGGATCATGAGGTCCGGAGTTTGAGACCAGCCTGGCCAGCATGGTGAAACCCTGCCTCTACAAAAATTAGCTGGGTGTGGTGATGTGCACCTGTAGTCCCAGCTACTCAGGATGCTGAGGCAGGAGAACTGCTTGAAACCGGAAGGGTGGAGGTTGCAGTGAGCCAAGATCGCGCCACTGCACTCCAGCCTGGGCAAAAGAGCAAAACTCCGTCTCAAAAAAAAAAAAGTGAGAAAGTGAATGGAAAAATGGTCCATCCCCTCATGAAGCTTGGTGTCCTAACAGAGTATGCATTTATGGAATCCCTGAAAAAGACAAATCAGTGTATATCTGCATATCTGTCTATCTCAACTGTCACAGCCAAACTCCACACCAAAAATCATAACCAGAGGCATTGTAAGCAGTCGTCTTTGTGGATTTTTCTCCTGTTGGAACAGGTGTTTCCCCTATAGATAATTACAAACTTCATATCTGAGCTTGGTACTACTCTAGAGGAGGCTCTAGCAAAACTACCCTGCTGTAGAGGAGCAATTATAGGAACTCTGTAATTCTGATGACAGTTCTAAAAATGTAATGTGAGGGTACGAACTCATAAATATACAGTTCTCTGTGCCAGGTTCTGTGCTAAGACCTACACATAACTTTTCTTATTTAGTGCTCACAACCTATGATGTTGATATTCTGAGCACCATTTTCCAGATGAGGAAGCTCAAACTCTTCTGCCAATGAGGCCAACACCATAGAGTGGTGTTTGTCTATTCAGTGTATATTTTATTGCACTCAAATGATGTACCTGGCACTGGTCTAGATGCTGGTGCTATAAAGTTAAATAAGACACGATCCTTGTCTTGAAGAAGCTCATAGCCTAATGAAGCTCACTTCCAGTTAAATTTGGGAACTTCTGCTCTTCGGGCTAGTCTAATAGCACATAAGAGATTTACTCCGGAACACATATCTTGAAGGTTGGGAAGGGTTGGAGAAGAAATACTAGGATAGGAAGAGATAGGGCTGAGGTTAAAACTGAAGGGAAAAATTGAAGTTGGACAGAAAGTTGGCACTCATGGTGTGTAGAATACAGTGGGCACAAGTATGGATGAGAGAGTGCCAGGTTGTGCAAAAGGGTCAGCCAGCCTTGTGTTTCTCACTTGGCTGAAGGAGTTCCACATTGACGCATAATATAAACAATGAACTTGGTGATATAGGATGATGGTAGAAAATCCTAAAAACTAAGCAAAGGAGTTTGGATGTAGTGAACAGATAATAAAGAGCTGGTACAAAATCTTCTGCAGATGCAAACACTGCTGGCTTTTTAATGTCACCAGATTGTGAACACCTATGATGTAAAAAGTGCCAGAGGAAAAGATTTTTGTCAGAGTAACATTGACCCTGATGTGGGGATAATACAAACTAGAAGATCAGTCTTTGGAAATCCTTGGACTGATAAATCAAAGAGTGGCAGTAGCCACAGAGAATATAGCCTAACCCAAGACTAGTTCAGAGAAAACAATGGCCTAGGCTCAGTGAGTAGATATAGGAGAGGAAGGAAAGAAAACCAAAAGGATGGTGGGATCCCTAGAACTAAAGAGAAGTTTAAGGCTTAGCTACCTGTTTCTGCAGAATTGTGGTGGAGCTAGTTTGTCAACAAGATTTATTAGATCTTGTAAATTGTCCATCCAAGTGAGAACATTCCTTGGAGATGTTAAATATGTCGCCCAAACTATACATCAAGACACATTGGGTCTTAGAAAAGATGTACTCTTTTGAGAGTACAGGAAGACAGGGGAACAATCTGGAAAGCATCATTTAAATGCTAAACTATTAGAAATTTCAAGGTACTATAATGTTTTATGGGTATATTAGGGTTAACTAGGTAGTCAGAACTTTAGGTGACTGGCAGGCTTGGTTAGAAGGGTCTTGCTCCTACAGGTGCTTGAAAGAGCATCTCTAAGAATGAGAGAGGGACAGAAGATCTGGAGACCACAGACTGCATGACCTGGGTGATTAAGAAGAGGGGGATACAAAAAGAATCAGGACAGAGTATGAGTAAGAAGTGACCAGAGACTTGAGAAGAGAACCAGAAACAAACAGCCACATGGTTCCAAGGAGACGTTCTCTGCAAAGGCAGCAGAGAAGTAAAAAAAAAAAATGCTTAGACTTGCACATAGTTCATCAGACAGGGTGACAGGGAGGCCACTGATACCCTCAGAAAGCAATCTGGGAGGAACAGGAACCTAGGAAACGAGACTTGGTGGCAGGTGTTGTGGGGGTGGAATGCCAGAGCCTAGTCAGGCCTCCAGACCCACAGTGTCACGTGCTGAATGAACACAAGACAGTCAGTCTAAAGACTTGGGCCTCAGCAGAGACCCATTTTGGAATCTGTCTGCCTGTGTAGCCTGGGGATAGTCAGCTTGCAGTGGGAGGAAAGAGCATGAACTCTGGAGTCAGACGAATGGATTTTGGTCTTTCCTCAGAAAGAAACCAACTGTTGAGACCCTATCAAAGAGATTTAATTTCTACTTCTTCATCTTTAAAATGGAGCTACTTCTACTTATCTCACACAGTGGTTTCCTTTTTTAATTTTAAAGACTCAAATGAGATAAGATGCCTATAAAATATGGGGGAGGTGTTGAGTAAATACCAATTTCCCTAGAACAGTGGCTGGTTATACTGTGTTATTTGGAGTATGAGATTTCTTTGGAAACTTCTAGAAGCTGTTTTTGAGGGTGAAGGGGTTCTTCCAGGCAGGGATAGGGATACTGATTGGAGGAGCTCCGGCTACCCACACCCTAGTCTTACCAGAGCACTGGGATCCCCTAGAAGCTTTTGTTTAAGAGGGTTGGGGGAGGAAGCAGAGACCAAACTACTGGGACTAGTAATGAATTCAGCAAGGTTTCAGTTCAGGATACAAGGTTAGCATACAAAATCCAATTGTATTCTTATATACTATCAGCAGTCAATTAGAACATAAAAAATTTAAAACAATTTCAATACAGTAGTACCAAAAAAAAAAAAAAAACACAGAATACATAGGAATAAATCTATCAAAAGATGTCTAAGACCTCTACACCAGAAATTACAAAACATTACTGAGAGAAATTGAAAAGAACCTAAGTACATGGTGAGATATAGCACGTTCATGGATAATTGGCTGTATTGATCTATAGAGCCAGTGAACTGCCACTTAAAATTTCAGTAGGCTTTTTGGGGTAGAATTTCAGAAGCTGATTTCTAAAATGTATGCGGAAATGCAAAATACCTAGAATAACCAATGTGTGTGTTTGTTAGGAACCTTTAAGAAGCAGGTGGCAAGACTGTATTAAACAGGGGCTTACAGTGGCAAATGACTGGGAAAGATAAAAAGGAAGGGAGTAGGCCAAAAAGCTTTCAGTCCCCAGTATAGGTCTGAAATCTGTGAAAGAAGAGAGGGAAGGATGAGTGGCATGGAAAGGGCTTCAGATCACAGTGTAGCTCTGAGAGAGTTTCAGCCAGCAGTAGGAAACCCCCAAGCAAAGATTGCTTGTTGGAAGAGTCCTGCCTTGGCTGGAATGGGCTACCACTAGTACCTTTAGCATGCTTGTCATTGTTTAGGAGCTACCCAGAGAAATATGGCCTTTCTGTGAACATGGTGGTGAATCCATAGGGTGGAACTGTCAACTATGCTCCAAATAGTAGTAGTAGTGGTAGTTGTTGTTTTAAGGAGATTTGAGCAGTGCAACTCCATAAAGTAATTAAAAAAAAAAAAAAAAGAACCAAGTTGGAGAGCTCATCCTCCAATTTACTAATCTTGCTTTTCTATTTTAAGACTTACTATAGCTATAGTAGTCAAAACAGCTTTGTGTTGGCAAAAAATAAACATATAGATTAATGGAACAGAACAGAAAATCCAGAAACAGACCCATACGTATATTGCCAATTTTTAACAAAAGTACTAAGGCAATTCAATTTGAGGGGGAAAAAAGGGCCTTTTCAACAAATGGTGCTGGATATATCCATAAGAAAGAGAAACTAATAACCCTATTAACCCTTACCTCATACCATATACAAAATTTAACTCAAAATGGATCATAGACCTACATATAAAACCTACAAGTGGTACACTTATAGAAGAAAACAGGAGGTGACCTTGGAGTAGACAAAGGTCTCTCAGAACACAAAAAAAGTAGGAGCCATAAAAACACTTGACAAACTTGATCAAACATTTAAAACTTTTGATCCTCAATAGACACAAAGAAAATAAAGCAGAGCACAGACTAGGAGAAAGTATTCAAAACTCACGATTCAAAACACACGTATCAGACAACTCGAATCCAAAACATATATTTTTTAAAAAGCCAGTAAGACAATCCCCTTTTTTTTATGGGAAAAAAGATTTGGCCAGATGCTTCATAAAAGATATATGAATGGCCAGTAAGTTCATTGGAAAATGCTCAAAATTATTAACAATCAGGAAAATGCAAATTAAGATCACAATCAGATACCTCTAGAATGGCTAAAATTCAAGACTGAGAATGTGAAGCAACTAGAACTCTCATATACTGCTGGTGGGAATGCAGTGGCACCTCAGAAGAGTTTCTTAAAAAGTTAAACATACACCTGCTATACAGCCACTGTTAGATTTTTACACAAGAGAAGTGAAATATATGTCCACACAAAGACTTGCACACTGACATCCATCATAGCCTTGCTTGAAACAGCCAAAACAACAAAAGAGAAACAACCGAAATGTTCCTTAAGAAGTGAATGGATAAACTGTGGCATAGCGATGCAACTGGGTACTACTCAGCAATATTAAGGAACAAACTGTTGATATGAACAACAAGAATGAATCTCAAAATCAATATGCTAAGTAAGAGAAGCCAGATGAAAAAGAGTACAGACTGTTTGATTATAAAGACAATAGAATTTCAGAAAGCACAAACTGATCAATAATGACAGGGAGCAAATCAGTGGTTATCAGGGGATGGGGGTGGAGGAAGGATGAATGACAAGTGGGTGATGGAAATTAAATGCCACCTTGATTTTGGTAATGGTTTCACAAGTGCGTGTGTATGTGTTAGAGCTCATAAAATAGTACACTTTAAATACTTGAGGTTTATTGCATGTTACTCATGCTTTGGTGAAGTCCTTTAAATGGGATGGAAGGAAAGCAACCCCACCTCTACAGTAAAAAGATTTGACACGTGCTCTGGAGGAAACCTAGGGGGAAGTGATATGGTGCTTTGCTTTCATATTTATCTATTTAGTATCTGCTTCTTCCCCAGGGCGGGGAAGGGCGAAGGTGGAGCAGCGTCTAGGGCCAACCAGCTGCGGGGTTCAGGCTCCTTCTAGTGCTCTCGCCTGCTAAGCTGGGGTGGGTACAGGGAAGACCCTTCCCCGGGGCATGGGGAGCAGACAGGGCTGGTTTCAACGGCAATCCGCCATAGGGTCCCGCGCTCACAAGCGGTCCCGCTTGGAATTTAATGCTCTGCAGTCACCATATGAAATTCTTAATCATTTCTTCTTCGAATTAGTGTTTTGTAAGTGAAGCGCAATAACACAGAGGATGCTCGAGAGCTTGGACTCTTGTCTCACTCTGGTCGCGTCTCCTGCGTCTTCCTGGGACGCGTTCTGTACCCCCTACCCGGCGAACGCCGCTGCCTTCCGCCCTGGGCAGTGGCCGGCCACGGAGGTGGGGGCGGCGCAGGCCTGGGTGCACAGCCAAGGGACCTCGCCGCAGCGCCGGGTCGCCTAAGAGGGTCGGCCTTTGCCCCGCCAGCGTCCCTGTGCCCAAGGCCGCGCAATATTAACTAGCAAATAAACCCCGTCGAGAAAGGTGGACAGAAAGACCACAGGAGAAACTGAAAGGCTTTTTCCTGCTTTTTGAACACGGGCCCCCCGCGTTTTCATTTTGCACTGGCTTGAGCAGATTCTGTGGGCGGCACCGACTGCAGGCAGCCGGCTGGAGAGCGCTCGCGGCCCCACTGCCTCGCCTAGTGCCCGGGCTGCCACAGCTGTGAATGGAACACAAGCAGAGGAGCTGATTTTGCTCCCGAAAGCGTCCAACAAAAATTTGGCTCCATTCGCCCTGCTTGGGAGTGACAAAGGCCCAAGCTTTGTCATGAAAAGCCGGAAACGGAGGGCAGCTTTGCTCTCCAGAGCAGGGAATGTGTCTGGGTAGAAGCAAGGAAAGTTCCTTCCCGCCTCAGATTTTCTTCTGGATGCAGACTGCCCTGTTCTTTGACTTCTTCTCCAGTGTGGAATAAGGTTGAGGGTCTCAATTTGGTGAAAAAAGTAACCATGACAACAGCCACATCGTGGAGAGCATAGTAAAATGTGGAAAGCTCACTGGCAATGCCTTCCCTTCCAGATTGAAAGCTCCTAGTCAGACAACGACTCAACTGCGCCAAAAGAGCGGAAGGGAAGACCAGACCAGGGAAAGCTTCCTGTGCCCTGCCCTGGGGCCTTCCACAGATTAGGGGACCTCCGTGATTTGTCAACTCTTTGCCTCCAGCTTTCTCACACGGTCCGGGGCTGCTTTCGAGAGCTTATACTGAAAGGGCAAGAGCAGAGATGAGCTGTTTTTAGGAAACGTGTGTTACAAATAGAGTAAACTCATGGAATTTCAAAATAAAAATAAACTTGGAAAGTTCCATTAAAAGGCTTAGGGACTGATAGAAATTGTGCACGAATCCTTGACTCCGAGGGTTGAAGAAGGACTGGCAGAAGCTTGTCCACCTTCATCTAGGTGAGGAGGGATGTGCTTCTCTTCCTGCCACGGGGGAGGCTTCCCACTCAGTCCTCCTTCCATAGGCAGGACGAAGCAATCGCATCTTTAGGGGGCACTGGTTGGAAAGAGAGACAGGTGGCCTGGGCTCCAAACTCTGTCACTAATTAGCTGTGAGACCTTGGGTACATAGTTTAACCTCTTAGGATGCTCCAGTGCTTGCCCTGCTCTGTCCGTGGAGATGCAAGTGCCTCGCAAGGAGAGGAATGTGTCATGTATATAATGTGATGTGTAGGCGCACATTCTCATGTGTTCATTTTTCTTTGCTCTTCTCCCAGCCTGGCAGAGAAGGGTTGATTGGATCTGGAAGCTTTTTGTGAGGTGAGAGCAAAATCTTTCCTCAGCTGGCTCTGGGCTGCACAGCTGGGGAGACTTTGGGAGAGAACTGAAGCTTCCTTTACCTTTGTGCAAAGGAAGCCAGCCATTTCCCTCAAGGCTCGCGGAAGCTAGATTTGCTATGATGCTGGAGCTATCACTAGATTTATCAAGACCAGGCATATCCTCTAGCCTGTAGCCTGACTGGCTCAGTGGGCATCCGGGGATCCGAATGAAGCTCAAACAGCTAAAAAGGGCAGTCAGGTAACAACCAGAGTATAATAAACTGTGGGGGAATGGTTGGCACTGAGGAGAGCAGAGAGCCCCTGCCCTGCGGAAAGAGGGCAGTCCTTGCTTGGGGACAGCTGGTTGTTGCTACAAGGTAATGTGATTCCTCTGGAGCCAGATCTGATTTTTTTATTAAAAGAGGCCTGAAATCTGCACTTTTAAAATTTAAGATATCCAAAATTTTAAATAAAGACAACGAAAGCAAATGTAAAACTCAGTATAAGCCAAAAGAAGACAGGTGAGCAGGTTGAGTGGGTGAATGATAGGAAACTGCAGTAGGGACTGGGAAATCTGAGAGCAATGCGCTTTTGCCCGGGTTCCCACAGAGAGCCCTGACAGGAGCACCTCCGCCTCCCTCAGCCTCTCTTCCTCCCTCCAGGCTAAGGAGACTTTCTGTCTGTCCTCATCCCTTTTGTTCAAGTCATTGTTGTGGCCAATCCTTGCCTAACCTTTATAGGATCTGGATTTTGAAACTCAAAATATTTATTGTTTTCCATCTGCTTTCTGCTTCCCTTAGGCAATGAAAAATGCTCAGCTGACTTAATATGGGGAGGGAATAAAGGGTAAACAGGTCAACATCTCAGAGGGAAGGGAGGACATGGAATGCTGTCTGACCTGCCCGCAGCCCAGGGGAGGTGGGATCCAGGATGGGAGGCTATACTGGGTGGATAAATGCCAAATGCCACACACATAGCCTTAGGGGCCCAAATGGGGCAGTGTGCTTGGGAAGTTAGGCCCAGTTTGATAGAGCTGGGCAGAGTGCAGGGCAAGTGGCAGGGGATGAGACTGGAAAGGTGGGTGAAATAGGATTTACGTAACATAAGAAAGTGTGATTGGCTCAAATGTCTGATTACTTATGTGTTATTTTTGTAAAACTGGTGGCCCGACCCTACATTGGTTTCGTATAATTTAACATCTGTACACTTTGAAGTGACATACATTCAAGAACCTTCAGAGTCTCAGCAACCATGACCTGAAAACCACATCTATCCTAATTTGGGGGTGGTCTTGATCTCTATGAAGTATCCAGACTGATACTGATTGGACTTATTTGAGGATATCAAGTAACATCGGACTTCACTGAGAGGTGTGCCACAGCTGTAACCAAGTGACTGCTACTACTTTCTGCCTGCACCCCACCCCAGTTCCTGTTCCCTGTTTCCCCAGCTCCATCCAACTCTTCTTGTTCCCCAGTGATCCTTCCAACTCTATATCTCTTTACTATATTGGGGCTGGCCCCTGAAGACTCCATTTTTTCCTGCTGCCTTGCATTTTCAATAATAAATTCTACAATTTCAGTGCTGGGGGCTGGTGTTGGTGTCTTCCAGGCAACTCACTGCTGTCCCTTGACCATTACTCTTTCTTTCTGAAAGACTGAAATCTCCTGTAAGGTTCACACTATCCACCAATTCACCCTGTCTCCCCTACTAACCAAAGGCTTTGGTATCTTTCTCGGGGTCTTACCCTCTCCCCTGACTCCTGCCATCATTCTAAGTAACTGAATGTCCCTGTGGTTGATCCAACCAGTGCCCTGACTGCCCAGTTCCATGATGACTGCACCTTCAGTGATGTTATTTGCCCTTTCACCTCAGCACACTCACATGGCCACAGCAGTGACCCTGTCATCATCAGAAACTGTGCCTCCTCTGAAATCTCATTCTCTTGCCACCATCCTCTAGCTCCCTTGCTCAAGTCCCTTCTCTACAGCAGTGCTCCAGCCCCAATGAGATTTCCAAGCCAATGGTCCCTCCACTTTGCCTATGTCCATAAATTTCCTCCTGTCTTCATTTTCTTTTGTATCTAGTTCAGAGACCATGGTTCTTCCTACAGTGTCCTAAAAATACCACTAAATCCTTTATTGACTTCTCAGTTGTTCCCAGATTTACTCATGCCTGTTGCCTGAACAGATCAGAATTACTGGAGAATGTGACACAACTGGGCATTTTGGCTGCTTCATGCTCTCCAAACTCAGCTGGGACCTCCACACTGCCTGGCAGGTTTACTATGCTTTTCTAGAAGCTCCCTCCATGTTCACAATCACAATTTCATTTCTTCCTCTCAGAGCTGGAATGCTTGCAAACCCTTTATTCCCAGAGAAGCAGCCTGGGAGGATTGGATGGGTCCATTGGATTTGCTCCTGTCCTCTCCTCTTATCACCACCTCCAGCAAAGGACGGTCCCTCCACAGGTGCCTGGATGCCATGCCTTCCTCCCTGGTCAGGGCTCTTGTTCCGTCAGCTATACCCTCTCTTTTCCAAATCTTTGACCTCTTCCTTACTACTGGATTTTTCCCTTCAGCACTCAAATATGTGAGAGCATCCACCCTCACAAACAAAGCCAAGCAAGTGAAAACTTCCCTAACTCCACGCCTCTGTCAAGCTGTCACCAATTCGGTCTATTCTCCTTTTACATCCATGCTTTTTGACTATTATGCATAGGCACTGCCTCTACTTTATCTCCTCCTCTCCTTTCCATTCTGGTTTCCTGCTTCCTGCTTCCTGCTTCATTGCAGAAACTGCTCTTGCTGTGGTCACCAGTCACTCCCTTGCTTTATCCAATGTCAATGTTCTGCCTGCATCTGACTTGACCACTCAGCAACACTTCATACAGTTAACCATATCTTCCTTCTTGAAACACTCTCTCCTCAACTTTGGTGATAAAACAGGGTTTTTATTTGTTTGTTTTATTTATACCTTATGACAGTTCTTTCTGAGGATTTTTTTGTCTGTTCCTTTTCCACCAAATTCTTGAGTTCTTTGGGAGCTCATCTCACAACATATTCTCCCTTGCAATTTCAGCTTCTCTCAAGACCTTAAATACCATCTCTACAGTGGCCAAAGTTAGGTCCCCTGGTTTCATCTTTGCTGAAATCTTAACTTTTCCTTCACAGAACTGAAATTAAGTACTTACTTGGGTGATTATCTATAATTTGCTTGTCTCGCCTCCTAGACTATAAGCTCCAGGAGTGCAAGCAATGTCTTTTTTTTTTTATTCACGACTTCCATAATCCATTGAGTCAGCTTCAATGTCAACTTCTACCCAATGGGTTCATGCTCTGTCTGCCACAGGCCAAAGCAAGTATCATGAAATTTTCTAAGAGCTAGGACATGTCATTGCAGCCTTTTCTCCAAATTTAAGTGTGCAGTTATATATTCTTTATTGCAGAACAGGAAGTCAAGTAGTTTCTTTTGCCAGAAATGGGGAAATCTTATATTAATAACCCTAGCACTAGGAGAGTGAGAAGTCTTCAAGTCTGTGAGTCCAGGCATGACATAGCAAACTCCATAGATTTTGGAAGGCTAACTGTCAGCAGTAAGGAAGAAGAATTGGTAGGAGGAGAGAATAGGGGCAGGGTTATTTGTTGTGATTCTGTTTCAGGGGAGGGCTGATGAAAGCCTTTGCTCACGGATGGCCTTGAGAATAGAGAGATGCTGAGACCACCTTAGTTGGGGAGACCCTAACCCAGTGGCGCTAGAGGAATCAAAGACACACACACAGAAATATAGCATGTGGAGTGGGAAATCAGGGGTCTCACAGCCTTCAGATATGAGAGCCCTGAACAGAGATTTACCCACATATTTATTGACAGCAAGCCAGTGATAAATATTGTTTCTATAGAATATAGATTTACTAAAAGTATTCCTTATGGGAAACAAACGGATGGGCTCTGGCTAGTTATCTGCAGCAGGAACATGTCCTTAAGGCACAGATCGCTCATGCTATTGTTTGTAGCTTAGGAACGCCTTTAAGTGGTTTTCCACCCTGGGTGGGCCAGGTGTTCCTTGCCCTCATTCCAGTAAACCCACAACCTTCAGCGTGGGCATTATGGCCATCACCAACATGTCACGATGCTGCAGAGATTTTGTTTATGGCCAGTTTTGGGGCCAGTTTATGGCCAGATTTGGGGGCCTGTTCCCAACAGAGGGGAGAGACTTTCAGAGATGAAATAACAACTGATTGGGGTGATATGGTGGGCAGTGAGAGGTGGCCCAGAACCTGAAGACTCTACTGCTTCAACCATCATCCTCTCCAGTGGGCCCTCACATGTATGCTGTTCTTACTCTCTGGGAGGACCTGCCCCTCCCTTCTCTCCTTGTAATTCTATTTCTCCACCATGACCTCTATGAAACTCGCCTTGACTACCCCTGGGAAAGTAACTCTTTCTTTCCTCTTTACCCCAACAGCAATTGTCAAATGGTCAGTTTTATTTCCAGTTGTATGCAACACGAGTGCTCGTGCAGTTAGCTATATCAAGGCATTGTGCCATCTGTAATGAAATGGCTAAAAAAACCCATACATTTGAAGAAACACACTTGCTTTCTTTCTTTCCTTGACTTGCAATTAGTATTAACTGACCAAAAGCATTATCTTCCTCTTTTTGCTTTTTTATGAAGTTTTGGTAGGTCGTGTTAATAATACCCGTTACTCATTTCTCTGATAAGATTATAGAATTCCAAGGTCTTGGATGATATTGGCCTGCTCCTTCTGTTATGGGTGGGTCTTTGTTCTTAGTGATCCCAAGATGGGGTGGGCTGCTCCCAAGATGGCAGCAAGGCTTTCGTTCTCTGACCTGGGGTTCTTGGTCTCACAGATTCCAAGGAATGGAACCTTGGGCCATGCGGTGAGTGTTATAGCTCTATTAGAAGCCATGGGTCACGGAAGAGAACCGTGGAACCCAGCGACTAGTGTTCGGCTCGATTAGGATGAACCCGGGCACTTAGCCGTGCAGGAACAATGGCAAGCCTCTAGACTGATCGGGAGCAGTGATGGGTGCCTCGCTGGATCAGAAGGACAGTGGACACCCTGCCAGATCCGGAGGGGTGGGAGTCAACGGCAGGTCTGTGATGGTGGCATTCAGCAGTGGTGGACTGTGAGTGAAAGCTCAGCTCGAGCAGGAACACACACAGACCAGGAGAGTGTGCAGTTGCAAGATTTAATAGAGTGAAAACATGGCTCCCATACAAGGGGAGGGAACCCAAAGGGGGTTGTCCATGCCTGGCTCGAATGCCTGGGGTTTATAGCCCGATTATTGTCCCTCCCCCTGTGCTCTCAGGTGATACATGATTTGACCATTTCTTTACCTCCTGCTTTTAGCTTACTTTGTATTTTAGTGAGCCCTCTTTACTACCTGATTGGCCCAGTGTGAGCTGAGATACAAGCCCCATGTTTAAAGGTAGGTGTGGTCACCTTCTCCAGCTAGGTTTAGGAATTCTTAGTCAGCCTAGGAAATCTATCTAGTCCTGTCTCTTACTTCCTTTGATTTTGAAGTAAACAATCTCTTAACTTTGGGATAGCCTGAGACACCGCCTCTGACTTCTAAATGACTCAATATCCTGAAAAACCATGGTAATCGTACTCCAGCTCAGCTGGTTCCAATTAACCTCTTTCCAAGCTATCTGTGTGGGCCTGCTTTAGCCTTTTAAAAGGAACCAGATGTTATTAGTCACAATGGATGCATATGATAGCATAGTTTACCTCAGATATGCTGTGGGTTAGCTTCTATAGGCTTCCTTGTATTTAATGCTTTCCCTGACTTCACATTTAATGCTTTTCCAAAAATTTCCCAACATCACTAAGGCTTCAGCAGCCCTTTAGGACCAGTATTTCTGGGAAAACATTCAAAATACATCTGAATCTATGTGTTATATCATCACCTAGAGCATGCCACCATCTAGTTTTAGCAAAATCCTAGTGATTCCACCAGACAAGAAAGATTGCCTCACTGGGAGACAGCTGCTGATTCCTGTTTCCTTCACTGTTCTACTTTGATAATTTGCATATGCCTTTCCTGCAGCGTTTTATCACATAAAGCTTTGCTGTTTTTGTCTATGTTCGTGTCTTTCTCTCTAGTTGTATCACTAAAAGCAAAAACAATATTCATTTAGTGTTCTTCTTACCTGTCCTCTTCTCCCCAATACTGGAATCCTAACACCATGCATTACATTTTTTTGGTGTTCAGGGTTCTAGGAAAGCTGGTAAATGGATGAAGCATAAATGTAATTTGGGGCAGTTTTTTCACAAAATGTGTCACCCATCTTTGTCTTTTCTCTGCCCACTCATACTGGCTTTCTGTGGCTTCGCCCCATCTGTCTAGCATTTCTCTCCACCTCTGAAGAATGTCAGTCTGGTGCAGCCCTGGCACCTGCACCATCACTCCCTCTTTGGACTCATTGTTAAAGATGTTGAGGAAGGCTAGTTCCAAGGTTTACCCTTTGCATTTGCAGAACTGTCTTACCATGCCTGGTTTCTTCAGCCCTGATAAGACTATGCCATCTTCACCCTCCCTTCTCCGACCCTTCCCTGGCCACCTCAACCAACCTATGTCAACTCAACAAGAAAAGCTTACAAAGTCTTCCTTGGCAAAAGAGCTGGTTGACTTGGAGCCAAAGGAAGCTAGGTGCAGTGTCCAATTCACTCCCCCAAATCCCCCTTGAAACTGGAGAATTGAACACAATGTGGTCTCTGGGTTCTTTCGTTATACCATGTTTTCTTGCACATAGACAGAGTAATGTGGTTGTTACAATTATTTATAAATGTAGTGTATGCCAGAAACTGATCACTGTGTGTAACGGATACACCATTATTTTTCAAGGAAAAAAAAATATTTTGGGCTTTGGTGATTACTAGACAGATGGCCTTGGTGATAGTAATCGCAGTAAGTCCCAACTCTACCCAGTACTTCACAATTCTCTCACTGCTTTCACTACTTGTTGTCTCCTGTGATGATGTATCATGTCCTGAACAGTGGGAGGGCGGGGATCATTAGTCTCATTTAACAGATGCACAATCTGGGACTGGGAGAGGGATTTCCTGATTTGCCTAAACAGCTACAGTTTGTCAATAACGGTGGGGGGATGGGGGCAACACTGAACCTCCAGCTTTCTAAGACTCTCCCACTTTCTCAAGCTTTTGTCAAATGTGTCATGAGCGGCATTCACTTTGGTCAACTTTGGTTCCTTGGATATTTAATCATCCACTTATGCTGGCTCCCCATTTTTTTGGATTTAAACCCTTCTAATTAAATAAATCAGATTTACATTTTAAAAAGAAAGTCTTATCTAAAAGACTCCTTAGTTTTTGTAAATCTTTTGTAAAATTTGTAAATAATTTCAACAGACCTTACCTTAGAATTTCAGGCAATAGGTACATATCGTACACCTCTTAGTTATTCCAGAGACTGGTGCAGGGGTTGGAGATGGGAGGGAATAGACGGGGGAAGGAATGTGGGGCAGGGGGCCCGGACTGTAGTCCAAGCTCTGCTGAAGGAGGGCCTTTTCCAAAGTGAATCCTCCTGAAGGCAGAGGCTCTTCTAGAACACATAAATGTGCAACATTGGCTAGTAGGGGTCCTGCTGGAAGGAGGCTGAGGCACATACAGGATAGTTTATAAGAGTCAAGTCGCATGCATAAAAATTAAACAAGCACGTGGGCTTTGTTGGAATAAAGATATGCTAGAAATGTCACCAAGGATATATACCAAGTGCCGAATGCAGTCATATACAATGAAGGAGAGCAGTAGTAGGAGAGGTGTCGGCAGGCTGGGGAGAACGACAAGTGCTGTGGGCTAGAAACTGTGATTTGGAAGTATGCAACCCAAACTAAAAGGAGAGAAAATGGTCCCAGCCACTGACAGCATCCCAGAGTCCTACCTACTGCCTCCGGTCCTTTGCAAGTAGGTAGGATATAAATATAATGTTAGCTACTCAGCACAAAAGAGAGGGGAGAAAAGAAAGCAAGAGGCAGTCAAGGGGACAGAGCCTAGTTCTGAGTCCTGTTTTACCACTCAATCCCTGGGTGACCTTGAGCAAGTTGCTTCTATTCTGGACTTCTATGGTAACAGCTACCTCAGAGAGTCGATATGAGGATTAAATGAGACTATTGGCTAAAAGGTGCTCAGAATAGTGCCTAGCACAGAGTAAGCTCTTAAAAAGTATTAGCTATTATTATGATAATACATGCATAGAAATATATGCATGCATGTACATTTACCAGTATGTACACGTTTGCACACACAAAATGCCCGTTGCGATCTGCAAGTAGTGCTAGGATCCATAAATTGAAAGTTATTGTATTCCACAGGGCACCTTGAAAAGTCAGAGGTAAAAAAAACTTGACCTTCATGTATTGTTACTGTTTTTAAGTGGCTCAGCACTTTGAAATAGCATTTGGAGGAAAGCATTGCAATGGAAGCAGTGCTGTGTGGGATTGATCTTGGGGACCTGGGCTCAGGCACTGGAGCACAATGTCCAGGAAGCCAAGGCCTGTTTGGATTCCTTACACCATGACATGGAGGCAAAACTCCTCTTGGCTGCCAACCCAAGAGCCCACAGTCCTGTGAGCTTCACCCCTCCTAGGGGTGTTTGTGGTCTGGGCCCTTGAGGTTGTGGGAGACCAATTTGATTGCTAAGGGAAAATCCCAGAATGGCTCTTCTTGTCCTTACTGAATCACTACCCTTCACCTTGCTGTGTCCTGCCCCAGCCTGGAGGGCTGACCTAGGCCTGCTATTACTTCCAGCCCAGAAGTGTAGCAAATTGGGGCCATGACCACAAGGTTTACACTTGGTTACCTGGTGAAATATGAACTCTTGGGCAAGTTACCTAATATTGCCAAGCCACATCTGTAAAGTGGATATGAGAATAGAATCTACTTTATGGGTCTGATTGTGAGGTTTAGATGTAATGAGGTGAAGTTTGGCACTCAATAAAAGGTAGTCATGCTCATTCTTACTAGCAGCAACAAGGACAGTATTGATGCTGCAGGCAGAGAGAAAGGGGGTGGCTGCTGCCTAAAGCACCCTTGCCACTCACATGTAATTAGGTGACGATACAATTTATTATCCAAAAGGGAACACTTAATATTGAAGGGGGTGCAATTAATAATGGTGCCAGAACAACAGACATAAATTAGGACAGTCTTAGGCAGACTTGCCCATGATTCCTTACCTACTGCCCAACCATCATCTGACTACACCTCTTTCTTGAAAGCATAGTTCTCAGTGGGATATTTTTCTTCTTCCTGATCACTTTGCTTTTTGAAGGGTATGATTCTGCTATTAACATTAGCTATCACTTACTGAGGAGCAAACATGTGTTAGCCATTGTGTTAGGTGTTTTATGGAAATGAGCTCTAAAATCCTTGCAGCAACCTTGGGAGGCAGGTACTACCTCCATTACTCGGTTATAGAATGTGAGTCTCAGGGAGGTTAAGTCACTTGCCCAGCCAAGGTTACAGGTCTATTAAATGGTATATTTGGCATTTACCACTCACCATTTTAACAGCATTTTATTGGCCTTTGCAGGCCAGAATCTTTAGCAGTGACCCCAGAATGACTTACGCAGGACCCCCACTCCCACCCCTCCCCTGCTGCACTCATGGGGTAGGTGTCAGGGTGTATATCTTCCTGTCATACATCCACCAGTTCCCCAACTCTCAGGTCAGAGCAGTGGGCTGAATAACGATTGGCTGACCTCAGATTTCCGCAGAAATGGAAGCTTCTTAAATATAAGTTGTGAAATCTGGTTTGAGTTTCTTTGTAAAAGGAATCTTGTATAGTTTTAATAACTCCTAAAGATTGTATAGCTAAGCCTGATGAATAATTTATCCTTATTTTTTCCATTTCAGATATTCCCAGGGTTGTGTTTGGGGGGGGGGTGTTGAAGAGCAGGATCTCTAGAGCCAGTGCTGCTTATTAATATGCTGTACAGACACGTTTCTTCCAGGAATACCCACTTCTGATTCTGCTGTGGTGATAAAGATACATTACCTTGCCCACTAAGTGTTTGTTGGTGGAAAACATTAACTCTAAATGTCTGGTTCCATGTGAGCAAAGCTAGGGCTCCTGTAAAACTGGGCAATGATACTCTGAATTCAGCTGAACTGCTTGGGCAACTTTGTCACTTCTGGGGCCATCATTTTCAGGATAGTTTCCACAGTGTGAGAAAAGGACTGCTTCCTGTAGTACTGGCAAGAATGTGAAAAGAGAGCTCTTTAGCAAACACATTATTTATCCACCCTTAAAAAGCTTGTCATCTGTAGGGTGCTTGTCCAGAAGCAATCTTATTACTTAAATCATACCCTAGCATGTGGAAAAACTCCCCGAGTCCCCCACCTGCGCCACCGACTGATTTCTCAGGACCACTGATAACAGCTTTCATGTGGAATTTGGGATTAATATCAAGCAAGCCACAGATTTTGTCTCCACTGAACTTGGGCATCAGGGACAGTTTGCATTCCAGGTGTTAAGGGCTTCCTGACTTTCAACAGTGGTGCTGATCCCAGTTCTGAGGAATGGAACATCAGAGAGCCTCCCCTCCTCAGCCACTTGTAAGCATAACAAACTGAAAATGTAATCTGCTTTCAAATATTCTGTTGAGTAAAGATTCCTTTGAATTACTTTAACTGGGTTTTTGTAGAGACAAGGGACCATTCTCTGTTTCCCATGTCATCAATGACTTTAATGAGAAATGGTGAAAACATCAATTAGGGTCAGCCCACCTGTACTGGGACTACCCTCCCTTCAACTCCCCATACCCTGTTGGGTAGAAACCATGTGGGAATTTACCGCTCAGCTATTCCAGAGACCCTTAGAACAAATAGCGTTTGCTCCCAATTACTGAATCATGCGGATTTCCTACTTTTGGTAAGAACATTGCCTTCCTCACCATCAGGGCCTTTGACTGTTCTCTCTCCCTGGAATAAGTCACCCCTTTGCCATTTCTTCTCCTGGCAAATACTCACTCACCCTTAAGACTCAGCTTAAGGGAGCACATGACCGTGTTTGGGGTTCTGGAGGGTTTTCTGTTACATTCTCCCATAGGACCCCACAGATCCCTTTGATCCATCTTGTCTCATTTTTCCTGTTAGCCAACTGACTAACAGGAAATTTCAGCCACAAATGAGCACATATTAAGTAATCACTGTGCATTTGAGGAATGCCAGCACCTTGAAAGGAAACCACAAGTTGTAAACAGAGTTTATACCACAGGAGACTTACTGATCATTCAAAACATTCAATATATTCAAGTATATATTGAATTGTTAGCATCAGAGACACAAGCAGATATTGCATCCATAAAAACACAAACAGATAATGGACATTACTATTTTGATTTTTGAAATAAAAATATGAATGGATGGCCTGAAAGGACAAACAGATGACAAACTGGATTGAGAGAGTCAATCAAAGAATTATCCCAGAATGTAGCACAAAGAGAAAAGAGATGAAAAATACAAGAAAGCAGGCAAGAAATAAGAAGGGTGGATCCACGAGACTGAATGTTTGTCTAATAGGTATTCTAAGAAGCAAAAATGGTAAAAATGGAGGGGGGTGGGGACACAGTCAAATATTAAGGAAGAACTGAAGACTGCTTGAAGTCTCAGAAGTAAAAAGTCACAGATATCTCACTGGGGCCAATCCTTCAATCAATCGCTAAAGGTAGACTTTATTTGGAAAGCTGTCAAAGGTCATTTGCAACCAAGTGTGATAGAAAAGATGGATAATCCAACTTAGTTCTTGTCGACAATGAGATGTAAGTTAAATTAGATGAAAAATTTTAAAATTGTTTGCAAGGCTCAAAATAGACTTCTGAAGATGCCTGCCTCTGCCATCAGCACCCACAGGCAGTTTAGCTAGTTGAGTTTGCTCTGTCTTTCTCAAAACCTCCTCTAGTTTCCTTCTATCACCGAATGGGAGATCATGAACAAATTAGAAACCTGGGGTCAACTAAGAGAGCACTGCCTCTCTCCTGTATCCTCCCTCATCAACTGCCTTTCTACTTACAGTTCCACAATAGATATTATTGCTTCCTAACACAAATCTAGCCTCTTCATTCTTGTTATTCCCCAACTGCTGTATGTGCTCCTACCTCCAGAATTGCAAATACCTCTCCTCTACTTGCCATCAAAATCTCAACCACATTTCAAGGCCCAGAACAAGTCCCATCCTTCTTTGGTCTGTATGCTAATATCTCTTTGTACTTGTCAACAGTACCAAGCTTCTTAGTTTTTCTCTCCCAGTAGACTGCAGGCTTCCCTAGAGCTGAGAATGTGCCAAACATTTTCTTAATGATCATTAGGAACTGTTCCAGGTACATGTTAACATGAAAATATCCCAGGAGGGAGAACAAGTTAAAGGATTAGCCCCTGGATACGAATTATTTTGATAAGGTAATATCCTCTGCCTGGGCAGAGGGTAGTAGGTGGATAGAAAATGTGGGGAAATGACACAGAAAAGGAAGTGTGGGTGTGAAGGGGCACTGGAGGCAAATGTTGAAAATCCCACAAGCATGTTCAGTGACCTCGTGGCTCTCACATGATCCCCCAATATATCTGTGACAAGAGGGATGTATTGGGAGCTATAAGACTACCCCACTCCCCAACCTGCTGCATGTTCTCAAGACAGATACAGTGACCTGTTCAAAGACATACAGCTCTTTAGGGACCCCTGAGGGCACAACTCCAGTCCAAACTGTTCCTTCCAGCTATTCCAGGGACTGTCCATTGTTACTTCTGTTCTTGCTGGAGACGGAATCATAATAAGTTTATCGAGGTTTTACCATATGCTAGACACCTGATAAGGCCCTAACAGGCTTTATCTTGTTTCTTCCTCCTAGTAACCACATCGAGAAATACCGCTATTTCCCCCATGTTTTTCTAATGAAGAAACTAAGCAGAGATCTAGCAGTGGACACAATGATAGAGGGTCTCCCTGGACCCAGGAAAGTGAGTGGTGTGGGGAGGGATGCAGAAGCAGCTTTGAGTTTCCCCCTGCCAATTCATTTCTCATTCTCTCTACCTGCAATGCCGTTCCTCAGCTTGGTATCTTGCAGAGTAATGCTTCTCCTTCAAATCCTGCTTGTAAAGCCATGCGTGACCTTCCTAGGGTATCACTTTCTCCTCTCTTTTCATAGCTGTTTATGCCTCTGGTTGAACACTTGTGCAATCTGACTTATATTATGATGATATGGGTGGCTCTGTCTTCCCCAGATTAACTCCGTAAGAGCAACAACCTCATTTCCCCATATCTCTACAGCCTAGAGCATAAAACAGTGGCTAGGATGTTGCAGATTTACTCAGTGTTGGAGGTGAAGACAGTGGCCTCCACATGCGTGCGCTCCGTGTGCCCTCCACGCACTGGACCCCTCCTTGGCAGAACCCTGGAGATCCCGCAAGCCTTGATGCCCTCTTCAGGGCCACAGTGTGGCCATGGACAGTGTCAGTCTGAGGGCCCACAGATGGGATATCAGGGTACCAACTGTGCCCCTAACTCTCTCCTTAAACCTTTCTCACTGGTTCTGTGGACCGAAGAATGTAACACCCCATTATCAACTGTAATTTGGGGTCTAGTTAAAAAGAAAAATCTTCAAGAGAAATTGTATTCACTTATAACCTGGAAACAACTTTCTATTTTTCAGTGAAGGTGGTTTTAATCAGGAAAGAGCCTCTGGGACATTGGACAGCTTGAGGCAGAAGGTTGAGAAAGGAACTGGGCCCAGGAGTTGTTCATTTGAGGTCTTTGGATGGGCTTTAGAAGGTCCGGGATCCCAGAATTGTACTGAAAGCTTTGCATGTTGATTCCTGAGTGTGCTTCTCCAGAGCAAGATTCCACCACGTTCACTGGATCCTCAAAATGGGGACTCTAAAAGAAATGAGAAGACATAGAGAAGGTGACCAAAGTGGGCCACGTGCACCCCAGCCTCCCTGATGTCTCAGTGTATCTCTGCAAATCTGGGCCTACAGGCACCACTGGCTGGCCTAAGACAACGTAAAAGAAAAGAACCAAGGAAGGCGGCAGGGCAAAAGGCACAGGGAAGGGCTGGGGGAGGGCAGCTAAGACAAAGGATAAGAATGCTGGGCAGCAGATACAGAGATAAGAGGGGCCCTGTGACTCAACCCCCTCGTTTTATAGATAAGGAAACGGACGTCCAGAGAGGCTAGGTGGCCCCAGCACTCTGGGGTCAGCCAGGGGCTTCCTTGCCAGAGAGTGTCCCTGCTCTAGGACATCTCTATGGTCTCACAGTCTGTTCATTAAACAACAGATAAGCTCTCAAGGAAAGGCCAGTAGTGCTGCTGCTATCTGACTGTTTGGGTGGTAGCTATGGGCCACTGTGTTGCTGGGACTTGGCATTTGGAATCACTGCTAAGATGTGCAGAAGGCAAACATCCCTCTGAGGATATGTGAATGCATCATTCTTTGACAACTCTGGGTCTAAAAGGCTTAAGATGCTAACCATTGGTTCACTTCATTTCACAAACGTTTACTGAGCACTTACTGGGTGTGAGGCACTTGTGGTAGCCCCCGGAGGCTAGATAGAAAAGCGAAATGTGAGTCCTTGCTCTGGAGGAACTTATGTTGTGGGAATATTGACAGACATCCCCTGTTTCTGCCATTACAAGAACTTATCATATCCAGGTAGATGAGCAGAAGGAAGCAAGGCCACTTGGGGCTGCAGTGCCGTAAATCTTGGATGCCAAGACTCAGGCGTGGCTCTGGATCTTGCCACAGAAAGAGGTTCAGGGGGCCTCTCTGGCTGGTGGCACTTGGGTTGCCCTAAGGATTGTGTATCCATTTAGGGACATTCCGTCTTTACTACCAGAGACAAGGAATCCCACAACTCCATGTGCCACAGAGACCTTAAAGCTGGAGGAACGACAAACACCACCACTGGCGCTTGGCTCTGGAGGCTTCCCTTTCACCCACCTCAGTGTCCTGAGGCAGCTTCAGTGCACCCCCTCAGCCGGGGCGTGGCAGGCCTGGGAAGTGAGCAGGTCTCTGAGACTTGTACTCAGCTCATCTGGCCCCAAAGCCTGTTCTTGTGATGTGGTCTCTGGGACTTGTACTCAGCTCATCTGACCCTAAAGCCTGCTCTTGTGTTTTGTCACTTCTGCCTTTTCCCTCCTCCAGTTAAAAGCCCAATTTTGGCTGGAAAATTCCACTACTTTATCTCCTCTGGGGCCAGGTAACCCGTTAGGTCTTATGAAATTGAATTGAAAAGTGAAGTCATGGGAAACCTCTTAGAAAAATGACTGCTGTTGCTGGAACAATCCCCAGCTGGCCCTTTCTGCCTCCTCCGTAAGGTGAGGCCAAACTCCTCGTGAAAAAAACTATGGTTTGGGTGTCAGGCAATCCCAATACAATAGGAACTGGGGGATCAACCCCAATTCAACACGTTCCCCAAATACTGCCCCCACTTTGTCTCATGGCCTTAAATGCCTTAAATAATCAAGAAGTATTTTAAGACAGTCATTTCTCACTGTGTTTCAAAAAAACTTCTCTGGGAGACTCTATCAGATGCAGCCTACTGGGAAGACAATAGATTAGGTATCTGAGGAACCAGAGGCACCATCAGACAGGCAAAGAGGCTAGCTGAGATAAGGGCACTTTTGGACTACTCTTGCTTTTGACTACCAATGTTCCCAAGTCCCAGGCTTGCTGATAGTCAGCCAATAAGTCATTGTGAAGAAAGGAGTGATTCCACGAACCCACATGGAGCACCTCCTGGGGCAGGTGTTGTGCTAGAAGTCATGGGACCTCACAGGTGAGTGAGAAAGTCACAGTCCTGTCTGATGGATGCCCAGGAGCCTTGGGTCTGCACACACATGTGAAATGTGAGTGTTAGCAGCACATTTCATACACCGTCAATAATCTTCCCTATGTGGGTAGAACCCTAGGGGCTAAGGTCTCCCATTGGTGCCTTCAGGGCTTTTTGCACATTCGACACAAATGGTCAGTCAGAGACCACAGCAGGGATGGGAACTATAGGGTGGACAAGGCATTTGCCCTGAAGGTAGTCCACACCATGTGTATCTATCTGCATTGTTCCTGTTGGTTCCTATTGTGTCGCTCCTGCTCCAGAACGAGAGTGTCCCAGGGAATCACTGGAAGCTTGCTAGGAATAACAATTGGAACCTCAAGTGTCATGACCCCAGTGCCAGGGAATGGAAATCAGATCACTGAATGTGCACATGGGTGAACCTTCCCTGCTTTTAAGTAACCATTGACAAGTGACCTTCCCTGGATCTCATGTAAGTGGTTCATTTTTAAAGGGAGAGAACCATATTATTAGAAGATTACAGCATTTCTTTCCAGTCCTGATACTCTGTGTCTCCTTGATGTAGAAGTTCATGGGCAGCTCTACATGTCTTTCTAGAGAACTGTGGTTCTCATAAGATGTCCTAGCTAGCAGCACCTTCAGCTTGCTTGTCTTACTGCCTCCCGTGTCTAGAAAGAAAACTGAATGTCTGAATGTAGTACACTGCTCAGACAAGGTTCCTAATAAATGTTTATTTAATGAAACACTCCAAGGCTCTGATTTATATAGTGCCTTGGCAGTCAAAATCAATAGTAGTCCAAGACCCATGTCAGAGAGAAAAAGAGGAGGAGTATTTATACTAGGTAAGAGATGGCTCAGGCAAGGAGAAGAAGAAGCAGATTTGTCATGGGAAACCAGTGGGGCAGAACTGGACAAGCAGGGAAACGTGGAGGAGGAAGAACTCAGCAGGTAAGATGTTGTAGTAAAGCAGGAGTCAGACTTTGAGTGGAGAGAACCAAAAAATAAGGCTGGGTCAAGATGAATTTGGGGTGGGGCATGGTGGCTCATACCTGTAATCCCAACTCTTTGGGAGGCTGAGGCAGGTGAATCACCTGAGGTCGGGAGTTCAAGACCAGCCTGGCCAACATGGTGATAACCCTGTCCCTGCTAAAAATACAAAAATTAGCCAGACATGGTAGTGGGTACCTGTAATCCCAGCTACTTAGGAGGCTGAGGCAGGAGAATCCCTTGAACCCGGGAGGCGGAGGTTGCAGTGAGTCAAGATCTCATCACTGTACTCCAACCTGGGTGACAGAGCAAGTTTCTGTTTAAAAAAAAAAAAAAAAAAAGATGAATTTGAAAGACTTGCAGACAACTGGAAGCAAAGAAGGGTTTTTGGCAGAGGATTGACGTGATGTAAGCTGAGTTAAAAAGCAAATCTGGCAGCAACGTGCAGAAGAGAGTGAAACAGAAGGTCTGAGAAGGAGGGTCTTGGATAGTTTACAACGGGGAATAAAAGCTGAACAAAGCTGGAGATAGTGCAAACTCAGGCAACGGGTTTGTAGCAAGCATGTACGAAGGCCTGGACACTGTTCTAGAAGTGGAATACAGTTGTGAAGGAGAGAGACACACAGATCCCTGTCCTTTGGGAATTCACCTTCTAGAGGGAGAAGAAACAGATGGAAGAATTTGACTTTTCATGAATGAATGCCTCTTTTTGCTCTGTAAGAGGTGTGAGGAAATTTACAAACATATATCCACTCAGAATAATAAAAATAAGTGATTTTGCCTATTGCCTTTGACAACATCCTTTCATTAGATAAAATGGTCAGTTCCCTATGGCTGACCTTACAAAGTCACTCAGAGGTAGCTTATGGCCTGGCACCAAAGCATGGCTAGACAAAGGTAGTTGCACGAAGAACACAAGTGACTAGTTCCCCGTTTGTAGCTCTGTGAAGGTTGTGATGGTTGATTCAGATGCTGAGTAACAGCAGCAAATGGGCTGGAGTCTCAATTGGGCTCACGGAGAGATGGTTTGTTTGGCATCATGCCTGGTCCTTTGAGAGTAGGGCTGTGCTCTAGAATGTGCTGCAGTCTATTCCCCGCCCTCCACATTCATGTCACCTGTGTTGCCCTTGAAGACATTAGAGCTTGGGGCTGCCAAAAGAGGATTGAGGGTCCACCAGGAATCCCCAGTAGATTTTTCACAGCAGAGGCTTTTGAGAGCAATTAATATTAGAGAGTTTGAGGTAGCGGTAAGTTTTGGCAAAGAAGGAAGCTGGGAATTTGCCTTCAACTGACCACTGAGATATCCTTTGTCATGAATAGAGCCGAGGGTAGGGTTAAGGCCCATTATAAAAATTAACATATAAGCCAGAAGATTAAAAAAATACAGGGACATATCTTGAGACAGGGACATGACATTATTAAGGACTATGCCTAGAACTTTGTGACTGGATCTGGTTAGACTGGGATGGGAAGGGATATGGTAGGAAAGTAAAGGGAAAAGGGAAGTACAAAACACCCAAGATTTTGAGGCTGGATGATAGGGTAATGATGTATAGGAAGGTGAGGGCTCTGATCACTTGAGATCAGGAGCTCGAGACTAGCCTGGCCAACATAGTGAAACCCCATCCCTACTAAAAATACAAAAATTAATTGGGCATGGTGGTGCGTACCTATCATCCTAGCTGCTGGGGAAGCTGAGGCAAGGGAATTGCTGGAACCTGGGAGGCAGAGGTTGCGGTGAGCTGAGATTGTGTCATCACTGCACTCCAGCCTGGGCAACAGAACAAAACTCTGTCTCAAAAATAAATAAAAATAAAAATAAAAAAGTTAGGACAGAGGGAGAAGGTCAGGAGGAGGTTGATGGATTGGGTTTTAGATGTAACTGTGGAGTAATGGTGAAGTATCTGCATAGTGGAGTTCACTAGGCAGTCAGTGCTTGAGATAGAGAGGACAGAGGCAAGAAGGGAATCGGGGGAGGTGCCTTCACAGAAGTAAGAGCTTAAGACAAGAAAATAATGAGTTCTGAAAAGGAGAATAAAGCAGAGAGGGCAAACGGTTTAGGCTGGAGAGATGCTCATGGTTTGAGGACTGACGGAGGAATAAGAACAGCTGTAGAGGAATGGAAACAATGAGAGAAGCCTGCCACAACCATCACTGGAGAACAGATACAAGAAGGAGGAATGGCCAAATGGGTCCAACGCCACAGAATGAGATCAAGAACAAACATAGATGGGGAAGAGGTACAGATTAGGCCGTAGTCCGGTCATGTGTCAGCTTTCAGAGACAGGTTTTAGTGTGATCAGGCAGAAGTCGGGAGATAAGAGGAAATGAGTAGAGAAAAAAATGCATTTCTCCAGGAGCTGGGGTGTGAAAGAGGGATGGGCCAGGTTTGCTGGAGAGAATAAGAGGGAGTGCAAGCTTGGCACCCAGCCCTCAGATCCAGGGTGAGTGGGCCTGTTTCCCTGCTGGGCCAGTAGCCCCCATGCTAAAAGGTAGGATTTAGCAGGGTCTGGACACGCTAGGCAGCACTTCTGCAAGGCCAGGACCTGCCTCCCCTCCCTGTGGCAGGCTAGGGTTAGGGCTTGAGCTGTACTAGAGGATCTGGGAGTCCTTCATGGCACTGTAGGACCCTCAATGTGTTCGGACCCCCAGGTCACCAGGACACCTGGGCTCTGCTGTGTCCCCACAGGTTTTTGCCCTGACTCAGGTTGAGGACTTTGGGTGTAGGATTCGCATTTCCTTACGCAGAGGTTGGTGGGGCATTGAATGAAGGTGTTAATAGGCTCCATGTAGCATAGGCACAGGGGCCTGGTGCATCAAGTGGCCAGAGCCCCTGCTTGGTGCCAGGAAAACGTGGGATGCCTGAGCAGGCAGAGACCACTCAGCAAATAATAATGGGGCGACCCAAGAAAATGACCCTCAGAGGGCAGTGGAGACCCAGGCATTTGAGACGGCCTGGCAAATGCATAGCACCTGAGGGCCGTGTGCATGTATGTGTATGTTTGGGGGTGAGAGGAGGGTATTACTAGCCAAGGGGACATATGAACAACCTATGTGCAAGTTCTAGGACCTTCCTATACTCCTGTACCCGTATTTGAAGACTTCTGTTCAACATACCCACATGGCCCATTAGAATGTTCCACTGAACAGGAAAACCAATGTGCAATCAGGAGAGAATCTCAAAGGACCTTTCCAGCTGTGGCATGCAGCGATCCATAAAGATTAATCCTTTAAAAGGAATTATTCTAAATAGCCCAGGAGTGAGCATAAATGAATGAAAAGTCCATGAATATGGGGACTGAATCCCGTAATAGGTAGCAAAACTGCACGATAAAGAGCATGGGCTCTGGAGACAGACCACCTAGGCTCCAATTTCAGCTCTGTCACATATGAGCTGGGTGTCCTAGGGCAAGCTGCTTAACCTCCCCAGGCCTCAGTTTCTCCATCTGTAAAATGGGGATAATTAGACTTAGCTCTCAGGCTTGTCATGAAGATGAGTGGCTTAATATTTGTAAAGTGCTTAGAACAATAACTGACACATAGCACATGCTTTCTGGGTGTTAAAAAATATTCTTACCCTGTTGGGTTTTTAAGTGATGCTCTTCTCGGGGATCTTTATGACATACTTTTGAGGAAGATGAGAAACAGGCTTCTTAGCTCTGTTAAGCATTTTAGACACACACACAGTCCTCACTTTGCATGGCAGTATGGGACTGTAAAAATGACCATGCAAGCTAAAACTGTGCAAAGCAATCCTAAAAATCAAGAGAAAAATTACAACAGTTCTGTGACCTTTAAAATTTTTTGTCAAAGCATTAGAAACTCTTACCATAGGTTGTAAGTGTGTAGAGAGACAAGCAAACAAAAATAGTAAAACAAATATTTTAGTACACAGTAATTTGAAACATTAGAAACAATGCAACATTTTAAGTGTTTTCTTTCTTTGTGAAAATAAACTTATTGAGAGGTTTTTTTAAAAGTTCTTGCCTTCTTCTCTTTGCATAACTTACGATACTGAGGGAACATCTTTTCTCTGCGAGTGAATTGCCATAGTCCTTTATAAATTTGCATCAGCTTCCAACATCTTATACTCTTTGCTTTCAATGTTGTGAAATACCTCTGAAAGTTCCTATAATGTGAAGTTTTTTGCTGGCATCACTTCCTGTGGGACATCTTCATCCTTTGTATCGCAACCACTTTCCTCATTTATGCTTTGAACAATGGTTTCAGGTTTCATCAATATAAATAGAAACTTTAAGGGTCCTGGCTGTCAGAAAGTCACATAGAGCTTACTCAGAATGATGTCAAATTCCACTCTAGAAATTTAAAACCTCAGCCTGTTAAAAATAGCTTGTCATCAACAAAGGAACCAGATGGTAACAGACACAAGGCTGACTTTTTAGTCTCAACTTATATATATAAAAAAAACAACCACAGAACTGCTCAACATAAGCACAGGCATTTTCAGTGCCCTGCATCCAAGCATTAATGATTATTTAAATGGTAGAATAACATAAAATGATGAAGCAACTGGATAAATCAACTATGTTGTAGAATTTTTGTAGTTGACGGAAATCAGTCTTTGGACTTTAAGATCTCTTGTAGATCAGAGGAGAAATACAATTACATACTCCTTAAGAATCTGATAAAAGTTATGGCCTTGGCCGGGCGCGATGGCTCAAGCCTGTAATCCCAGCACTTTGGGAGGCCGAGACGGGCAGATCACGAGGTCAGGAGATCGAGACCATCCTGGCTAACACGGTGAAACCCCGTCTCTACTGAAAAAATACAAAAAACTAGCCGGGCGACGTGGGGGCGCCTGTAGTCCCAGCTACTGGGGAGGCTGAGGCAGGAGAATGGCGTGAACCCAGGAGGCGGAGCTTGCAGTGAGCTAAGATCCGGCCACAGCACTCCAGCCTGGGTGACAGAGCAAGACTCCGTCTCAAAAAAAAAAAAAAAAAAAAAAGTTATGGCCTTTCTCCACTAGAATGTGCACATGAGCCGATACAATATGTTATGCAGTGTTTCAAGGAATCCACAGAGCCCCAGATATCCAATTAGAAGCCCTGGCTATGAATCTAGAATTTTGTTACTTTATTACTAGGTGAAACCCAGCCCAAGTCTGTTTGAGAGCCACTGCAAGTTCCAAAAACTGTAGGCACTATCTAAGTAAGGGCAAACCTTGGAGCATGTCATCTGCCACTGAAAATGCATTTAATGATAACTCACTCTTTCCTCACTATACAAGTTTGTTCAAACTACACCTCTTCAGCTACAAACTACCTACCATCCCTGAAACTCTGTTCTGAGAGTAAAGGGATTACAAAACCTGGCTGAAAAGACAGACTCAATAGAATGTTGAAAAACACAACAGAACCAGCACATCAGACTGTAAATTGATTGTCTTGCACAGGATGTTAGCTGCTCTTCGAATGAGGTTCCTGAGTGGCACCTGAGCCTATTGCTGGTGGCATCCTATTCTGCCTGTTCTCTCTTTCTTCCTCCTTCCCCATTCTTTTCTTTCTCTTCTCCCTTTATTCTTCCTCTGTAATTCTTTTTTTCCACACTACCGTTGGCAAGTCCCTAGGGACACTGTTTAATCTGGCCCATGGTACAAGAGATTTTAGATCTTCATTGAAGTCACTAGAGATGGCCTGAGTGAGTCACTTTGAATTCAATAGGCAAACTGATGGAAGGCTCTGAGAAGACCTTGATGCCCAAGAATTGTGTTCTTACTGTAGAAACTTACTATTTTGATCAAAAAAGTCATTTTGGTCAAAAAGGGGAGTTGGGGGATTGCTTTTTTTGTTTTTAAATTGATTTGGCTTCAAGGGAAGAAGATTGCCTAAACAAAACCTGCTGATGAAGTCACAGAATGACTCCACCTCTGGAATGAGCTTTATTTTCTTATATTTTGGCAAGAAATTTGGCTTTCAATTGGGAATGCACGTCACTCTACCCACTCAAGGGCAAGATGATAAGGTTCTATCAGACCAAGCGTCTAAAGGAACCTGAGATTCTACCAAGGTCAGAAATGCTGCAATTCAAGCCAAAAGATCTTTCTTGGGCTTCCTTGTTTTGACTTGTAACCATAAATTAGTCTTGCCTAAATGTCTGATCACATTATAAAACAGTAAGTGAATCTGTACTGTACAGCACCCTCTGAAGCAACAGGAGCTGTAGATGAACCTTTAAGGGGATTCTGTAATTCTTCTGTCCCTTTGATTTCCACAGGACTCTAAATTTCCCCCTCTGAGGTCAAGGAACACAAGATGGTTTTGGAAATGCTGAACCCGATGCATTATAACATCACCAGCATGGTGCCTGAGGCCATGCCTGCTGCCACCATGCCAATCCTGCTCCTCACTGGCCTTTTTCTCTTGGTGTGGAATTATGAGGGTACATCCTCAATACCAGGTAAGTCAGTCATTTATTTCCATTTCTAAGGAGATTATTTACTTGGGATTTTGGTCCATGATGGTAAAGAAAATTTTGCAAAAGGACAAAAAGCACACCTGGAAAGAGCTCTGAAGACTATGGCTGTGTTAGCAAATAAGGACTTGGGTGAACATTTTCAAACCAATTATCTGCACATTTTAAATGAAAGCACTTTAAAAATATCTTAGATAAACCCTTCCAGTCAGCACTGTGCTTTCGTAAAGTAGACTTGGCACAAGTACCTTTAAAACAAGCTCAAGATGGGGTGGAGTAAAGTGAAATTCCAGGGTTTTCTGGTTAACTTTTAAAAAAGAGATTGCAATTTTACTCTGAAGGTGAAAATGTCTCTGGAATGCCTTCTTCACTGCTTTTCTTCTCCCTTTCATTTTGCTTCCTCCATGCCCCCTCTTTGTCTTATCTTTATCCCTTCTCTTTATTCCACTCATCATTTTCTCTTATTCTTGGGAATGTGGTGATAGTGGTCCCCATTTTTCTCCCACTACCTGGTTCCCATAAGGGTCAAATGGGATCCAGGCAGTGGGATAAAAATGCGGACCACTCCAGTACTCTTGGAACATCACACCCCAAGAGAATCTTCAATAAGATCTGTGGGTCAATCAAAAGTAGAGAATAATATAATTATCCAGATAATCCCAATAGAAAACCCCACCCTTCCACCATTAAAGCTACAGTGATCAGATATCAGATTAGTTCAGAATGACCTGAAATTTCAGACTGCTTCTTTAGTTTTCAGTGAAGATGCCTCATTGCAGACACATCTGTTCCCAATGCCATAAGATATCCAATGAGACTTTAAGAGCGTAGTTATTACACACTGGTAAGTGTGGTGGGCCTCGTCTCAGTGGGATCAGAAGTGGGAGCATGGGGCTGGCACAAAATGCTCTGTGTCTGGATTCTTTTTAACATTCCAGATAATTGCCTGTCTTTCTGCCTGATTCAGCCTGATATTTTAGGTTACTTTAATGCCCAGTTTAAAGGAACATTTAGTTAATTTTGTTCTCTGCTCCCTGACAGGGTCAGCTCTAGAGAAGGGAGGCTCAGAGCTAAGGGATGACTGTTTCATCGTCTTTAACTTGAACTCTCTTCCCCAGTGTGGCCCTTCCTCACTGGATTTCTCCTCTCCCAAGGGGGCTTCATGGTCAGGGTCAGTGAATGGTCGGGGTGGGGTGAGTATGTAGAGGGGTGGAAAGCCTTCTTTTTCCTCTTCTTCCCTTCATAGGCCCAGGTGCTAAATTCTAATTTGTCTATATTATCAGAGAATCAGGCCAGGAGAGTCCAGCACTGCCCACACAGCATTGCCCATCCAGTAAGCCACAGGTTCTCAAGCTTTTAAGTCTATGTAAGAACACCCAGCAGGTAGGAGCTTGTTAACATTTCTGTTCCTGGACCCTGCTCCTGACTTTTTGACTCAGACTCTTCAGGTCTAGAAACATGCATTTTTAAAAAGTCCCCCCGGATGCTTATGCTAATCAGCACTGGTGGAATTTCCTTGGACCCTTGACCAAGGAGGTCAGCCTGTTAGGACAAGCCTGAGAACCAGCAGCCCTGAAGCTCTGGATCAGTAGGAGAGTAGGCAGCATCTCACTCTGTCCACCATTTCTGAGCCAGGGCCATCATGCTGCATCCACTGACAGTCATATCAGGTAGCACAGTGATTCTCAGCACTGTCTGAGGTAGGGGCTCAGCTAGTTTGGGGCTGCTATTTTTAAAAAAATCTCTCCTCCTGATTTTTTGTGAGCAGCCAAGGTTGAGAGCCACAGATATGAGCATAACTCCTTCATTTGACAGAAGGGGAAACTGAGACCTGGGGAGCTGATCTGCCTTGCCCAGACAAAACACTATGACAAGCATGAGAAGCCATGGAGTTCAAACTCCTTGTTTTACAAGTAGTGGGTTAAAGCCCAGAGAAGGGAAATGGCTTGCCCCAGCTGGACAGGAAGTGGGAATGTAGGGGGGCCACCAGGAAGTCCTAAAGCCCAGGTTGATGATCATTTTGCTAGACAGGTAGTTTCTAGTTTCACACTTTTCCTTTGAAAGCAGAAGTTCTAGTTAGAATCCACTAGTAGCACAGACTGTGAGATCCTATGGTTTCTGGTTGGGGGAGGGAAGATAAGAAAATTGGCCTTGTTTGGGGTGGTTTTTGCTGATTAATACTCCTGAGCTCCTGCCAGCTCACTTGAATCAGCAGCTCTCTAGGTTCTTGGTTTTAGAGGTTTGGGGGAAGCGCAGAGTCAGGAAAGCTCAGGACCAGTGAAAGCTGGAGGAACTTACAATGATTTAAGGTCCTTGAGTGAGTTATAATTTGCAAAGCAGTTTCATGCCCATTTTCTATGGTGAGGTTGGTGTGTTTGTGTCTGTTTTGTAGGTGGCAAAACTGAGACTCAAAGAGTCACACAACTAGTAAGTGATGAAACTGGGGCTCATATCTAAGCTTCGTCTAGCTGTATTTACTAAGAGGCCCTGTTCTCCTGCTTAGGGGCGGGAGGATGTGTGAAAAGATTAAAGACATGTGGTTTCTGCCCCGAGGGAATTATATAAAAGTAGTAAAGACAGTCAGAGGCACACACATAGGTGGTTGACTTAGTGCCAGGTAGGGGCTATGAAAGTCCTGAGGAAAGGGTCATTCTTGCGGGGAAGGGGGAGTGGCCAGGGTGGGGGGCAGAGTTGGAAGCTTCAGTTCTGAAAAATTGCTCCCAGTGTACTGATCTGCGTCAGGACTCACAGTCACCTGGCACTGGCTGCTGTCCCTTTCCTAAGGACATATAGCCATCCCCAGCTCTGAACAAGGGTCCTCTCCCTGCATATGCCATGCTCTGCCCTGGGTACCACATCCCAGAGCAGAGAACTAGGGGGGGAAAAAGCATGGCAACTGACATTCCACTTTTTCTTATTCTGTACAAAAATGCAGCAAAGTATTCACTACTCCTTTTGGGGTGTGAAAGAGGCTCCCACAATCACTGCATGCCTAAATAAGCATTCCTAAATCTGAGAAGCAAAGATCAGCTTAATGTGGATACAACCAGAATATCTCCCTAATATTTTACCGAAGTTTCTATCTTCCTCCAGCATTCTTCTCTTCAGCTGGAGAGTGGGTAGAAGCATAAGATATACACATAAATGAAAAGGTCACACTGGCTAAGATTCTTTTATTTTGTAATTATTTTTCACATACTCTCCTGTCTTGCCCCTAGACTCTGATGGGGACCATTATACTTATAACATCTCCAGTCCCTAATTTGGAGCTAGTGTCTATACCAGTAGTATCTATACCAGTAATTGTTTGTGGGATGAATTAAGCTGATATAGAATTGATCGCTAAGGACTCACAACTCTGGTTCTCTTCTGGTTAGAACACTGAGGTTCTTAATCTAAGCACAAGGTTCAATCTCCCTTTTTCAGTAGATACATCTCTCCTGCATCATAGCTTACATTTGAATGGCAGGTCCCAAATATTAAGATTTTTACATGGCAGGCTGGGTGTGGTGGCACAAGCCTGTAATCCCAAATCACAGCTACTCAGGAGGCTGAGGCAGAAGAATCGCTTGAACCCGGGAGGTGGAGGTTGCAGTGAGCCAAGATCATGCCACTGCACTGCAGCCTGGGCAACAGAGTGAGACTCTGTCTCAAAAAAAAGGATGGCATTTAAAATTTCATCCTTTATATTAGATACACATGCCTAATTAATTTTTAAAATTTATTCAGGAAATATTTGTTGAGCATCTACAAAGTGCCAAGCTGTAAATATCCAGTGAGGTAATATTATGCATATATTAATTGATTAAAGGTTAATATATCTAATGACAGTTTAAGGAAATACATATTCAATCAGATCTGCTGTGGAAATCTTTTAAAGAGCTTAATGAAATTATTTTAATACAAAGTCAGTCATCTACTGTATAATGTAGTGTTACTAAAGTACTCACAAGATTAATAACCTTAGACCATATTTTGGTTCTATAGGTATCAGTGAAGGTCTTCTATTTAAAGGGAAAAAAGAGCTGACAGTCTTGCTCATATTCACTCAGCTATTGCAAAGTAAAAGACTAAAAACTATTTGCTGTGTTTAGGACTAAACATCCAATTTAGGTGATTCAAGCAAAAGGTTACAGTATGTATATCATTCCACAACTCTTGCCCATAAGGTGAGAACGCTGTCTCACATAGTTAGGCGTGTTTTGGCTTCAGAATGATTTCACTGACAGAATGGAATTAAAGGAGAAAGATTCAGAAAAACTACTACTTGACAATTTCTAAAAAAAAAAATTCTAAAACTTTTTAATCTAATTTTTTACCACCACCGGTAAAATCAAGGTACCAAGTTTGTTCTCTGATATAAGCAACATCAAATTGCCCAGTTGTTTCCCGGGTTCATGTTCTTTATAATTCTGCCATCCTCTGCATGAGCAAGGTTGTAAGCAGCCACTACTCTCAGCTAAAACCAGATTATGGGACTCAAACTCCAGTCTAGAGGCTCAAAGACCCATTGCCTGACTCCTCAACTCTTAGCTTTATTTTGCCTAATGAGATTTAGCTTCAGAGCCTTTTCTTAAACAGTCTTTTTTGAGTGGAATAAAACAGATGTTCTTAGATTGGACATTGTCCTTGTAGATCTTGTTTCTTTCAGTTGAAAGGTTTCCTATAAAACCACAGACCAGTTTTAACCCACCCATTCTGTCAAGTGGGGCACTCAAACCAAAAGTTTCCAGAAAAAACCTACGCGCCAAACAGTTCCGCCGGCTTGTCATTCGTCAGCATTTCCATGTTTGCTACCAAACGCACGAATTGACTTGTATTCGAAACTCATTGATACTGGTTAACCTGGGAAGAAATTAGCACACGCACCCCAGTTCATTTGGACTGAAATTATTGAGACCAAATAAAACTAGTGTGGCGTGGATACTGAACTCCTTTTTACTCATGGAGGGGTGAAGAGCCTCATGTTAAGTGTGAGGCTTTTGTTTTGTTTTGTTTCAAATCACTTTATTCATGATTCACAGATGTACATCAAATGTAAAGAACACTTAGCTATAAAAGAACAAAAACAGGAGTAACACAAAGCAGTTGCAATTTTTGGTGTGGCTAAGATGTAGCTTATGCTCTGACACCTGTCCTAGGTCCTGGCTACTGCATGGGAATTGGACCCCTCATCTCCCATGGCAGATTCCTGTGGATGGGGATCGGCAGTGCCTGCAACTACTACAACCGGGTGTATGGAGAATTCATGCGAGTCTGGATCTCTGGAGAGGAAACACTCATTATCAGCAAGTGAGTCTGTTCATAATCGGAGACATCCTTTTTTTTTTTTCTTTTTTTGAGACGGAGTCTTGTTCTGTCACCCAGGCTGGAGTGCAGTGGCGCGATCTCGGCTCACTGCAAGCTCCGCCTCCCAGGTTCACGCCATTCTCCTGCCTCAGCCTCCCAAGTAGCTGGGACTACAGGCGCCCGCTGCCACGCCCGGCTCATTTTTTGCATTTTTAGTAGAGACAGGGTTTCACCATGTTAGCCAGGATGGTCTCTATCTCCTGACCTCGTGATCCACCCACCTCGGCCTCCCAAAGTGCTGGGATTACAGGCGTGAGCCACCGCGCCCGGTGGCAGACATGCTTTTTAAATCGAGGCTGGAGTTTTTTCCACTTAAGACAGCTTTATTTTGATTCTTGATGTCTTTGTTTCTAACGCTGTATTTTTATCACTGAAATGAAGGTGAGCAATCCCCAGAAATCTAACATTGAAACAGAATAATTGGGTTTTGCTTGAAATGAAGTCAGCGGTACATAAATAACTAACTCTGGAGTTGGGAAATTATTTAGTCTCTGTGAGCAGGGAATGTGGAAACTTGGAAGCCAGATAATTTGATTTCAACGAAACATACTTTAGGGAGAGGTGTTATCTTTTCTGCTTTCCCAAGTTTTTTGGTCCTAACCACAAATAAACATTAAAAAGAACCAAGCCAAACAAACAAAGAAAAAGCCCATACAAAACAAAAATAAAACCCAAGACACCACTGCGCTAGTCTGGGTGACAGAGCAAGACCCTGTCTTTTAAAAAATAAAATAAAACCTGAGGCAGAGGTATCTGATCAGCAATTTGCTAATTTATTCTCCTGCCAAGCAACTGAGCACCTCTAAAAGAGCAGATGGTAAGCCGACCTTGGCTGAATTTGATTCAAGTAAAGAAAAAAGAAAATAAAAGAAGAGACAGTAGAAAAAGAAGTCATTCATATGCTGCTCTTCCATTTATGACTTTATGCCAGTATCCCAGTGGAGGGATCTTACATAAATCAGGAACAATATTACCCATTTAAAAAAATAGTGTCCTCCCTCTCTGCATTATTATATTTTGTGGATAACTAGCCGATTGAATTAGTTCTATGGTTAACTAAATAGGAATTGACTATAAAGAACTAGTTTGGTGAAATACTTGTTTTCTTGTTTATTGATCTTAGAAAATGGAGAATTTCAAAGACAGCGTATTTCCCTAGACTTTCAGCCAGTTTTAGTAGACTTTTAGCAACGCTATGTGCAAACACTGTCTCATTAACACATTTTTATATTTGTAATCCCTGACAGAGCTTTACCCACAAACCAAAGCTGACCAGGGTGTTTTACCAATTTGTTCGAATTATTCATTCAGATACAAAGACTATAGCTCAAAAGCAAGTGAAGCTTTTCTAGAAACTACATAATTTTTTCAGGTCAAGATTACATACATCATCTCATAAAATACCACGGTATCCTCAAAGCCCAAATATTTGAAGCAGATACTGAAAGAAGGGAGCAGGAGAGATGTAGGTGTTATTTTAATACTTCCAAATATTTCAAACTATCCAAAACAATTTTTTTTTTGGCCTGGGATTTTTTTTGTTTGTTTCATTCAGTTTCATGTTGTAGCACTTCCAAGAGTAGCTGAGGCAGACCTCACACAACTAAACAGAAATGGCTTCAGGTGGAAACATCATTTCACTGGGTTCACTGTGACGTACTTTAATGCAGTAGTTTTCAAAGTGTGGTCCTTCAACAGGCAGCATCAACAAGCCTGGGAACTTGTTAGCAATGCACCTTCTTGGGCCCCACCCTGACCTACTAAATGAGATAGTCTGGGGTCGGACCCGCAATCTGTGTTTTAACAAAGTCTGCAGGTGATTCTGCTGCACACTTGAGTTTGAGAACCACTGCTCTAAGAACTAGACCATAATTACTTTTTTATTTTAATTATCCTGGTCTATTAGGCTTTAGTCAGCCAAATGTAAGTGACTATGATATGTTCTTGATATGTTCTCATTTTAAAAATCAGTACTTGAGTCACTTTTACAACTGGCTACAGTCTCACAAATATCCTGGAAGCGCTGGTGTTTGGGTTTGCGGGTAGGGACATTTGCTGCTGCTCTTACATTTCCCCACACAGCCACCTGCCTTCCAGCTCTCCCCAGCCCAGGGTCTGCCTTCCCCATCACCTCTTTCCCTCAGCAGACAGGTGAAGTGACCCGCAGGATATTTATCTAGAAGGATATCTACCTGCTACCCAGGATCTAGTACAGTGCCATGCTTCTCACCCTAGCTGTACCTTATAGTCACCCAGGGAGATTTTCAAAGCCCCACTGCCTAGGCCACACCCCCACTTTTAGATCAGAACCTCTGAGGATAGGATCCAGGCATCAGTGGTGTTTAATATTCCCCAGGTGATCCCAGGGTATGACTGAGTTTGAGAACATTCCATCTAGAGAGGGGGTGGAGGAGGAAGCTCCTGGGGCAGGAGGGCCTCTCCCCAGGGTTAGGGGAAACAGTAATGCAGGTTTGGTTTTGTCTTATGCTGAGGTGGTGGCGGTATAAGACTAGAATTGGTGTAAAGAATGATGGAATTGAGAAAGGACCACAGTACTAGGATAGAAATCATTCTGACATACTAGATATTTCGATGCTAGATTCTTAAGTCTTCAGGAAAACTCCCTGAATTCCCAAAGACAATTCCTGAAGTGGTTGCTCGTTACAGTGGGGTGGCATCTGACCACTCTGCTAGTCTTAATTAGGAAACTGACTCCAACAACCCCGACCAAGTCAGGTGCTCGTGCACGCAGAGACATGGCCACAACCCACCCACCCTATCCCCAGCTCTCCCAGTTCTTTCCTTTTCCTGTCCTCTCAGGCTTTTCACTTGTTGGAGTCTTTGTGTTCTCCTTAATTGCCTCAGAGCAGTTCAATTTTGCTGTTAAAGGCTGAGCTCCCCGCGGGAATAGGACATGTTTGTCCCCATCTCCTTTCCTTGCCTGCTCTTCAAGTCCCTACCAGAACTCCCCGTACCTCTTGAAAAGACCCCACTGGACCTCAGAAAGCTTTTTATTTTTATTTGAATAGTTTGTCAGATTTTTTTTTTTCTTTTGAAAAGTTTGAGGTCTGTAGTCATTACAACTGTGTAGAAATTATGGTCCAACTTTTCCAACCAGCTTTGTCCCAAAGTAATGGGGGCTGCAGAACTTCAGGGGAGAAGTCAGGCATATGGGCTGCTGCGATGCCGCCTGCGCCACTGGGGGCGTCAAGGCACGGTCCATCTGGTGAGATGTAGATGCTGTGTGCACCGTTCTTCCCCCAGGCAGCTACCCAGGCAGCTGTGCTCTAAATTAATGAGGGTCTGTAGGTGATGCATGACACTGTATGTCCATTATATGTCCCTAGATTAGTTTTTGTCATGAATACAAAAAAAATTTATGTAGCACTTATAAAGGGAAATTAGCAATTAGCATGCTAATTTGGGTTCTATTTGCATATCTGTTAGCAATTAACATACTAATTAGGGTTATATTTTTACATCAGTCTTAATGATGTGCAAATTTACGCATCATTTACGGGGGTTTCCTTCATTTATTCTTTGAATATACATTTACTGAGAATTTATTATATACTAAGCACTGAATGATTCTAAGTTGTAATAGTCATTACTGGCTCTTCATCCATTAAATATTTATTGAAAACTTACTATTTATAGCAGCAGGTATTGTTCTAAGCTCTGGGAATAGAGCAGTGAAAAAAACCAGCCAAAATTCCTTTACCTCATGGAGCAATATGTTGTCATTAGGTCATCAATAAACAAGTAAAATATATAGTGTATCAGCAAAGTGACCAATTGTTTCAGTTAGCCTGGGACCAGGGCCTTTCCCAGGATGTGGGACTTTCAGTGCTGAAACTGGCATAATCCTGGGCAAACCAGGATAACTGGTCACACTGTTATGAGGCAGATAGGTATTACATAGAAAAAGAATAGGGAAAGCGGATGGGGGAGGACGAGTTGTAGAGACGCAGGTGTGATTGTAAATAGGTGGTTCAGGCAGCCCTCACTGAGAAGACAGCATTTAAATAAAAACCTAAAGGAGATGAGCAAGTAGCCCATGCAGAGACCTGGTGGAAAAGCATTCTAGATAGAAGGAACAGCAAGTGCCAATGTCCTAAGGTAAGAGCCTGAGTGGAAGAACACAGGAGATGAGATGAGAGAGGCAATAGGGTACCAAATCACGTCAGGCCTTGCAGGCCATTGTAACAACTCCAGCTTTTACCCTCTGTGAGAAAGGAAGCCACTGAAGAATTTGAGCAGAGGAGTGACGCATGTGACTCATTTGTGTTTCACAGAATCATTCTGGCTGCTCTGTTGATAATAGGTGCGAGAAGACAAGGGATAGGACCAGAGAGAACAGTTAGGCAAGAGGTGATGGTGGCTGGTCCAGGTGGTAGCAGTAGAGGTGATAAGATATGAGGGAAAATTCCAGACATATTTTGAAGGCAAAGCCAACAGACTTGCTGACAGATTGGATGTAGGATGTGAGAGAAAAAAAAAAGAGTCAAAGTGCTGTCCAGTTTTGCATTGAATAGGGACATCATGTCCTAAGATAGGTGAAGCAAGTTGGGAAGGGGAGAGATTAGGGTTCCAGTCTAGACATGTTAGATTTGACACGCCCAGTTGACATCTGAGTGGCATGATTGAGTAGAGAGGACTGAACCTTGAGACCCTCTAGTGTAAATGGACAGAAACTAGCAACAGAGACTGAGAAGGAGTAGCTGGACCGAGAAGAGAAAACCAGGAAAGTGTGATATCTGAAAAACAGTTGAAGAATCCATATCAGGGGTAGGAAATTGTGAACCATGTCAAATACCACTGATGGGGAAAGGGAATGCATGGAGATTTCAGTACTGCATTTAGCAACAGGGAAGTCACAGGTGACCTCGACAACAGCAGTTTCAATGGACTAGTCAGGGCAAAAGTCTGACCAGAGAAGAGAATAGGGGGAGCAGAATCAGAGGCATCAAGTGTAGACAAGTCTTCCAAGGAGTTTGCCATAAAGAAGGCAGGAAATGGGACAGTAGCTGAACGAGATGTGCAGGCAAAGGAAATTTGATTTTTAAAATAGGAGAAATTACAGCACGTGAGTTGTAGGGGGAATGGTCAGTTACGGAGGAAAATCAAATGATTGTTGATGGAAGAGAAAGAAAGGGTGCGCTAAGTGAGATGTGAAGAGGTCCCTGGGGACAAGTGAATGGGTTGGCCTTGAATGGGGACATGGAATTTCCGTCGTAATAGGAGGGAAGGTGAAATATACGGGCACAGGTTTGGGTCATTGGGGCTTGTGGAGATTCTCTTAGAGTTGTTTCCATTTTCTTGGGAAAATTAGAAATAAAGTCTTCAGCTGGGGCTGAGTGGGGAGAATATAATAGTCACGTAGAAGAGTGAGAGAGTGAACGGGCTGGGGACTTGCAGTAGCATTGCCAGCGACACTAAGAGCCCACTTGAATTTAACCGAGACCTGACAGCAGGCACGTGTGTGCTCACGCACACACATGCACACACACGTGTGCACATAAGTGGTTTTTCTTTTTTCCCAGCCCACTTCAACTGCCAGGTGCAAGCACAGAATAAACTCAGAGTTGGACTTGGCTGGAGTTGTGGTTTTACCGGGCAACCATGACAAAGTAAGAAGAGGGTCAAGGGAGTTGAGGATTCAGGGAAGGGTATTTTAATTTTAGATTGACAATAATTTCTTCCCAACTTTCTGTTAAGAAAATTATCAAATCAGTAGGAAACTTGAAAGAGCCGTCCCCCCGCCACACTTTTCCCCCTGTGACATTGACCTTTTGAAGAGACCAGGTCGGCTGTAAGATATCCCACATTCTGAATTTCTCTCGCTGTTTCATCAGGATGTCATTTACTATATTCATCTGTCCCCTGTATTTCTTGTAAACTGAAAATTGGGTCTAAAGGCTCAATTAGATTAAGGTTGCACATTTTTGCAATAACACTTCAATAGTACTAGGAACTTCATATCACATCACATCAGAAGATGAGTAATGGGTTGTCCCAGTAGCATTGATGTTAAATTTGATCACTTGGTTGGGTGGTTACAGTAAGATTCCTCTGTTATAAAGATTGCTTACCTCTTATAGTCACCTAGAATTTAAACTGGGTAAGTGAGGATATTAGAGACGTGAAGGACAGTGAAAAGGTGACAGGATTGATGGAACAGATCTACACGAGGCAACTGTTTTTAAATGTTTGTCACCAGCTGGGTGCAGTGGCTCACACCTGTAATGCCAGCACTTTGGGAGGTGAAGGTGGGCGTATTACTTGAGGTCAGGAGTTTGAGACCAGCCTGGCCAACATGGTGAAACCCTGTCTCTACTAAAAACACAAACAAAAAATTAGCTGGGCGTGGTGGTGAGCACCTGTAATCCCAACTACTCAGGAGGCTGTGGCACGAGAATTGTTTGAACCTGGGATGTGGAGTTTGCAGTTAGCTGAGATTGTGCCACTATACTCCAGCCTGGGCAATAGCGTGAGAATCTGTCTCAAAAAAAAAAAAAAAAAGTCACCAATTATTCCATTAATTGCCTCCTCATCACTGTTGAACCTGCCCACAAGTGTGTGAGTTGTTTAATGCCAGAACTCAGGTGGCTTCCTTCTCATCACCTAAGAGCTTACTCCCTGGCTACTTTTCATTTTGAACAGACAATAGGTCTGCCATCTTTGGAGATGTCTTTTGTCTACTGTCATGCTTAATGAGGGATAATAACCCTAGTGACCAGACACTCAACACTGTGCCCTGTCCCTGCTGAGGTTGGGGACTCCGTTGGACTCTCCTCAGTGCTAAGAAATCCTCATTCTCCCAACTAATGAGTATAACACTTGCCTATGGCAGTGTTGCAGGCTGGCCCACAAGCCAGAACCAGGCCTGCCTTGACTGTCAGGAGGAGCTCTGGGCTGGGGTCCTTAGTTCGTCACTGACCTTCTGTTCTTCACTTCTCTGATTTACTCTGGCTAGATCAATCCAGCCTACTTTTAGTAAGTGACCTTGTTTTAAATTGCTCACCTGTGGCCAGTCACACATCCCTTGCTTTATCACTTCTGCCTGATTAGCTTTGTCCCTGACAAGCCTGAGCTTTGGATTCAAAACAGCTGAGATGTTGGTGCCCCCTAAAGGACACATGAATTTTAAAGGTTGACTCTTCGTTACTAATAACTAGCAAATATTTAGTTGGGTTTGTTTTATGTTTAGAGTTTCTTACTCTCTTTTGAAAACTGGTTAGCAAGTTCTTAAATGAAATGGACAGGCCAATATGATTAATGCAGTATACAAAAGCCCTAGGGTCAGAGCAGAAAAATAGTGTTTGTCCGTGAAGTGTTTAAAATTTTTAGACATGAGTTTGTGAACAAAGAATATATAAACTACTTAATTTCTGCTTTAATTATGGAATGATGGAGGGGAAGGTAAGTAAAGCTAGAGTTTTCAAATATTTTAATTAGTAAGAATTTCATGCCTTCCTATAGCCTAATTTTTCTATATATGACAAAATTTGAAGTGTCAGACAAATTAATTCTCTAGAATACAAATGGAAGCATCTGTATTTTTATTTTTTATTTTTATTATTTTTATTTCTTTTTTTTGCTAGGGAGAGGCAAACATCTAAAACTTAGGATTATTTGATGAATATTATCTGGAATCAGATCAAAAAAATATTTAATGGTGTTTTTATTTGAAAATAGGAGATTTTTCCTGAAATAAATATCAAGTAAATAAGTTACTTATACAATAACTCTGCTTTTTTTTTTTTTTTTTGAGCTAGGATCTTGGTCTGTCACCCAGGTTGGAGTGCAGTGGCATGATCATGGCTCACTGCAGCTTCAACCTCCAGGGCTCAAGCTATCCTACTGCCTCAGCCCCCCAAGTAGTTGGGACTACAGGCACACACTACCACGCCCAGCTAATTTTTGTATTTTATATAATAATAATCCTGTTCTAATTTCTTGACACTACCATTATTTCAGAGGCTTACTTTTAAAGCTTAAATAGGACTATGGAACACATCACAGACGTGAGAGCTGGATTAATACTTAGCCCACAACCTAATCCGTTGAACCAGAGTAGCGCTTTTTAGGCCTAGAGTCCTCTGGGAAGGTATTTCAGCAGGTAAACTGAACAACCTCACTAAGGCAAAGGTATCCTTTTAGAAGCCAAGTGTCAACTAGGAGATGGAGGAGCAAGAGTCTCTCCAACCTGTCTGAGAACCAGTTGCAGATATTATAGTAACCACTTCTAATCTTTGAGGGTTATGTATTCTGAAAACCTCCATAGTAGGAGAATTTGCATCGTTAAACAAAATTTTGGGAGACCAGAGGGGAGGGAGGACCAAAGTTGAAATTAATACATGAAATTTTGTATAAATATTAAGTTCACCAAGAAAGTAACAGCAACATCTGAAATCAAGATAATACCAGTGACATCTTACGCATCTTGAATTTGCATAATTGAGCATCATGCAAATTGTACTATCTCATGACTCATCACATCCTATGTGATGGGAGAACTCTGTGACCCTGGAGACTTTGATGAGTCATGATGGAATGCAGAGCCCCAAAATAGCTTCCTTTACTACGGCAGTGAACTTTGCATGCCAGCCCAGCCAGGCCCTGGCCAAGCTCAGGGCTAGAAGAAGTGCCCAAGGAGATGTTTTTCAAGCCCTGACTGATACTCCACTGGAGAGGGCAGGCCTGATCAGAGACTAGAGTTGGGTGGTACTAGGCAAAACTGCTGGTTCCAAAATAGGAAAACAAGACTTTGGTAATTCCACAAACTTCTGATTCTGTGACTCACTCTTGCAGTGGGTGGCACTTTGTGGAGTGAGGCTGGGTGAGATCTGGGAGGCTGGAGGTTCTTCTGGCTCTGGTGGTGTGGAGGGTTCAGCTTCTTAACAGTCTTGAAGCTCTGACTCCAGTAGTGGGTAGTATTTTGGGGAGGTTAGAGAAGAAAGAGAAATAAGGAATGGTATGTGGGTATGTATGTGTTTTCTATCTTTGGTGTTAAACAGGGAGTCAGTAGGTAGAAATGATTCAACTGGAGAAGGATGTCCTCATGCTAACAGAAGTGCTTATTCAACCTGAATACTAGAAATCATGCACATTGCATTTGGAGCGACATGCATTTGCTAAGAGAGCTACCTCCTAGTCAAAATGTACCACCATGAGTTCTGCTGACCCTTAAAAATTGACACCAAGGTTTCCTTTCTTTTCAGGTCCTCAAGTATGTTCCACATAATGAAGCACAATCATTACAGCTCTCGGTTTGGCAGCAAACTTGGGCTGCAGTGCATCGGTATGCATGAGAAAGGCATCATATTTAACAACAATCCAGATCTCTGGAAAACAACTCGACCCTTCTTTATGAAAGGTAAGCAGGTACTTAGCTACATTCTTCGTTTTTGTCTGTGAATATGCCTTTTTTGAAATCATATTTGTCAAATATTTTATTTACTTATTTATTTATTTATGGAGACAGAGTCTGACTCTATCACCCAGGCTGGAGTGAAGTGGCACGACCTTGGCTTACTGTAACCTCCGCCTCCCGGGCTCAGGTGATCCTCCCACCTCAGCCTCGCAAGTAGCTGGGACTACAGGTGTGCACCACTATGCCTGGCTAATTTTTGTATTTTTTGTAGAAATAGGGTTTTGCCACATTTGAGACCAGGCTGGGCTCGAACTCACGGAGTCAAACGATTCACCCGCCTCAGCCTCCCAAAGTGCTAGGATTACAGGCATGAGCCATCATGCCCAGTCTGAAACCATATTTTGAATTATACTGCAATAAAGGAGGAAGAGCTAACATTTATTATACCTTTACTCTGTAGTAGCCATTGTTCTAAACACTTGAATGGCAGCCCCATGTGGTAAATGTTGTTATCACCTACAACTGACAGAAAATGAAGGCATAAAGAGGTTAAGTAACTTGTCCAAGGTCCAAACATTAGTAAATGATAGCCTGGAATATATCCCTGAAGCCTGTATTTCTTAATCACCACAAATTCTTTTCTTCTTATTGATATGCAAAGCAATTTTATAGGCATAAAGAAGAGATGAAGATATATATTTAGAGTCATTTCAGTTAAGAATTTAGCATGTCGGCCGGGCGCGGTGGCTCACGCCTGTAATCCCAGCACTTTGGGAGGCCAAGGCGGGTGGATCACAAGGTCAGGAGATCGAGACCACGGTGAAACCCCGTCTCTACTAAAAAGACAAAAAATAAAGCCGGGCGCCGTGGCGGGCACCTGTAGTCCCAGCTACTCGGGAGGCTGAGGCAGGAGAATGGCGGGAACCCGGGAGGCGGAGCTTGCAGTGAGCCGAGATAGCACCACTGCACTCCAGCCTGGTGGACAGAGCGAGACTCCGTCTCAAAAAAAAAAAAAAAAAAAAAAATTAGCATGTCACCCATATGTTTGATTTAAACATGGCCAATGTGTTTGCTGAGTGCTTGACTGACAGCCCAGATGATTCAGCAGGAAGCAATTTGTGAATGAAATTAGAGAATTTTAGAACTGAGAGGGACCATATCTATCACCTAATCTCTGATTTTCACAGTTGAGGAAATAAAGTCCCAATGAAGTTATCATTTTCACCCAGGCAAAACAGGGAGTAATGAATGAGCTGAGACTCAGTTGCAAGCCTCCTTATCCAGTGATTTTCCTCCCTTTACCTCATCATGCTGGAAATGAAACTATTGGGGAATACATATGACTAACCCTTGACATTACTATCAAGCATCAAGAAAGATAATCGTGCCCTAGAAACCTTGTCAGTGGTGGAATCTGGGGCTAGATGATTTTAGGTCCGGCCCTGTCTATTCACAGCCTTCCCTCCAGCAGCCCATGCTGTGAACCCAGGTAACCACCTTCCGTGTGCCTGCTAAGATGGGGAGAGCTATGCCAGTGCCTGTGCCCACTGGGTGTTGAGCCCAGCCTTCAGAGCTGCCCCTCACCAGGACTCAGCACAACTCTTGCTGTAGACCCCAGTGTATCATTTTCCTATTGCTGCTGTAACAAATTGCCACAAAATAAGTGGCTTAAAAGAACACATTTGTCTCACAGTTCTGTAGGTCAGAAGTCTGACATGGATCTCAATGAGCTGAAAATCAAGGCATAGGCAAGGCTATGTGCCTTTCTGGGGGCTCTAGGAAAGACTCTTTGTCTTTTCCAGCTCTGGAAGCCAGCCACATTCCTTGGCTTGTGGCCCTTTCCTCCAGCTTCAAAGCCAGCAACAGTGGATTGAGTCCTTTGCACGTTACATCTCTGGCCCACCTTCTGTCATCCCATCTCTCTCTGGCTTTGACCTCGGCTTAGAAAGGTCCTTTTCCCTTTTTTTTTTTTTCCTTCTGAAACAGAGTCTTGCTCTGTCGCCCAGACCAGAGTGCAGTGGCGCCATCTCGGCTCACTGCAAGCTCCGCCTCCTGGGTTCACACCATTCTCCTGCCTCAGCCTCACAAGTAGCT
>NW_012121598.1:6401308-6433602 GCF_000951035.1 Colobus angolensis palliatus | reverse complement strand
CGCCTCGGCCTCCCGAAGTGTTGGGATTACAGGCATGAGACACCGCGCCCAGCTAATTTTTTGTATTTTTAGTAGAGATGGGGTTTCTCCATGTTAGCCAGGATGGTCTCGATCTCCTGACCTTATAATCCGCCCGCCTCGGCCTCCCGAAGTGTTGGGATTACAGGCATGAGCCTGTAATCTTTGCTTTTAAGAACTCATGATGAGGTTTGTCCCACCCCATTTCAAAGTCCTTAACCTTAGTTATATCTGCTACTTTTCCTGTAAAGTAACGTATTAGTAGGTTCTGGGGATTATGACCCAGACAAATTTAGGGTGCTATTATTCTGCCTATCACTCATGTTGGGGGAGATAAATCTCCTTATACCTTATAAAACTATGGAACGAATTAATGGAAAAAGTATAGGACTTAGTATTACAGGTTGTGAGTTTGAGTCCCAGCACTGCCACTTGCTACCTATCTGACCTTAGGCAAGTCCCTTCGCCTTTCTGAGCTTCAGTTTCCCTATTCACAAAAGGTGATAAATGTTATAAAACTTGCACTCTAGGGCTGTTGTGAAGAGCAAATGAAATAATGCTATAAGATCCCATAGAAATGTACGTTTGACTTTTTCATTTGGCTCAGGCATATTAGGAATATGTGAACTAGTATTTAGGAGTAGTTAACTTTCACATACCAATATTCTCTACCCTGACATGCAAGAGCTAATTAAAAGAATCTCTAACTTCATCCATTTGTTTAACAAACCACCGTTGTCATCACTGAACTAGGTACCAAGATACAATGACAAACCAGATGTGGTTCCTGCCCTCAAGGAACTTATAATGGGTGAGGGGGGTTTGAATTAGGAAGGGGCAGCCCAGCACATCACCAAATACTACCCTAGGTAATAGTAATGCTGGCAGTTGCACGGAGTGATGCCAAGTACAGATGAACAGGCCATCTAAAGCACACTGAGGGGCAGGGGAGACTTTTCAGAGGACTGGATGCTTATAATGCGTAAGGTAGAAGCTAATTAAGAAAACAAAAGACAAACATTCTAGGAGTAAAGAACGGGATAGCCAAAGGCACAGATGAGTAGTTAGACATGAGGCATCCAGAGCCCTGTCAGTAAGTCCTTGTGCCTGGTGCAGATACATTCTGCGTGGCCAAGGGGAGGGCAGGGCCATATCACCAAAAATCTCTCAGTTAAGGCAAGGAATTGAGCTTATCTCAAAAACTATGGAGAATCACTAAAGATTTTAAGCGGAATGATATGAACATATTTGTATTTTATAAAAATCCCTCTGGTAGCAGAGAGAATGACTAACTGGAAGGAAGCAGGACCGTGAGCAGTGAGAACATTTAGGAGCTACTGCAGTGATGCAGGAAGGGTGGAGGGGAGGCTGTGGGTTCAAGATAGTCAAAAGGATAGACTCTACAGTAGTAGACCCTATAGTACTTGGAAATTAAGCAAAACATCTTTGTGACTTTTTTTAGATAACCTTCTATAGGGAAGATCAGGGTTTCTACAAAAAAGTGCTATACAACTGGACCCAAATTCATAATCCCAAGAAATAGGAGGCTAATTGCTTATTGGAAAGTTCACTGTGGTGTCTGACATTTCTATAATCAATGAGAGTCCTAAGCATTTTTCAACGAATTTCCTTTTAGAGTTAGACTCCCTATTGGTTTTCCTGATATAGTAGAAAGTTTGGCACAAGTTTCAGTAATGTTAATGAAAGTATTGACTTACCGGGTGAGTCTGTAGAGAAATAGTTAAGTGCAACTTAGGCAATGGCCCATCTTGGGAGGTGGGGAAGGGTGGGAGCGAGGGGTGAAGAAATAGCATATGTTTCCCAAAACTGCCGAGAAATGTGTCCATATTGATGGTATTTGCTGATTGCTTGCCCAATTTTCTTTTGACTGGATAGATTCAATACGTTTTGGCACATTTTAAAAATTAAATCATATCTACATCATACCACTGCCTATAAACAATGTTATTACATTTTTGCCCATAAGTTTGGCATGTGGCTTCAAGCTCTTTAAACACAGAGGCAAATCATGCATCAGCCTGGGAGAAAACCACCAGTGACATTCTAAGCCAACCCTTCCACACAAAGGATTGAGTCATTTGTCCTGCTTGCTGAAGTGGCAGTCACCCAGAGAACAACATCCTGGTCTTTCGCATCTGCCAAGTCCTTCCTATGGTCAGAAAGCCTGCTCGTACCTCAACCTTCCTTCCAAGATGTATGGAAATCTCAAAAGTCTAGGACCAGTGCTCAGGCCTCCTTTCTTGTTTGCAAAGTATACCTTTAGGCATGGGGGTTCTGCAGCTTAACCCAGTGTGTGTGTGTGTGTGTGTGTGTGTGTGTGTGTGTGTGTGTGTGTGTGTGTGTGTGTGTTTAAGAGAGAGAGAGAGAGAGGATAGTCTTCTTCTGGAGTTACATCTACAAAGTTTCCCAATATTTTTTGTCTCATTTCAAAGACTCTGACGTTAACAACAAACATGAATAGACTTAAAAAGAAAGATTACTCCTAAAAGAAGCTTAAAGAAACTTAACACAGAGAGAGAAAGGGGCACTTTAAGGGTTAAACCCTCCTGTGTAGGCCACCCACCATCAGGACTGCTCAGATAGTCAGGAACAGGGCAAGAGTGAGATCAGAGCCAGTTTACTCTGTTTTCTTTCATTCATTCTTTCCTCTATTGAAAAAATATGTATGAAGGCCCCCATGGACCATCAGCTTGAAGTGCAATGCTAATGAACGACTGTCACTGTCCTTAAAGAGCTCTCAGTTCAGTGAGGGAAGACTGGTAAGCAAGCAAGGAATTGCTTATCTGTCATGCCGTTGGTTGAGTAAAATAAACCTGGAAGTAGTTTGAAGAGAAATCAAAATTAAGAGAAGGGCACTTTGGGGGATTTTTACAACTAACCTTTTTGTTACACTTTAACAGGAAGCACCTTAGATCAAATAGGATCCAATTTGACCAATTTTCCAGTAATATCCTGCCACCTGTTGAAACACAAAATAAATATGATCCTAGGCAAATCCAAATCAGCTTTGGAGGGAAATGTATACAATAAATATGAAAAAATCACTGATTTGTGAGTTATGAACACAAGTACTAAATGTTTCCTTTGCAATCTCATAAATGGCTGGCTAGAGCATAAAAAAAGTTTAATTTTTAACAGTTTGTTTAAAATAATATTTGTCCCTATCTTCCTTCCATTCATTCATTCTTAACTATAGGATAGTACATGCTTATGGAAAATCACAGAAAAGCATAAGAAAAGATGATGAAAACTTCCACCCAATTATTAAATAAAAAATTGTGGACGATTAAGCTCCAACATAAAAAGCCAGAATGGCCTGATTTTGTGTGTGCCCTGGAGTTCATGATGGCTGATTCTCTGATGTGTACCCTGCAGCTCTGTCGGGCCCTGGCCTTGTTCGCATGGTCACAGTCTGTGCTGAATCCCTCAAAACACATCTGGACAGGTTGGAGGAAGTGACCAATGAATCAGGCTACGTGGACGTGTTGACCCTCCTGCGGCGTGTCATGCTGGACACCTCTAACATGCTCTTCTTGAGGATCCCTTTGGACGGTACTGACATTTTCACTCTCGCATCTTGACCATCTGTCCTTTATTGAACAAGGAGCTAGGAGGGATAGCAGACCAAAGGAATCACATGCTGTTTTCTACATTGCTCTTGTTCAAACATTTCTAAGTAATCCTCATTTTTTTCCCTAGTGTTTCTGCTTTGTTCACTTATAAAATATAAATTTCCATAAAGTAGGGGCCAGCATCTATTTCTTTTGTATCTTTCCTCATTACTCTAGGAAATAGAATTCTACCCACAGTTGAAACTTAACAAGTGTGATTAGTTCATTTGGTTGTTAACATATCCTACCACCAATCAACTTTATATATTTAATCATTTCCAATTGTTCTTTTGGGCATGATATATACATACATATATACACACATGTATATACACACACTCCTCCCTCAAAGCTACTAAACATGAAAATATCATGCCTATATGATAAAAATGTCAATATTGCTGGTGATACTGATGCTGATGGAAATGACGATATTAGCTGCCATTAATGTAGTATCTAATGTGTGCCAAACAGTATTAAAAATTGCTATATATACATGTTTGCCATTTATTATTTATAGTGTTAACAAGATGTCTCACTCAAAAGGCTAGTTTCCTCACTATGATACAGAAATGAATATTAAAACATGTGCATGCTCACGTCAAACTCATAGAACTTGGTTTTATTTTGGCAGGATTAAACCAATTTGCAACTTGAGTACAACTGCCAATATTTTGGCTAGTTCTTGAAAAGTTGTGCCATTGTGCAAAAGTCCTTGAATTTTGGATAACTTTTTAACCTAATGATCAAACACCTGACAGGAATGGAATTCACTGGACTTGTACCTAATTGTTTTACACTTTTTTCTATGGGTTACATTTTTTATTGCCATTGCAACCTTTATCCACACACCAACCTGGCAAGTATGGGAATTAAAAAATCGGCATTCTTTCTGATATACCTTTTTCATTTTCTTCTTAAAGTCATTTAAATTATATATTACTCTTAAAGAATGTTTTAGTCTCCATTTTAGTAGTCTGTGCATAAGGTACTAATACATGTACACAAAAAAATTCACAAGCCCATTCAGATGTCTTTTAGAACATTACTTGCCACTAAATATTTATACAGTTGACATAATGCTTATTATGCCCTTGAATAATAGAATTTGTTTTTTTATTACTTCTTATCCATAAGCATTGGCCTTATATTATCTCAAGAGGAACAGAATTTATTATTAAACAAGATTCTTAAATCCGTTATTCATATTGTGACTTCATACATTTTGTAACCCTAGTAGTGAATATACCCTAAAAACCTATAGATCTCCCAAATCACTCTACTGATTAAAAAAAAAAAAATGTACATGCAACTCTACCACCACACCAAAAAGTGTAAATCATTTGAGTAGTTTGGTGGTTACCAGAGGAAGGGAAGGGTAGTGGGCTAGTGGGGAGAGAAGAGATGAAGAGAAGTTGATTAATGGGTACAAAAATACAGGTAGATAGAAGAAACAAGACCTAGTGTTCGATAAATCAGTGTAGTGAAGAAAATAAATAATAATCTATGTACAACCAAGTAGCTAGTAGAGAATAATTTGAATGTTCTCAGCATAAAGAAAAGATAAATGTTTAAGGTGATAAATATCCTCATTACCCTGATTTGGTTATTACACATTATACAAATCTATCAAAATATTACATGTACCCCTAAATATGCATATCTATTATGTATCAACAGAAAATTAATCATTTGGATTAATTCCATTCTGCTGTTGGCATTAAGTATGTACAACTCAATATGAATTTTCCTGAATTAACTTAACACCAGTGTTCATTGATTCATACATTCATTCATCAAACATTTATTGATTGCCTATTTTATGCCAGGCACTGTTTTAGTTCTGGGGACATAACAGTGACCCAGACAGATAAAGTTCTTGCCTTCAAGGGACTTATATTCCAGTGGGTGATATGGACAGGAAAAGAAATAAATATCTAATAAAATATTAGGCAATAGTAAGTGCCTTGAAGGAAAAATGAAGCAGGGCAAGAGGACAGGAAGTGAAGGAGGGCAACAGTGGGTGTGGGTACTCTCTATTGCCACACTGGCTGTATGGTTTTGGGCAAGCTTCCAAATTTCTATGAATTGCAATTTCTTCAACTGCAAAGGGATGACATCACAAAGCCCATGGCAAGAATATGAAGATGAAATTAAAAATCTCTTTCACAAAGCGCCTAGCATGGTGACTGGTATTTAGCAGTTGGAAATAAATGTCTGTTCTCTTCCCTTTTGTGTATTATCTGGTATAATTTGAAAAAGGGTTTTATTTCCTCTAGTATTCAATTTAATTAAAGAACATTTATTAAGAGCTGATTGTGTGTGAGGCTTAGGACAAGGCATTGAAGAACACAAGATGAATTCTACACTCTGGACTGAATATAAATAACTATGAAAGCTACGTGATGAGTGCTATGGGGGAAAAATGAACAAAGCACCATGAGAACATGATTAGAAGCTATTAAGTGTATAATCCATATAAACTGTCCACTTCATGGCTCTGCTTACCCAACACCAAATGAAGTTAAAATGTGCTTGTTAGCCACCTAACAGGCTCTGCTTTTTGCACTCCCAGGTACCAGAGTGAAGGCCATAACAGCCGTAATTACTAGTTTCATTTGTCCAGAGAAACAGGAGCAAGTTGGAAGCTCAGCCCAAGGAGAATATGTGAAATTCCAGGTTGAAAACTTGAAAACTAGCAACTAATTGGTTAACTAGTTCAATTTGGATGGCAAGGAGAACGAATCAGTGCTTGATTTCTCTATTGGTATTCACATGGCTAAGACTCCTACTGAAGATGGAACCTCACTTAGCTTAGAACCCCGGACTGTTAGGAGTATCTACAGGGAATGTTTTCTGCCCAGAGCACCCTTCTTAGGCTCACATTTTGCTCAACTGCTCTTCCTTGTGCGTTTTTTTTTTTTTTCCTACAGAAAGTGCTATCGTGGTTAAAATCCAAGGTTATTTTGATGCATGGCAAGCTCTCCTCATCAAACCAGACATCTTCTTTAAGATTTCTTGGCTATATAAAAAGTATGAGAAGTCTGTGTAAGTAATACAACTTTGGAAGATTTATGAGTACAATTGGATTGGTTTTTTTCCCTTGTGTCTTTGCTGTTTTTGTTGGCCTCTCCGGTAACTTTTCTGCTCTCTAGAGCCCACAGGGAGCTGTTGATTAAGTTGCTGATGAAACACTTTTTACAGCAATCTGGCTGCATTTGGCCAGACCAGAGAGTAAATGAAGCCTTTGGCTGGGCGGCTTCTCGGCAAGGGGTCTGAGTGTGTGGTCTAGGAGCTTCAACTCAGGAACTAGGACACTAGTGTGTTTTGAGTTGAAGAGAAGGGTTGACTGATCCTGTCATTAATATCTGTCAAAATTATCTTTGCACAACTGAAAATCTGGAACCATAGAATCAATTTATAGTTGTGTTGTTTTTGAATGAATTTAACATAATTTAACTTGTAAGAACTGACATTAGACTCGATACAATTTTTTCTTAATGAGTATAACTAACTTCAATAAAATGTGTGTGGGTTTTTAAAATTATGCATCTTATGCTTTGGGGGTCCTGAAATTGTCATTAAATGGCTTTGTTTTTGTCTTAGAATTGTCCATCAGAAAATTGGGCAAATGCCCAGTGGCCTACACGCTAATCAATGTGTTTGTAGAGTACAAGTAGCCAGTCACTAAACACTGCTACCTCTAACCACCAGTGGAAAGCCTATGGAATCTAGAAGCAGAAAGTCCTGCTTTGTGTCCTGTTTCTCATGGCCTTGGGAAGTTATTTAAAGTAAGATATAATCTATCTTCTAGAGTAGGGGCATAGGTTAATGACATCATATAAGTAAGGCAATTAGCATAGAGCATGGCACATAGAGGGTACTAAATATGTTAGTTTCTCCCTTTCCTGTGTTCATGTCTTCCTCAGATGTTCCTAACCATCTCAAGTTCTCCATCTCTAAATGTCCCCAAGTTTGTCTGAAGACCTGACTTTATTCTACTTGTGGATTTTGAAATTCAATAATATTAGTTTCTAGAGAAGAAGCCAACTTGATGTTGTTTTGTTTAGTCTCTCATGGTTGATGAGTACTAGGTGAATGTTTTAGACACTTGGTTCTTTATACATTTCATTTCCACCAGAGCTTATTGTGACTTGAAAACAAATAGATAAAAGATTCCTCTCTTCCCTGTGATCAGAGTTGGTGGCAGTGGTAGTGGTCTGAAGAGTTCATTACATAGTTCTTAGTCATTAGTTTAGCCTTGGTCTTGGCCATTGGACCTATAGAAATTTATTGTACAAGTCTGTGTAAAGGTTTCTCTTAGGTTTCTGCAGTTCCATCAAGGAACTCTCTATGAATTTACATGCTAGGGGCACTCCAACACCTCCCAGACCATTTGGGGCTAGTGCTCAGATGGGAATGCTGTGAGCATTCTCAGCCTGCTAGGAAGAGGGCACCATAGCCCAACTGAGTGAATATCTGTTATTTGTATGTAGGAGTTGCTCAGCAAACATTTGATGAATGCATGGTTCAGTAGGGTATTTAAGTGTATCAGTGAACATGTCAATTAGAATTTGAAAGATGGATTTATTGTACATTTAACGTAATACAGAACATTGTTCCCTGGGATAAGGGAACAATACACTTACAAAGAACACATACACTTAAGGACAGAGATAGGAAAAATTGAATTTAGATTCAAGGTGACTTTATTTTTCATCTAGTGTGATCCCTTCACTTTAAAAGGATGTAGGGCCCAGAGACTCAAAGTATCTTACATAGAAAGAGAACAACCTGAACTAGGACCTGACCCCACCCCGTCCAAGTGTTCTTTCAACCACACTGCCAAAATACCTATACATATTTACGCAACTGTTTATTCATTCAACACATATTAGTGTTTACAATGTAGCAGAAACTAACAAGACATGAGAATAAACATCAAGAATGATACCTAGTCACTGGAGTTTACTATTTATAACAGGAATCTCAAACTCAACAGTCTTCAGGACTAAGCAAAGAAAAGCAGGCTATGGGGGCCGGGTGCAGTGGCTCATGCCTGTAATCCCAGCATTTTGGGAGGCCAGGGCGGGCGGATCAAACTCCTGAGGTCGGGAGTTTGAGACCAACCTGACCAACGTGGTGAAACCCTGTCTTTACTAAAAATACAAAAAATTAACTGGGCATGGTGGCGAGTACCTGTAATCCCAACTACTCAGGAGGCTGAGGCAGGAGAATAGCTTGAACCCAGGAGATGGAGGCTGCAGTGAGCTGAGATCATGCCACTGCACTCCAGCCTGGGCGACAGACTGAGACTTTGTCTCAATTAAAAGAAAAAAAAAAAAGCAGGCTGTGGAAACATAAGACAAGGAAATGGAGGTGCCTGTGGCAAACTGAAGAGCACCTGACAGCACTCACAGGTTTTTTTGTTTTCGTTTTAATTTAAACATTGTGCCTGCCAAAATCAGAAATTGGAAAACATTGCTAGATTTAGCCTTTTACTATCAATTTTTAACCCTTAACTAGAAGTCACAGCCTTGATTTTGCTACCAGAATCCAGAAACCTTAGCTAACTCTGGCACCTTAACCATGAAGTATAAGGTCTATGTAATTTAAGAGTGTTTATGAAGAAATAAAACAGTAATTCACTGACTCATAAGCACCAAGGATTTCAATTAAAGCAGATCATTTTACCTAAATACATGGCAAATAAATCTGTTTCACTAGATGTCTAAACTGAGTACAAATAGACTATATTTTGACTTTTTTTCCAGCAAGGATTTGAAAGATGCCATAGAAGTTCTGATAGCAGAAAAAAGACGCAGGATTTCCATGGAAGAGAAACTGGAAGAATGCATGGACTTTGCCACTGAGTTGATTTTAGCCGAGGTACTGACCTGAACTAACCGTAACTCCCATGCTGCATATGTTATGACTGTGTAGAGGTGTGTAAAGATCCCCTTTTTGTAACTGTTGTGTATTTCTGCTTTTAAATACTTTTTCTAGCAGTTCTATAATCCCAATCCAAATAGCCAGTACATTAGGTATTTCAGTAAGGCCTTTAAGATTGGAACATTCTATTAGACTGACTGCTAAGATTGTGACCCTTCTGTGTAACAATATAAAATATGAAAACAAGTTGGGGGAGGCCAAAGACACTACATACATAGACAACTGGCCTAATTGTTCATCTTTTAGCTAAAGATTGTCATGTAAAATGTCCACAGTCAATCACAGAGACATGTGGTTTCTATTATTTCATTTTGTTGAAGTTGTTGATCCTTGAGTATCACCTCCCCTCATTTTTTGAAACTTTGATTCACTTTCCAAATTTTTCCCGTCTTCCAATTGTTCAGAAACGAGGTGACCTGACGAGAGAGAACGTGAACCAGTGCATATTGGAAATGCTGATTGCAGCTCCTGACACCATGTCTGTCTCTTTGTTCTTCATGTTATTTCTCATTGCAAAGCACCCTAATGTTGAAGAGGCAATAATGAAGGAAATCCAGACTGTTGTTGGTAAGAATTTATCAAATATATAACACAGCTTAAAACCAATTTCTTCTGAATGTCCATTTCTTATGTGCTAAAAATCTGATATCAAACATAAAATTTTTTATAATTCACTTCAAACAATAAAGCAAGACATTCTGTCACATGTGATTAACCAGATATACTGAAAAGATGGTTCTTTCTGTGTTCTTAATCATAAAAGTAATACATGCTCATTGGGAGGAATTTAAATCACAGTGATGTGTAAAGCAGTAAGTGACACCCCCCAATCTTTTCCACTCTTCTCTCCAGCCTCATCCCCACTCTCCAGTGGCAACCATTGTGAATAGTTTGCTGTGTATTTGCTAAAATATTTTTCTATTTGCCCACAAACACATATTTATGGTTGTATTTGTCCATTTTACAAAAATATGGGATCACATACAGTGTTCTGCCTCCCTTGTCAGTTACAAAAGACTTTTATGGAATCTCCCAGGGAAATAACCATCTCTCATTTATAGCAGTGTTTCTGGGCTTCAAGCGACCCGTTCACAAATGAACTTCCAGTTTGTGGCAGAAGGGAGAGGAGAGGATGACAGCAAAGACAGGGGAGTGATACATATCCCTCTCCACTCCAGTCCAGTGATGCCAGCCCCTTCCTCTTCCCTGCCCTCTGCTCCTCTGCAGCGGAGCTTCCAGGTCCACACTCAGGTCTTCCCCAGCTCTCCTGCTTCACTGCTCTGTCTCCGCTTCAGTTTCATCCTGCTCCACTCTTCTACAGCAACAACCATGCCAACTTTGAAAGAAATCAAACTTGCTTTCTGGGAGAAAGCATAATTCCTCATTTGACACTTCCTTCACATGAGTAATCTTCTAGGAACACATTTCTTACAAATGTGAAGAGATATCACAGAATGTAGACTTCCCTCTCTTGACTTTACACAGACCCTGCAAAACAAGTTATTTGGTTGTAGAAAGGCATCATCTTTTTCAAACCATTGGAGTGCTGCTTGAAATAGTTAAATATAAGGAGAAATTTCACTGAAGGGTTAAATATGGGAAAGAAGGGATCTGCAGCTGCCTCACACAGGTGGGAAGTTTCCTGGCAAGGTAGATAGCAAGGAGCCAGAATAACTTCTAGACTCCAAATTCCAGAATATTTTCTTGACTGCCTCCTCTCAGATTCTCAGGTTCTGTGCCAGGTGCAGGGCTATAGCCTTGAACAAGCCAGCACCATCCCTGCGCTCGCGGGGCTCACGGTCTGGCAGGAAAAAGAAAACAAGCTCATTACAGTAAAGAGAGACCAAAGGAGGGCATTCAAGGAAACGATAAGCCTTTAATACATATTGAATACAATTTATTTGAGAGGTGAAATGTGCGTGTACATGTTGATGTTCCCTGATACTTCAAAAGGCCTCTGCAAAGATGGAAAAGCAGCAGAGCCATTTGCAAGTGTCCATGCTCCCTCCTGTGTGCCACACACAGACTGGGTAACTACTTCCTAGTGAGCACCTTTGGTCACCGTCTCCATCATCTTCCTTTCTACTTCCCAACCCCAGCTATACAGGCCCCATTAAACCCTTGAGTGTGCCAAGGGCAGTATGTAAGGGGAAGGGCCATGAAAGGACTCTGACCAAGCTAGACCTTTCCTCAGTAGCTTGGTTGTATATGAGACAGGGCTGCCTCAGGACCCTGGGCTATTTTTTATTCTGCAAAAGTGGCATCTCTGAAGCTTTACCATGTCTGGGAATAATCTGAGCCTCTTTGACCAGTGTCAGGCCAATCTGAGACAGTTAGGGTGTCCATCCATCCCCAGCTCACCTGGGGCTGATCTGAGGCACCTATTTTGTCATGGTGGGGAGAACGTCCTTATCACTCTACTGCAGGTCTTTCTTGAGATGCCGAGGGACTATCAGTGACATGTAAGGGCAGATGACTGCACAGGTAACCAAAGGAGAAAATTTCGTTGAAATGGATCAAATCTGCCATCTCACTTTGACTCTGCAGCAGCCTGTGCATCATCTCTGGGGTGGTTGTAGTGCCAGTTTGCTCACAAGTGAAGAGAGGAAATGAATGTCCCCTACAATTTAGGGCAGGGAACAAAAACTCAAAGATTTCAGAAAGCAGGCAGATAAGATGAATGCTTGAAGCAGATTGGGCATGGTCTAGATGGAACTGTATGACGTATGCCCCCTCTAAACAGGTAATTGGCCACTCAGCGTCAGCCCATTATTGCTATGTGGGAATGTAAGTTCAGCGTCACCAAGTTTTCTGGATATTCAGGCTTTTCTATAAAATCCTCCAGTTTTTAAGGTAATTGGCTTTACATCTGAATTTTTATAAAACACTTTGTGGACTGAGCGTAACATATTTGACCCTGGTTGCTGGTGTGCATTAGAATTAGAGCCACAGTTTTTTTCAACCAAGAGCAAACTGTTCTGTGGAAAAAACAGGAGCTTTGATGCCAGTCACAGATGGAAACTAACATTACCTTATTTGTCCCTTTTATCTGTTTCCACAGGTGAGAGAGACGTAAAGATTGATGACATGCAAAAATTAAAAGTGATGGAAAACTTCATTTATGAGAGCATGCGGTACCAGCCTGTCGTGGACTTGGTCATGCGCAAAGCCTTAGAAGATGATGTAATTGATGGCTACCCAGTGAAAAAGGGGACGAACATTATCCTGAATATTGGAAGGATGCACAGACTCGAGTTTTTCCCCAAACCCAATGAATTTACTCTTGAAAATTTTGCAAAGAATGTAAGAGCCCTTCCTTAAAGTTGAGCGTGCCATTCTTGAAAATGTCAACTGTTAAATCCTCTCTGGTTCTTTGTGTTTGCACCTTAAATGTTTCATTTTTCTTACTCATTCCCTCTGCCACCTCACCAGGAGCACACATGTCCCCTAGCTTGGAGCAGGGCTCCCGTATTCATCCTCAATCCTTCAAGGATGCTGGGTCTCCAGCTCTAAGAAGTATCTACATGGTGGCCACAAAATAGGTCAAAATGTGAAAAACCTGGGCCCTTAATTTGGCTAAAATGAGATGATTTTTGTTTAACCCAACCAACCTAATTTTCCATTTAAACTTTGTCATCATGTCATCAGATTCAGCTATAGCACCATCTGAGCAAAGGAAAGTCCACTATTGCTTCAGATGAAAATCAAATGAGACCAGAAGATTTGATTTTTGCAAAGTGCCTTTGGCTCATCAAATGGCCCCATGAGCAGTAGGTCCCATTCTAAATAGGACTTACTAATTAGAAGAGAGACAGTTTTTCTTTTTTTATATAATTGATGTGTACTAGAGATTCCACCTTCATTAGGTCAAATTTTAGGCAATATGTTTTTCAATCTGAATTACATAAGCAGTTCCCTAAGTGCCCTTTTTTCAATTTGCATATGGTGTAGCAACATGATGCTAAAATTAATTAAGTACTCCAATTCATCTTGTTTCTACATGGGCAATCCAGATAATGCCATGTAAATCAGTAAATTGATCAACAAAAATTTGTTGAACATCTACTATATGCCAGGCACTAAGTCCAGATGTGGACAAGACAGATGTGGTCCTCATTAATTTTCTGCATAACTACAATTAGTTAGATGCTTGGCACTGAATAGGCCAGGAATCTACATCTTTGCTTGCCTTTGTCTCTTACATGGCATCACAAAAAATAATCTTTGCCTTAGTGACTTATAAAACAGTAGTAAATCTGTGGCTATTCCACAAAGCTACCTGATTATACTAACACTTGCTGTAATAAGATGGTTTGCATTACTTTACCCCAGCACATGAAAGGCAAAACTGGGGACTCTCTGAGGTTGGGTCGGATCACAAGGGGTGAATCAAACAGGACAGAGAAAGGGCTTGAGTTCCAGTTGTTCATCTGAGGGGCTGGAGGGCATTGTGGCTGATAACCGCAACACAGTGTTCTGACTGACCCATGTTTTCAGAATGAATCAAACAGAGACTGAGTGACTCTAGCCTTTAATATTCTGGCTGTCTGATCATTTTCACAGGTTCCTTATAGGTACTTTCAACCATTTGGCTTTGGGCCCCGTGGCTGTGCAGGAAAGTACATCGCCATGGTGATGATGAAAGCCATCCTCGTTACACTTCTGAGACGATTCCATGTGAAGACATTGCGAGGACAGTGTGTTGAGAGCATGCAGAAGATACACGACTTGTCCTCGCACCCAGATGAGACTAAAAACATGCTGGAAATGATCTTTACCCCCAGAAACTCAGACAGGTGTCTGGAACACTAGAGAAGGCTGGTCAGTACCCACTCTGGAGCATTTCTCATCAGTAGTTCACATACAAATCATCCATCCTTGCCAATACTGTCATCCTCACAGTGAACACTCAGTGGCCCACTGCATTTTATAGTCATACTTCGTATGGGTTGTCACCAAGCTGAGTGCTATTGGTCATCTGCTCCTGTTCACACCAGAGAACCAGACTACAAGAGAAAAAGCAAAGGCCAAGAGTTTGAGGGAGAAATAGTCAGTGAAGAAACTATCCGTAAAGGCCCGATTCCACCAAATGTGCTTTGAGAAGGATAGGCCTTCATTAACAAAATGTATGTCTGGTTCCCCACTAGAGCTCTACTGCCTCAACCCAAGGGGATTTTTATGTCTGGGGCAGAAACACTCAAGTTGATTAGAAAGACCAGCCCAATGTCAGGGTACCTGGGGCCAAACACAACTGCTAGTGTGAATTAAAATACTTTAATTTTGTTTTCTGTGGAGGTGGAACAGCAACATTCTTAGTCTTTGGAGAAATGCTTAGAAATTCAGCATTTGACCCTTCCTGTGAATTAAGCCCAATTAATTCCTGTTTGTCCACATATGATCTGTCAGTGGCAAAAGTTAAATCAGAGGAAATTGTTTCCCAGTCTGTCAATTTATGCCTCAGCCACTTGCCTGTACCACAATTTGTTGTATTACCTGTAGATTCAAGTAATACAAACTAATTTAGTAATAGCCTGGGTTAAGTATTATTAGGACCCTGTGTCTGCTGTAGAAAAAAAAATTCGCATACTGCACTTCAAATTCAAATAAAAATCCTTTTGGCATGTTTCCATTTTTGCTTAGCTCAATTAGTGTGGCTAACCAAGAGATAACTGTAAATGTGACATTGATTTGCTTTTACTACAGCTTCAGTGACTGGGAGAGGAAAAGTCCCAACCCAATGGGCTCAAACTTCTAAGGGGTGCTCCTCTCATCCCCTTATCCTTCTCCCTCGACATTTTCTCCCTCTCTTTCTTCCCATGACCCCAAAAGCCAAGGGCAACAGATCAGAAAAGAACGTAGTCAGAGTGGAACCCCTGAAGTATTTTTTAATCCTACCTCAAAATTTAACAGTTACCTGAGAGATTTAACGTTATCTAGTTCATTGAATCATTGTATGTGGTCCTGGATAAAATGCATACCTTGGAATTCACTTTCTAAAGGAAATCAAATGAATGGAGGAACTTTTCAAACACCACTTTACTTGTGTTATATAGCCAATATAACTATCTCTACTGAATGTCATTGAAAAACTGAAAAATTAAACTTATTTACAAATAGGTAAATATTTGTCATTGAATCCATTGCCATCCCATTTGACTATTCTTTTCATCCTACTGTGTAGTAATAAGGCAACAGCTGAGTATAAGATGAGACTGTAATCCCCCTGAGAGCAGGAGCTACTTTCTTTCTTTTGTAATCCATCTGCATCCCCATCTCCCTGTCCTGTCTCCCTGTATTCTCTCCCAAGCTCAGTTCTGAATAGGCACTCCTGCTCAGAGATACTCCCAACTGATGCAGAAACCAAATAAAGAGGTAGGTATTCCAAGAATTCAAGAATGGATATTAGTAAAAAATAAAACATTTAGTTGAGCTTGGAATTATTTGCATCATCTATATGGCCTAAAAATATATGGACTATGCCTGTGTACCTGAATATGTCTATAGTCAGCTTGAGACAATCATCCAAATAATTTAGACCTCTGAAAGCAAGGCCAGGATTCGCAATTTAATGTGTCCGAATTAATTCACTTGAAAATTAGTAACACTCTGTTTACATTGCCTCTGGCTGGAGCTGCATGGTGGAGGAAGCCCAACTTTGGATCCATATACTTCACCTATCCAATACACTTGGGACATTTATGTATATTTTATCTGTATATATGAAGCCAAGGTCCGTGTCTACACAGTCAAAGTGAAATGAAAGTTTGATATAGTTGTACATAGATAACTATTTTGCAGATACAAAAATATCCTGGGGGAAAACTGGGAGTGGAGGGATGGGGGGTGGGAATGAGGGATGTGGGGGAGGGACAGGAAGAGGGGAAGTGTTGGTTTGAATGATCCAAGCAAACTCTCCCAGAATCAAATACCTGGGTAGTTGTTCAACTTTTCATTCTTCTTAGTCTGTATAGACAAACCCCATACGTTTGTAGAGGCTTGGCCTAGGAATTTTGGAATACCATTGGCTTTTCATACCAGATGAACACGTATTTGAAAATTCTATTATCTCCTCAGAATTTTGCCTCATTGTTAAGTGCTGAACTGTCACTCTTGAATGTGCAATGTGCTGTGGATTCCATTTTCATCAGTTCTCAAAGAACTGGAATGTGTAAATTATCAGTGAAATGCATGCATATAAGGGCTCTATCATTATCAAATTGTAAGGACAATTGTCCCCTTCTATATCTTTGGACATACTAGACACCCCCATGCCTTCTTTGAGATCCCATTTTCCCTCTCTCAAGTGGAAAATAATCACATCCAGCAAGTTCTCTCATTATTGAGAAATACCACTTGGAAATTGCCACTTTTTATTCCTAAGCAGCACCTTTCACTGCTCATGGTGCTAATATTCCACAAAAGCATGTGCCATTGGCCCACTGAAGGATGGAGGGACCCTTTTCAATCTGTATCAGCTGGGCTCTGGGACTGAATCTCTCACCTATTCTTGCAGAAGGACATACTAATTAAACCTTGTCAAAGTAGTAAGTCAAATGGAGCATAGGATGCTTTCAGTTGCTCTTAGCTCAAAGAACAAAGTCAAGGGCTTAACCCTTCAGGGCTCAATTCTGTCAGGGCTTACCTGTTGCAAATTCTTCATTTCCTTTCTGCAGCTTTTAGCAGGTATTGCCCTATTCTAGGAAGTCAATGACCATAACCCTGTTTCTACCAGGTCAACAAGACAATGGAATGTATTTAGACAGGGCAACCCCCATTCATCAAGTCCAACCCATTAAGTATACTCTACCCCTCTCTCTCCCATCAAGAAAACATTTCAAAGTGCAAAACAAATAAGAGTCATAAGAAAACAACGATAATTATCATAAGAATAACCTCGAATCCACTGTGGTTTATGACAAAAAGCAAATGTTTCACAAACCTCAGTATTTTAATTTGTTCGCAAAACATTTCTTGCAAAGAAGGTCTTAATTAGAAGGTAAGGCAGCTGAGTGCCTGTGGTCCAGGTAATTTTTAAAGTTCCTTTCAGCACTGCCACTTCATGAATAGGGAGGCAGTGGAGCCCTGAATCTGGGCTCAGCCTTTTTGTAAGAATATGCTTTCGACAAACTGTTTCATTTCTCCATATCACAGTTTTCTCATCAATCCAATGGGGATAATAATTATCTCATAAGCATTGCTGTGAGGATTGCAAGAAATAATTTCTGTGAAGCCCTTTAGCACAGTGCTGGTACACAGCAGCCTCTCACTGAGCATAGGGCATGATAATGATGAGCTCAGTAATTAGGCTGAATCATGATCTCCTCAAACCTCTTCTTGTGCATTAGAGGGGGGCAGGAGATGATGTGCCAGATGCTTCTATTATCTCACATTAGGCTTCATGACAACCTTCCCATCAGTATGAATGCCTCAGTAATCCCTGCAGCCTATTGATAAGACAGAGTCCCAGGGAGTTTGGGGACTTGCACCCAAGCACTCAGCTAGTAAAGGAGCAACCTAGATTCGAGTCTACCTCTCATTCCAAAGCCCTTGTCCCCTCTCTCATGCCATCTTTTTGCAGCAGGACTAACCTGCTGAGAGGCTGGGGAGCCTCATTCCACTTCCCCAGCTCTCTCACCATGTGATGCTGGGTAAACCCCTTTTAAGGGCTGCTCATTCCCCCATCTCATTGCCCAAGGAATATGAAGCAAGGAATATCTCAGTTTCTTCATCTATGAAATATGGATGATTTTACTTGCCTTCCCTACTTCCCAAATGTGTTTCGAGGTACCTTCTCAAAAGAGATTGGGGAAAGTAAAAGTTTAGTTAGTATGAAGTGGTAGTAGTATTAATGAGTGTATTCCAACAGCTGCCTCAATAAGAAATTATCAGATTCCATTTGGCCATTACCTGACCATCAGGAACATTTCTAGCTTCACACAATTTCAGTTCATTTCAGATTTGTCACTGCATTAAAAAATAAGGAGTGGATTTTATAAATAGTCATTTTCTATAAACACACAGTGTGCAAGGCAGACTGCATGATGGCCATAAAATTGCCTACATTTTGGCCAAACTGGCAAATGCTAATAAGTCTATTATGATTGACAGCTATTATGCAATTTCTTCTTCTGGCAAGGATTCCATATATGAATGAAATATTCAGTCCCTCACATAGTTATTTCCAGTGGGGATAAGCTAGGGGTTTGGTGTGGAGGAGGCAAAACCAGACACATGGGCACAAAGCTTTCCTCTTCTAGCCTAGTTAAGCCTGGATAGATGAAGAACTAAGGGTTGTGAAAGTACATTTATTCTTTCACACCAGGAAAACAGTAACTGTAGGTACTTTCTTACTACATTAAGCCCTTTTAACAATCATGTCATTTACTTCTCTCAACAATACTGTGAGGTGGTTATTACTCTCCCCCATCCATCCATCCATTTTTATTCCTTTGCTACCTGCTTGGTAGGGTTTTCCTCCCCTACCCACGTACACCCTAACACATATGGCCAGTGTCTCAGCTTCTATTATCAAAAACTGCTCCCGAAACATTTTTTAAAAACTCCTTGGAAGGCTGAGGTGGGAGGATTGGTTGAGCTCAGAAGTTCGAGATCAAAGTGAGCTATGATAGTACCACTGCACTCCAGTTAGGGTGACAAAGCGAGACCCTATCTCAAAATAAATAAATAAATAGATAAATAAATAAATTGCTAAATGTGTCTACCTAAGCTATAAAGCATAGCTAAGTTTCAAAATGTCATCCTCCCTTACAGTAGAAGTTTTTGGTTTTCTAGGGAATTGCACAAAAGCTTGCTAGGCAAGCTGGGCTTGTGGGAGGAGAGGAGGAGGGAAAGGAGATGGTATCTTCCAGATACCCCTAAAATGATACCACCTACTTCACCCACACATGAAGCTGGTCCACCTATAATGTGGTGTTTAGGTTGCAAGGGTTCCCAAATCAGAATGCCTATAGGAGCCAGGCAGGCAACACAAATTGGACAATCAGACCAGCTATAAGTAGAGCCTGTGGGAGACAAGGAAAATGCCTCACCTAAAGGCATTCAGGTTCCATGTTCCTGAATGCCAGTGTCAGCCAAACCAAACACAGTGTCAGCCAAACCAAACTTGTCTGTGAGCTGGATCGGGCCCATGGTTTAAGGTCTTTAACATCATTCCTGTTCATATCCAACATTTTGTTTGCACCCTGTCTTCACCTAGTGAGAAAGGCAGAGAAGTCCCATTTCACTGATGTGAAAACTAAAGCCTGGAGAGCCCAAGTGGTTTGTGCAAAGCCACCCACTAAGTGCCAGATCCAGGACTCTTCCGGGGATCCCAGCTCCAAGTCCAGGGCTGTTTGATTTCACCTGGCTGACTTCCCTTTATAGCTGTGCAGATTCTGATGATGATTTCGATGCACTTTCACCAATCTGAATATCAGTAGCCACCTCTGTAAATACGGATTACACCAGAGGAGCTCTACAGTCATTTCCGATGCCTTTATTATGTTAAGTTACTATTTTGCTTCATAACATGATAGCATCTTTTCCCCTTTGTATCTAAGCCCTAATAGCAAATTGAGTGTATAAGGCACTCTCGGGTCAAGTGTGCAATTTGGTCACTGAAAGGATGATGTGGGCGTCCAGTGTGCACCAACTAGCTGACTGCAAGCCCCCAAACACTAGTATGTCTGCGTGTATCCCTAACTTGCTGCCGCAGGGGGATGGAGATGTTGATGGAACACACTTCATTCACAAATAATTACTTTATTCCTATTGTAACTTTTGAGCAAGCCAACGGGTTTGCTGAAGCAAATGATTTTTTTTCTAAGTGGTGTTGGGTTTATACTCAAACCAACTGAAGCACTAAGAGCTCAATAATACCTCCCTTCCCTGCTGAAATGACCACTTTCTCCGGGCACCAATGCCTCTGGCATGCTTACACCTTCTCATAACGCAGCAGCTGTTTTTACTACTCATGTGACTCTAAAAACAACCAAAAAACAGGTGAGGAGAAATGAACTCTCGCTTCGAGAAATACCTGCCCATGATGATCCAGGAATGGTTGACAAATTTTGCATGTGATCCTGGGGCAAGTGTGAAGGGGAAAGAATTATTATAAATCAGTCAGACCACAGACCAGGTTATCTTATTTAAACCTCACAACAATTATGCAAAGTATAGATTATTTCCCATTTTGCAGCTGATAAAACTGATTCCCAGAGTAAGTTGCCTACACTCACTCAGCTAGAAATTTTAACTTCTTGGCTTATTCCAAAGTCTGTGATGATCTTTCCTATATGCTACACTAAAAGTGTGCTTTGGTCCTTTTGGAAAACCAAATATAGTATAACAATAAATGTCTGTGGGGTCTAATTGGTCAACAATTTAGGTATTGATATTGGAGGAATTTGGTATTGGGAAACTAGGGAATTCTGGCTCCTATCATAACACACCAGCCACTCCACCATGGGAATAAGTCCAAGAACAGTGACTTGAGATTTTGCCCTGTCTCTCCAACCAACAGCTAGGGGTGAGTCAAACCGATTCTAATGATTCAGCTATGTTATGCAACCAAAGTAAACTGATACATATGTGTTCTCTAGTCATCCACGTTTTATTCATCTCCATGTCTGGCACACAGCATGCACTCAGTACATTTCTGTTAAATGAATGAAAGAGTGAATCTTTAAACCAGTAAGAGAAGTTAGTATTATTAAATTCCTAAGAATAGGCACCACATGTACACATTCTAAAATGCAGCCTTTGCAGTCTACTAAGTGCCACTAAAAGACAGTGAATGATCAATTCACACACTTAAGCAAGAAAAACATGGCCAAGTCGGGGAAACCGGATAATCTTGGTCAGGGGTACTGGCAGTTGGGGGTAGATATTCCTGCTTGTTGGGAAATTGGAGGAGATGAACTTTAGGACTCCTGCAACTGAAGATTCCACAAGCCCATGGGTTTGTGCCCCTCTCTACAACCAGTTGGTGAGGATTTAGACATTTTCTAAGTAAACCAAAAAGCTAGCTTTGGGGAACACATAGCCTCAAAGGGGCCATCTTTCAGAAGAATCTCTTTTAGCTTAATAATCAGCCCATACTCAGAAAGGTCGCAAATATATGGTATTTTGTGTTTAATAATCACATTTGATGCCCATTGGTTGCCAGGATAGGTAACACTATGCCTATTTACAAGGCGAATTCATTTCCAAATGAATTTAAAAAGCACATTTCATTCTATTTTAATGCAATTGTTCCTGGTTCTCCTTCTTGGGTCTCATTCTAACCTCTCCCAACAGCCTGTATTTCTACTTCTCGCAGGTCTTTTGTGGCTCCTTCCATAATGAATCCTCTCAGTAGTTCCTCCCTTCTGCAGTTCCTCTCGGCCTGTCTCAGGACCAGCTCTGAGGACTGTGCTCCGGGGAAACTCCAGCCTGTCTCCCAGCCCCAGGCTTGCCATCTTGCCCCTATTGTTGAATGCCATCCTAGCAAACCTGGGCTGTGTTTGCTTTGTGTCCTTCTCTTTCTTCTACCTCTGCAGATCCATCTTCCATATTTCCCTCATTCCCTCCTGAGCCTCCTGTTATCTACTTCCCCTTTCTCTTACCATCTGCACTCACCATCCTGAATTGCTCTGGCTGAGGTCACCCTTTTATTCTGAGCTGGTGAAGCGGAGGCAGCCACCCTCCTTTTATCAAGACAAACTCTTGTGTAGATGAGATGTAGCCCTTCCTCCTTATATTTGTTTCCTAAAACTGCTGCAACAAATTACCACAAACTGGGTGACTTCAAACAGCACAAATGTATTCTCTTTTAATTCGGAAAGCCAGAAGCCTGAAATCAAGGTGTCAGCAGGGCCACACTCCCTTGGAGAGGGATTCTCTGGGAGAATCCTTCCTTGCCTCTTTGAGCTTCTGGTGTTCTTCGTGGAATCTTCAGCCTCATTGGGGCAGCTCTTCTGCAACCCTGCACAGATTATAACTCCTCTGTGCCCCTAAGTGGAAGCCCTTGGAAGGCAATTAACAACGTCTTCCCTTGAACACTGTTCTGTTGCATAAATGTCCCCAACGTGCACCCCAAACCAAGTAGCCATGTGTCCCAAGACTGCTAATTCCATCAAGCCGCAACAGTTGTGACACATATGGAAGCTACCAAACAGGACTTTATCCTGCTCAAATAAGTCACTAGAAAATTATCCCTGTAATCCTGGTTTGTTTGTTTGTTTGTTTTTAATACAGTGATCAATTAAAAGTGCTTTTTCCGGCCATGTGTGGTGGCTCACGCTTGTAATCTCACCACTTTTAGAGGCCGAGGCAGGCAGATCACCTGAGGTCAGGAGTTCGAGACCAGCCTGGCCAACACAGTGAAACCCCATCTCTACTAAAAATACAAAAATTAGCTGGATGTAGTGGCAGGTACCTGTAATCCCAGCTACTGGGAGGCTGAGGCAGAAGAATTTCTGAACCCAGGAGGCGGAGGTTGCAGTGAGCCAAGATCGCGCCACTGCAACCCAGCCTGGGTGACAGAGTGAGACTCCATCTCAAAAAAAAAAAAAAAATGCTTTTTCCATCTTCTGAAGTTCCCATCAAACTCTTTACTCGTAAGGATTCAAACTATGAAAAATGTGTCTCTCTTCTTTCATCCCAGTGAACTAAGAATGGATGTTCCCACAATTAAAATCTTCTGTTATGTATCTGCCATCATTACTTATGTGGTTTCTTTATTCATAGAATTTCCTCTGGGGGGGACCCTCCTGCCACCCTACCTCCTATTATGTAGGAGATACATAATTAGGCAAAGCCTGAACTTGGTCAACTTGGAATTAAATTCTACTATTTACCAGCTGTGTGTCTTGGGGCAAGTTGCTTAACCTCCTATAGCCTAGTTTTCCTCATCTGTGAAACACACGCCGCACAGGATTCTTCCATTAGGTAGATCTTGAGTATTAGAACCCAGCATGTAAGGGGCAGCAATGAGGTTCAGAGAGTGTCTGTTTCCTTTCTTTGATCTTCCTTTGGTCCTCTTCTCTTCACATGGCTCTTAGGAAAATGAATACGCCAATTACATATTTTTGTTTTCTTCCACCTCCTCCTTCTCCCTGGCCTAGAGGTCTTTCAAATTTTTCATTTGAAGAGAAGACTGTCCCTGATCTTGTCTTAAAAAGTGCATGTATACTTTTCTCCACATCAAAAGAAAACTATGTCAACTGAAAAAAAGAAAAAACTTTGAAACCAGTTTTATAAGTTGTCAGAATGAATTTGGGAATTTTCTACTGCTTAAATAACTCCATCTTATAACAGAAATAATTTATTTTTGACCTATTAATCATTTATTTCTTCAACAAACATTTATTGCCACATACTATGTGCTGGACCTGGTTCTTGGTGCCTATACCTTTGCACCCTATATGTCAAAACAGAAAACAAATAAAGTAACAAATAATGAAACAGATCATTTCAGATAGTGGCAAGGGCTATGAAGCAAATAAACTGGGTAATGAGATAGTAATGGGGGAGGTGGCTCTATTTCGGAATTAGATGCTCAGGTAAGGCCTCCCTGACATATTGAAGTTAAGATCAAATTGACAAAGAATAGCCAGTCAAGATCTAGAGAAGAAAGTTCCAGGTAGCGGGAACAGCAAGTGAGAAGGCCCTCACGTGAGATCAAGCTTGGAATATTTGAGGGTGTATGTTTGAGGTGGAATATTTGACACAGGCAGGGTGGCTGCAGTGTCATGATCAGAGGGAACATGAAATGAGGTGAAGCTGGCAAGATGGACAAACCTCACTGGGTCATGAGAGTCTCAGAAGCTGGATTTTAAATAGGAAGAGTTGCTGGATCTGGCTCATTCTAGCTCATGAGAGCCACTTGTTAAGTTTTCAGGGTTTTAAGAGCTGATTAATGTCAAATTGATAGCTTGAAATTGGCCATAGTGGGCGTATTTACACCATGATAATTGGCAAACACAACAAACCCAGGTTCTTCTCCCAGATCTCTCCTCCAAGAGAGCCAGTTGTTAAACACTTAACAGAATACCACTGGTGTATGTGCAATTTAAGTGCAGTCAGAACTCACTAGAGGGTTTAGGCCGGAGGATGTTATAACATAATTTATGTTTTAAAATAATCCCTCTGGCTGCTGTGTAGAGAATGGCTCCTGAAGGATAAGAGGGAAGCTGGGGCGGGTGTGGGAAGGACAATAAGAGAGACTTAAACCCAGTTCTTCTGACTTGAAATCCTGTGTTCATTTTACTATCACACAAGACAGACAGAACTGATGCCTGCACTTAGTATTCTTTTCCTCTTTAAACTTTTGCTCTATAACCAGCTTTCTTCCTCACTTAAAATTACCATCAGACCAGACTTCACATCTGAATGTCTCAAATGAGTCAGAGCCTCAAAGACCCTCATATAGATTCTGAAAATAAAAATGACTAAGGTTCATTAGGATGAAAGAACGGCACCTTTTCTTGCTAGAAATTAATCATATCTCAGGGTTTCAGGGAAATTCTTTATATGATTTTACTACGTTCATAGCTTAATGGAACTTTCTGGCTAGAGTGGGCACAATCCACCATCTACAAACCCTGAGGTCTTAGAAGTTAAGAATGTTTTACGTATGGCCACACAGCTCTTTGGGGCAATACAAGGACTGGAAGCTCGGCCTCCCTATTCTCAGTCCAGGCTGTGCTCAGAAAGCTCTAGCTTTCCCTGCCAGGAAGCTCAGGTCCCTAGCTGCCAGCCGTAGGGTTGTTTGCTGCTTCTGCAGTGGTGCCACCACCCCAGGGATGGGGTTAAAATCCCAATTCAGCCCTGGAGGCCGCCTCCCAGCACAGGGCTCTGCCAGCCTAGTTCTGGCCCTCTCTCCTGAACCATAAAGCAAGACCGAATCTCAGCCTGCCTGTGCAAGGCAAGGCAGAAATGGCAAAAGACGCCTTGCCCATTGATGAATGCAGCTGATTGCTTTGGCACTTCCCCCTCCAAGGTCTGGACGCGGGCCAGCCTTGGTCTAGTTGGCCTATATTCAAGTTACTTTTCTTTTCCTGATGAACTATGGTTCTATTCATTATGGGGGAAATTGGAGGAAATGAATTGGTACATACGTTTTCAAGTCATCTTTGTGTTTCTAAGGGACTGGCATCGAGCTCTCAGTAATAACACAGTCGTGAGATGCACAGATGGGAAGACGTAACCCTCTCTTTTTTTCCCTTTTTAAAAACTTTTTAATTGTGATAAAATATACATAACATAAAATGTACCATCTTAACCATTTTTAATACAACTCAGTGGTACTTGTACGTTCACTTTGTTGTATACCACTCACGCCAGAACTTTTTCATCTTGCAAAACTAAAATTCTGTAACCACCAAACATTTCCATTTTTCCTCCCTCCCAAAACCCTGACAATCACCATTCTATTTTCTGTCTCTATGAATTTGATGACTCTAGATACCTCATATAAGTATAATTACATAGGATTTGTCCTTATTGGCTTATTTCACTTAGCACAATGTCCTCAAGTTTCATCCATGTTGTGACATGTGTCCAGATAGCCTTTCTTTTAAATATACTATATTTTGTTATCCATTAATCTGTCTATAGGCACTTGGGCTATTGTGAATAATGCTGCTACAAACATTCATGTACAAACATCTCTTCAAGTCCCTGTTTTCAATTATTTTAGATATATAGCCAGAAGTGGAATTGCTAGATCATACACTAACTCTATTTTTCATTTTTTTGAGGAACTACCATACTGTTTTCCATAATGGCTATACCAATTTATATTCCCACCAACAGTGCAATTTTCTGTTTGTTTTTGTTTCCTTAAATAGTAGCCAGCCTGATGGATGTGAAGTGGTTGAAAATTGACTTTTTTCTTTTTTTAAGAGATGAGGTCTCACTCTGACACCCAGGCTGGACTGCAGTGGTGCAGTCATAGTTCACTGCGGCCACAAACTCTTGGGCTCAAGCTATTCTCCCACCTCAGCCTCCCAAGTAGCTAGAAATACAGGTAGGAGTCATCATGTCCAGCTAATTAAAAAAAAATCATATAGACAGCGTCTCCTGTTGCCCAGGCTGATCTAGATAGAGGTAGCTATGCCCAGCAGCCAGACTAGGCAAGGAGCTGGTGAGATGTCACTGTTATAACCAAACCCCTGCCTTCCTTAGCTGGACTCCTCAGACCTGGCTACACAGCCTGGCTTCCATCTCTTGTCCAAACAACCAATCCTGTAGCCTCAACTTGGACTTGAAAAGCTACTTCCCACAGCCACTGTTAGGATTCCGTCTTTTACCCCACATCCTTTAAATGCTGAGGATTAACCACAGCTCTAAATAGTTTGTATTTATGTCCCAAAAGCCAAGTTCATTTACATTTATTTTGAGTAAGAAATTCTTTATGAGTGATGTATATATATTGTGTGGTTTCTTGGAAAATGATACAAGTCCGCACAGTAATTATTTTATCATCTGGCTGAAACTCTTTATTTGCTAATCCATGGTCTTAAATAACCTGTTTCAGTTCATATTACTAAGGTACAATTTATAGAGACAAAGCGGAGCCAACAGTTGAGGGTGTTTTGCCGTGATTGAGGGCTAGATTAGGAAAGGTGCCCTGAACCTGGCCACAAACGCAGGTGCAGGTGCAAATGCATAGACCCTGGAAAGCACAGGGAAGATTATAAAGTGAGAGGAAGACCCTGTTCCAAGTTCCCAGCTCACACTCTTGCCCATTCCTGTCTCTGGCCCCTCTCCCACTGGCTCTCCCCTCTCTACCCCCAGTTCCTAGACCTGTGGTCTGTGCCTCCATCATCCCTTGCTTCTCCTCCAGATTTGTCTCATCCCATGATTTAGACAGGGCAGCAGATGTGGAATGACCACGGTGGGGAAAATGGCTGGATGAAGCTGGAGGATGTGGGCTGAAGAACCTGGAGGGCATGTCACACAGGGAAAGCAGGTGGGAGGAAGAGAGTGGGTTATGTGATGGGACAGAGGAGGGACAAGAAAGCTAGATTCACACCAGGACCCTCTGAAGCATGTGTGCCAGAGACTTGGCATATCGGCCAGAACTTCTAGACCACTGGATCGTCTGCATGACACAGACAAACCCATGGAAGCCAGATCCTAAACCACAGGGCTGCCCCAACATCGAGCAGCAAATGGCATTATTTAGGAGCCCAGTTACCCTTGGAGGTCTCAGCTAGATTTTGAAACATATATATAAAGTTTTCCAATTACTTGTTTCACATAATTTTTCCCTGGCTCTCTTACCTACACCTGAATTGACATAGGATAATCCTAAAATTATGTTGTTAGTTTACACATATCTAAAAGATTCCATTACAATTCTTTCCATAAGTCTCAAATGATTAAATGTAATCATTTAATGTAATATAATCATTACATATCACTATAATGATAAAGTTTATTAATGTATATCAAGGGTTCTCACCAGCTACCAGGCCTCACATTCTTTCAGGAGGGTTGATTATTGTCTTCCCAGGGTGCTAGACATGGTACCTGGATTATATCTCTGTTGTAATTAATCCTCTAATGCTTGGCTGGTATCTATAATTTTGGTGCTTTACAACAAAGAAACATGTGTCCCTATTCGCTATGCTGAGGAAGACTCCTATCTAAGGCTGTGTCTCCAGTTACCCGGGACTAGTGCTGCTCAGTTCCTATGCTGCAGCTACTGGTACTGCAAATCCCTCACCGTGGTACAATCACACTTGATCCACATGTGACCCACATGTGAAATGCATTTTATTACATATGATTTCGGAGTTGAGCTAAGTGCGAGGTGTGATGTGGTGTAACGTTTAGGGGTTGTAACTCCTAAGAGGAAGGGGCAGGAATACAGGGCAACTATGCCAAGGACACCCAGGGGACATGCAGGAACTTCGCCTTTGATTTTAAAAAAAAAAGCAAGCCTGATCAGGACAACAAGGACTCTTTTCAAATTGTGACCCAAGTGAGTAAATGAATAGAACCACAACTATGTGTGCCTTCAGAAACCCTCTGAGACAATCTCATCATGTAGTTGTAACTACACTGTGACTACACTTTAATTTCATCGTAACTTTCACTGTCTCTAGCGGAGTTTGGGGTCCTTGATTACTTTAATACAGGCACTAGTAGCATGAAGTGCTCTGTGAACACAGGAAGTTAGGAAATCATTGGCTCACATGGAGCCTTTTAGGCCAGTGGCCTCTGTCATGCACAGCCCAACACTATTTCTTATCCATCTCTCTTTAAAATTATCCACTGAAGGCAATTTAAAAAAAAAAAAAGCCATTCTGAAATTGTTCCAAGCAGTGGCAGCCTCATTAGAATAACAGTACGATCCCTACATTTAATGTAGAAGTTCTGGTATTTCTACTGAAAACCAGTATCATTCCATTAAAATCACACTTCATTCAGGGGGTTAGGACTGTCTTTTCCTTCATATTTTCAGGGTGTTTCCAAACAAGAGGATCATTTTGAAGCCAGATTGCTAATGTACCTAAAACATTACACATAATGTGAAACCCTTATTTTCTAATTTAAAAAATGTAATTCACCTTGTAGCTGAAATCAAAACAGAAACAGATGAAATGCAGTTATTAAAATTCAAAGCTGAAAATAAGTGGAAAATAGGAAAGATAGGTGATGAGCTGACTACTGTCCCATAAGAGCCAGCCCCTGTTTGTGGCCATTTCTGGACATGTTTTTCTCAATAAAGTAACATGGATGTGGGCTTTTAGGGTGAATAGTAGAGTTTTATAAAAATGTTTTAATGTGCTATTGTTCCTGTACCTTTTACTGTCTGGTATCCTGAGCATGTTCAAGTTTAAAGTAAGAAAACAACAGTCCTAGTGATGCCGAGAAACTCAATTATTCCTCAGAGTGCCATGGTCATCTGCACACAAAATGTATCTTTAATATGACTGTGTCATTTGTAAAGTTGACAAATAAAGTGCTATGAATACTCCTCTCCTCTTTGTGGAAACTCTATTTGTTAAAAATTATGATCCCCACTGATGTCCTTCATCCCCAGAGAATACAGAAGTAAGAGTGGCTTAGACCAGGTCTTCTCAAAGTGTACCCATAGGCTGGGGCCAGTCTGCAAACTGTTTGAGGGTTCCTGGTGAGATAAACATAGATATGGAGTCGGAGTCTAGAAAGTTTACAGCAATTTGACAACAGCCACATCATTAAGCACACCACCAGAGGACTTGTCTCATGGAAAAGAGTAGAGGCCGGGCATGGTGGCTCACACCTCTAATCCCAGCACTTTGGGAAGCCAAGCTGGGGGTGGATCACGTGAGGTCAGGAGATTGAGACCATCCTGGCCAACATGGTGAAGCCCCATCTCTACTAAAAATACAAAAATTAGATGGGCTGGTGGCGTGTGCCTGTAATCCCAGCTACTTGGGAGGCTGAGGCAAGAGAATTGCTTGCACCTGGGAGGCGAAGGTTGTAGTGAGCTGAGATGACACCACTGAACTCTAGCCTGGGTGACAGAACAAGACTCTGTCGAAAAGAAAGAAAAAAGAGAAGAGAAGAGAGAGGGAAGGAAGGAAGGAAGGAAGGAAGGAAGGAAGGAAGGAAGGAAGGAAGGAAGGAAGGAAGGAAGGAAGGAAGGAAGGAAGGAAGGAAGGAAGGAAGGAAGGAAGGAAGGAGAGAAAGAAAGAAAGAGAGAGAAAGAAAGAAAAAAGAAAGAAAAAGAAAGAAAGAGAAAGAAAGAAAGGAGTAAAGACTACTTTCAGTGGTCTTCATTTCATTTTCTAATAATTTATTTTTATTGCATTTTTTAAAGTGTCAGTTCCTATGGGTTGAAAACTAAGAAAAATAATTTGTACTTCACCCCAGGAACCCTGCCTTAGGCTCTGCTGAGGCTGAATATATGTGTATATATGGGTGCTCCAAAGTAAATACAAAAATTATCTGGAAAGTCTTGTTTCTTTAGAAAACATCAGGGTTGAACACAAGGTCACATTAATAGTAATAGCCATGTACGGCTGGTTCTACCTCCCACCCCTGCTGGCACAGGAACCCTGGCCCCCACAACATTTCCCTTGGGAATTTCTGGGCTCCTCAGGCATCCACTCCTGGACCACAACAATTTTATGTGCCTCCCCAGAGTTCCTTGGCTCCAGTTTTTCTGGGAACTTCAGCCATTTGCTCAATGGAAAGTGCCGGCAGCTCCCTTCCCCTCACTTCTTGATAGCTCTCGCTGTCTCCTCTGTCCTGTGTTTGAACTTGTCAGGAAGTGACAGGCAAGCTGGCCTCAACACCAAGACGCACAGCCTAGTTTCTTTCTGAACCATAAGATTCCCATTCTCAGTGAACAGGGCCTGGGGACCTCATACAACGGTGGCTCAGGTTGGGGGTCAGGGTGGGCAGCTGGAGTTAGCAAGTTGTGTGGCCACGGGGAGATGCAGGTGAGCAGGGCTGGAGATGTGGTGTGGGGACTGGGGAGGAGCTTTGGGGAGAGAATGTGAGATAAAGCGAGGAGACCTGCTTAGAGGAATCTTTAAAGAGCTTACATTTAAAGAGCTTACATTTAAAGAGCTTACAGGTAGAGATTTCAGATCGAAGGACCATTAGACGTCGTGTAGTCTAATGCCTTCTTCTACAAATTAGGACACAGGTTCAGAGAGAACACCTGCCGCTGAAGTAGGTGACCCTTGGACAAGAACCCAGAGTCCCCTGAATGGTGTTCCAATGTTTTTAAAGATGATCTTTAATTTCCCACCGTCCTCCTCCAAGCCCCACTGTTTCCACCCCACATCCAGTGCCTACACAAACTAGCTTTGCCGGGACAGCAACCAATTTTAACCAGCCCATCCTAAGGCATTCCTATCTGTCAGAGCCCAGGTCCCAGTTTGGCGTTACGGCAATTCACCACTCCCCTACAATTACGGAAGCCCAAGCAGCAGCCAGGGCTTCACTCAGCCTCACTCTCTCCTCCAGGGTGCTCTTGCAAGGAGTCGGGAGAGCCCTGCTGTGCTCACATCCGCCAGCAGGGGGCAGACAGGGAAAAGGTTTACAGGCTTTGAAGCCAGGCAGCTCCCTGCGAAGGGGAGTGTGCCTGCTGCCTCCGTTTCTAGCAGCGCTGCTCACTGAACTGGGCTGCCTGCCAGGGGCCAGCAGGAAAAAGCCAGTCAGGTTGGTAATACTCTCTGGTAAAATAAAAATACCCCTAAATGCTCATTTGCTCCATCGTTTTAGATTCCCTAATGGCTGGCTCCAATCAGGGCACTTCAGTTTACATCATAACCTGGTCGCTGAAGAGCTGTGACCTTGGGGAAGTTACTCTGTGGCTTCCACGTTTGAAAACGGGGAGAACCGTAGTGCCCACCTACTGGGGTTGTTAGGTCAAACAAATTAGAAATTTCTTGCTATGTAGTTGAGTACTCAATACATATTAGCCAGCAATAATAAGTGATTTTACTTTATTAACTCATCCTTTAAGCATTTACTGAGCATCTACTATGCTTAAGGCCCTGACCCACGTGTTTAGGAGACCGAAAAATTAATAAGACGCTCCTTCAAAAATGTTACAATTATTTTCTATCATTTATCTATTATCAACACTGTAATCTCTTATTTCTTTTTTTTTTTTTTTTTTTGAGACGGAGTCTCCCTCTGTCACCCACGCTGAAGTGCGGTGGCGCCATCTCGCTCACTGCAAGCTCCGTCTCCCGG
>NW_012121598.1:6367374-6401228 GCF_000951035.1 Colobus angolensis palliatus | reverse complement strand
CATGTTAGCCAGGATGGTCTCGATCTCCTGACCTTATGATCCGCCCACCTCGGCCTCCCAAAGTGCTGGGATTATAGGCATGAGCCTCGGCGCCCGGCCTCTCTTATTTCTTTGATTGCCCTTGTTATGAGGAAGCTCAGCACCAAAGCTGAAGGCCAGTCTTTGCTGCTGTTTTGATCCTCAGGACCATCGGCTCTGCTTGCTCTTTTTCTGTTGGTTCTCGTATTCCATTCTATTTTATTTATTAAGTCACAGCATACACTTCTTGACTGACCTGCTCCATGCCGGGGTCTGGGCTTGCTGCCTTACTGATGGGAAGTCAGAGCAGAGCACTTTAGGAAATGGAACGCCACTAACCGCCCCACCCCCCACTCCCCAGCCCCTCCGCAAAAAAAAAAAAAAAAAAAAAAAAAAAAATTACAGGCAAGGAAGTGACTCATGAGGCCTGAGGGGATGAGAGATGGAGGAGAAACAGCAACAATGAAAACACCTCTGAGAAAGACAGGATGAGAGACTCTGGGGAAAGAAAGAAAACACAGTGAAAGTAAAGACCTTGCCAAGGGCCAGCCCATCATGTGGGCAGAGAAGAAAAGCAAGGGACTATGTGGAGCTGTGAGCTGAAAAGCACAGGTTCAGAGGTAAGTTGCTTTTTGTATCCATTTCAGGAGCAGAGCAAGGGGCAGCGAGGCCAACTAGTGATGTTTCCCATCAAGAGACAGAGAAGGGCAGGGAGCAGAAATCGCTGTTTCCGGAGTGGAAAAACACAACTGAGTGTCTGAACGGCGAAAGTCACAGCGTCAGCTGGCTGGACAGCTGAGCGTCCAGGTTCGCCGGCCAGCTCAGGCAGCTGATGCTCACGTCCCCTCACCCCTGAGCCAGTCTGGAGCCAGGATGTAAATAAGTCACCTGCGTATGTTAAAAATATAACAGGACAGCCATTGGCCTTGCTCAGCAACGTTGAAGAGTCCTGCAGATGGAATGGTGCACTTCAAGGAAGAAAAAGTACAAAAGAAAAATTGCTGATTATGGCAAAGGAGAAAACAGGGTGATTCATCTGTTAAGCCTGGGTCAAGAAAATGTCTTGGCCAAACAACTACCACTTTTCTTTTAAAGACTAAGCGGACCCCACAAAAATGTGCACCTGTGTGGGCCAAAGGGTATGTGCTGGAACCATACATTGGAAACTGCCCCCAGTGTCTGCCAATTGCAGAATGGGTGCATACATTGTATTTTGAGACAGCAATGAGAATGAACAAACTTCAACTACATACAACAATGTGGCTGAATCTCACAGCAGAACGTTCTGGTTTCTGTGCCCCCGCCCAATAATAAAGCAAGTTTCAAGTGTGTATGTAAAGTTATTTTAACATTTCTTTATGCCATATAAACCTGTGGTTGTTTTGACTTCTTTGAACCAGTTGTAACATCTTACTAGTTCCCTCATTCAACTAGGGAGTTAAATAAAATCTTTGATATGCGTTCATTGTACATTTCCATGAGAACCATTATTTTACTTATTTAAAAAGACTATCCTCTATCACATGGGAAGAGGTCAGGTTCAGATGCATGGTCCCTGGGTTTCCTGAGGAAGGCCCCCTCTTCATTGTACCATGGTCTGCTGGCAGGAGGCCCAGTAGACCTCATAGGACAGGCGTGAGGCCAGGGCCCAGGTTGGCCTTGTCTTCTGTTTCCTGGCCAGGGTTGGCATGGACAGCAGAAGGCAGGGTGGATTTTGGAAGGAACTTTGCCTGACCCAAAGGCAATAAACAGTGAGCAGGGAAGGATCCTGGCAAGGCCAGAGCTGCGGGCCCCATCATGGGCTTCCTAGGGGCTGAGGGACCCAACTGGAACGCTGGAATTTGGTGGTGCAAAAAAAGAAAACAATGCAGCTAACTGGGAAGCGCAAACACAGGATCCTGAAGGACACAGGTTTAGGTTCTTCTTTGCCCCCTTCCTAGTTCTGTGATCTGGGCAAATTAACAAATTCCCCAAGTTTCATTTATTCCTCTTTAAAAAAAATGTCGATGATACCACAGTACCTATTTCCTGGGTGGGGGAAGGGCAGTGTGAAAATTAAGTAAGGTGATATACATAAGGCTCTTGGTACTACCTCTGCCCTGAACATGTGATAAATGGCAGTTATTTTCATTGTTGTCAGCAAGAGACTGCGGCTTCTGGTGGTGGATGCATTGAGTAAGTGCTTGTGGCTCTTGGGTTTTTTGATCTATAGAGCACTATTCATCACTATTATTTTCCCATGACCTAAACAAACATTGTAACCCTCCCAAGGTGAAGTAAAAAATAGAATGAATCTAAAAAGAAGTCAAGTTATCATTAATTTATCAAAGCAAGAAGTAAGTACTTTACAATTCTTAACCACAGGAACAAAGATGCATAAGGAATTTCTTTCTTTATTTCTTTTCTTTTCTTTTTTTTTTTTTTTGAGACAGGGTCTCTCTCTGTCACCCAGGCTGGAATATGGTGGCATGATCTCGGCTCACTGCAACCGCCACCTCCTGGGCTCAAACAATTCTCCCACCTCAGCCTCCTCAGTAGCTGGGACCACCAGGCCCAGCTAATTTTTGTATTTTTTGTAGAGGCAGGGTTTCTGTATGTTGACCAGGCTGGTCTTGAACTCCTGGGCTAAAGCAATCCACCCACCTTGGCCTCCCAAAGTGCTGAGATTACAGGTGTAAGCCACCATGCCTGGACAGGAATTTCTTTTAAGGGAAGAAGTAGCTAGTGATGGCAGTCGTAATGGTTGGCATTTATTAAGCATTTGTTCTCTGCCAGGCAGGATGCCCATGGAGTAGCATGTACTGTCGTTTCATTCCTCGTTTATCACATGCTAAAGGCAACCTCATGAGGGGGTGCATGTTACTGCCTGTTTCTAGTTGGGAAGTGACAAAGAGCTGGGATTTAAACCCAGGCTAAGCCAACCAGCCCCACTGTGTGTGGAGGAGGCTGAGAAGCCTGATCCTGGATGCTAGGGTGTGAGGGTAGATCTGAGGTGCTGGCAGGACCTCCAGGCAGCACTTTTCAGCCAGAAGTTGAAATGTAGGACTGATGCTAAGGAGAGGTCAGATATGTTATTCATTTAGCATATATTAATGGAGGGCCTATTATATGTCAGGCACTGTTCTAGACTGAATAAAAGAGGCAAAAATCACTGCTTCCATCGAGCTATAATTCCAGTGGAGCATTTAGATAACAATTATAATAAATAAGTAAAACACATAGTATGCTAGCTATGGATAAGGTCCATAGAGAAAATTAAAGAGAGAAAGGATTCAGAGAGCCAGGGGTGGGGGTGGAGGGTGCAAGTGTACTTAGGGTGGTCAGGGAAGGCTTATTTAGGGGCATTTGTGTAAAACCTGAAGGAGGTGAGGGAATAAGCCATGCAGCTTTTTGGGAGGAGAACATTCTGGATGGTGGAAACAGCAGTGCAAAGGCCCCCAGGTGAGAGAACACTTGGCATGTTTGAGGAGCAGCAGGAGGCCATTGTGGCTGGACCAAAGTGGACAAGGGCACGCATGTCAGAGACGTGTCGGAGACAGGCAGGAGGTGCAGACCCAGAGGGGCCTTCTATGCTGAGTGACTCGAGGGTGGTCCTGAGCAGACCAAATACACCGGCTGGCTTAGGCAAAAGAACTACTCTGGCCACTTCATGGACAGTGAAGTCTAGTGGGGCAGAAGTGACACAGGAAATCACTCAGAAGCCACCTACAGTAGCTCAGACAGGAGACGGTGGTAGCTGGAGCAGCGTGGCAAGTGGCTTCGGGGAGAAGTAATGAGATTCTGGGATTTGGGAGTCTTCAGAAACCTTTGAGACTATCCTTTGAGGGGTGTTCCAATGTGGGGCCTGATCCCAATAACCTTTCTTGGAAAGCCCTCTCCTGGTGCCTCCAGGATAATAGAACATATCACCCATGAAAAGGAGCCTTTCTGGCCCCTGCCAAGTGTCCGGGCACAGGACCAGCTTTTTCTCTATCCCCCAGGGCTTCTGGGCCCCTCTCTAAGACATGAACAGTGGCAGGTAATGAGCACTGAAAGCCCCTTAACTTTCCCTCAGATTTTCCGCAGAAACGAAGCAAATACCACCAGGAGCAATGTTCCAGTTTCTATTGTTGCGTTAAAAACACCCTAAAACTTGACGACATAAAGCACTATGTTCTTACGCTCTCGGATTCTGTGGGTCAGTAACTTTAAGAGGGTACCACGGGGGTGGCTTGTCTCTGCCCCATTATGTTTGGACCCTCAGCTGGGAAAGTTCAATGGCTGGGGGTAATGGATGACAGAGTCTGGCATCACCTGGAGGTGTCCTCACTCACATTCTGGCTGTCGGCTGGCATCTCAGCTGGCTACTGGGCAGAACATCTACACTTGGCCTCTCCCTATGGTCTCCTTGTGTAGGGTGGCGTGGGCGTCCTCCACGCCACAGTGGCTGGGTCTGGAAGGCCTGTGTTATGTGCATGAGAACTGACCCTGCAGCAGCCACCTGGCAAGCAACAGAGATACCAGAGAACAAAATTGCCACACTGCAGATAGCAAGACAAAGAGGTAGAAAGTACTGGGGGCCCGAATTAACCTGGGGCACTCTACCTCAAATTTCCTGTTTGGTGAAATCAAATACATTTTCTGTATTGCTTAAACCAGTTCAAGTTGGGGTTTTCTGTTATTGTCACTAAAGGCAGCATAACTGATACAGCGCTCTTGATCTGCCACGTCTCTGGTGGGCTGCATACTCCGGGGAAGGAAGCCAGGGCTGGAGCATCACCACCCACGACAACCGACGTCCTGCTGCCAGCAGACAGCTGCTGCCTCCTGGGGCAGCTGGGGTCAGGGGTCCCTATGGTTGTTCATGCATGAGCCGTCAAGACGTGATTCTCGGCATCTTCCCCCCATAAAGGCAAGGAATTGATTCTTTGCAATTCTCAAGAACTCACACCCAGAGGATGGAGGCGGGGGTGTGTGGGGAGTAGTTCTGATGTGTGGTAACTTGACAGTGATGAAACAAAAAAACGGAAAACACTAGGGGGAGAAAACCCTTCAGACATGGCCCCAACACTCTAACTCCCAGGGAGTTGCTCACCTGAAGTCGTGCGTATGGTGAAAAAAGAGGCTGTTGGTGTCCCAGACACATCCCTTAGTCCTTTCAGTGGACTTCAGCCAGCTTCAAACTGTGTGTCTCTATGCCTGTGCCTGGGACTTTTTCCAAAACTGTGGAAATCCCCTCAACTCACATGCAAGGAAAGCCAGAAGTGGGGGAGAATTAACACCCCTAGGGAGCAGCCTTCCACCAATGCACCTGGAAGCTGCTGTATAAACACCCTGTCCTCTCCCTTGGGTGGTAATATTCTGAAGTGTGTGTTTGATATTGGTTTCCAGAGCTTCCCCATGGAACTAAGCTCCATCTGCCTGTTATGAGAGCTGGTGGAGCTGCATCCTTTGTTGGCTGCCTTCCTTCCTGAATCACTTACCCATTTCCCCCTTCCCTACTGGCATTATCTGCCCCTCCCAGATAAATTGCCTATGCTCAAATCTGTCTCAGCATCTACTTCTGGGGGGCCCTAACTAAGGTAGTGATCATAAGGAAGTGGTTGGTTGAAGAACATGGGAAAATCAATTGACAGGAAAATCTCTGTAGGATGAAGTGACAATCGAGCCATAGGATTCTCTTAACTAGGAAACTCCAGAAGTCATGAAACCAGGGCTTTTTTGACTTGCCAACTGGGAGATGAGCCTCCTAAATTTTCAAGGCCCACTGGTAGCTCAAGGGTGCCCAATTGTTGAGCCTTCTGTGTGTCCAGGGTCCAGGGCACCATTAATGCCATTCTGATTGGATCTAATCCCAACAGCACCCGTGAGCAGCATTTCACACTGACGACCGCTCATCCGCTCATCCCCTGTCTCCCTGCAGCTGAGGAAACCTCTCAGCAGTGATCAGCATAGAGAACGGATCCTCTTTTGTTCTTGTCCATTCAGTGTGTTTATTTTCAAGACTGCATTTGTGGAAAGCATTTAAACAGCACCGTTTATAAGAAAACAAAAGTCACCAGATGGAAAAATAGAATAAAAACACACACACACACACACACACACACGAACTCCCCAAGCAATAGCCAGGGCAGCGGGAGTTATTGTTGTCCTGCTGTTGTGGATAATGCAGCTGTGTTGGAAAAGCTGTCTGCCTTTGACAGCCTAGAATTTTCCAGAGGGAACTGAACACAGGTCAACAGAATTCTGTGCTGCAATTCACTTCTTGAGAAAGTTTGACAAACCTTCCTCTTCCTCCTAGGACAGAGCAACAGCTACTAGAATTACCATATATATTGAATTATAAAGCACAGGCAAGTTTTTCTTGCAATAATGCCTTACAATTGGCCCATATCTTATTTGGACAGATAACGTTCTTTCTTAGGTCCTCAAGAGCCTAAGAAAACCCCTTAGCCACTGGCTGGCTGCAAAGCCAGGCTGATATGAAAACAAGAAAGATGGCGGCTGTTTCTGAGGCTGAGACAAACATCACCTCCTGCCCTTGAGGAAATCAAGAAAACCAAACTGCTTTCCCCTCTCCCCAACTCCACCACCAAACACACCATGATTTTGCCTATACTGGGGGTTGAAAACCTTCAGCAATATGCCAGCCTTCAGTCACAAGTAACTCCTGGCCATGACTTCCTCCCTGCCATTCCTTCTCCTAATAGCCAACATGGGAGAAAAAAGATGGGAGTGTGAAAAGATGCTCAAGTCAGGACTGGTGTTCTGGATCCTGTGAGGAGGAGTCTTAACATTAATTTTCCCTGGACTGATCTTAGCTGGACCCCCAGCCTCCACCCACAGCCACTCTGGGTGTGGCATGCTCAGAAGAGGGCATTAGGTCACAGCTGCAGGAGGGAGACATTATGCAGCATGGCCGCCCCGGCAGTGGTTGGGGAGTATTGAGCCCCACACTCAGACAGACACTTAATTCTGACACTCAGGAGTGTACTTAACCTCCCTGACCTTCAGTCTCTCCAACTGTAAGAAGTAGTTCCTACTTCATAGGGTTATCTTAAAGTTTAAAAGCATATAAAATACTAGTGCCGGACACATCATCAGCTCTCTATAAACGGCAGCTCTTATTACCACTGTGGGCATTCGGCTGTGGTTTATAACACTGTAAGCAAGTATGGACTAATAACAGCTGTTTCCACAGTTGTCAGTTTTAGGAGCTGTTAACATGATTGCAACTGCGGGTCTGAGAACCCGGGATGACTGTTAGAGAACCCAGCTGAGATTTCACATTAGAGAACTAATGATATTAAGGAAAAGAGTCATGTGCAGGCCATGGAGTGGATGGTGAGGACAGCCAGAGAGCGTGGGGAAAGTTACCAGAAGGCCCAGCTGCCATCAGGAGGACTTTCCAGGGGAGTAGCCCACTCGGCATGACGTGGATGCAGGAGCCAGAGGAAAAACTCTGTGAGCCTTGGAGCAGAGCTGGCACATGCAGGTTTATTGACCACAAAGTCATGAGGAAGAGATTTTACATAGGTCAAAGCTATCTGAGGAGAAAGGAGGTTAAGACCACAGCAAAGCTGTCTCTGTTTCACACTGAGTATCCTCACCAGGCTGTGCTTTCCCACTTAGCTGGGAGGAGGTGCAGGGGCTGGGCAGCAAGGTGTGCGCACACCTGGATGTGCCAACGTCGGGGCCGAAACTCAGAGGTCAAGGAAGCTTCTGAAAGAGCAAGGTAAGTGCCCCCAGGGATGGGTACTAGAGCGTCCACTGTTGGAATTCACATTTCTAAAGCATCGATCTGAATGCTGTTCAAGAATACCATGCCCTTTCCCCTCCACACTTTTCAGACAACAGGATGACCACGCACAGCTGGGAAACAACACTTTGTAAGCAAACTCCAGAGTGGGTGACTTCTTTGAGGAAAGAGTGAAAATAGACAAAGATGTTGTGGGGGGACAGTATTGGAAGAGCTCCCCTCCAAGGATATGCTGATGTACACCTCCCTGGGGCTGAGAAGCACCCAGAAAGGAGCTTGGGCCACCACTAAGCACTCAGGGAGAGATGCCACCACGAGCTCCTTGAGGCCAGGAACCATTTCCAACCCAAGTATCAACTAATTTATCTTGGTTTAAAAAAAATCATTGATTTTTCATGTGTTTATTCCAGAAATACGACTTCTCTTCTTTTCCTCCATCCTCCATGCACACAACACACAGAGCAAACCCCACATCTTGACGGATGACTGACTGATAAATAATATAGTACTCCTTCTGCCCTGAAGCCCCGACAAGAACAAGGCTACCTCTGGAATCCACTCACACACTGATCATGACTGTGTCATCAGGGTTTGATCTCCGTCTATCACGTGAATCTCTACCTTGTTCTATGGGCCTGCAACACAATCAGGGCAAACCAATGGATTTCCCTTAAAGAAGGAGCAAGGGAAATCTGTGCAACAGCCTAGTATAAATATATTACATCCTGGAAAAATAGACTATGGTAAAGTCTACTTAACTGATGTACTCCACTCTGAACAAGCAAACCACACCCTTTATCAACAGCTTCTTATGGTCCTTTTATTACTGCCATTACCCCACCTGAAATAGCCCCCCCAGTCCATGGGAAGTGCTGTCATGGAAACAGCACTTATTCTGGAGCCAGACAGGACCACATTCAAGCCCTGGTTTACACTTACCAGTTGTGGATCTCTTTCCTAATTTGGAGAATGAGGATAATGCTACCTGCCTTATGGAGATGTCATGAGGATTAAATGATGTAACTTCTAACCCCCAGGTTTTACAGCTTAGAAGCCAAACCATAGATGATTCTAGAAGGCAACCTCCTTGCCAGGTCACAACCAAACCACAGCCAGCTGAATGAATGTAGGGAGCTGAGTGAGCATTTTTGAGCTCCAAGTCTGTAGCAGGGACCCTAAGGGTGGGAGGGATATCAGTGGGAGGGGACTCATGATGTCTTAAGACCTAGATAAGGGATGGGAGCAGAATGGGAGCCTTCCCCAAATCCATTTTCCCTTTCTTCCTCACCAACAAGGCCTGGCATATTCAGGGTTTCAATGTGCCCAGAAGAAAAACTATATTCTGCAGCCTACCCTGTAGATAAGGATGGCGACAGAACTAAATTCTGGCCAGTAATATTGGCCAGATACAAGATATTGAATGAGGCATTTGGGAAAGCTCCTTAAAGAAACAGCGGATTCATCTGGGAAGCCCTTTTGCATTTCCTCCTTCCTTTGCTAATTGGAACTCAGACATGAGGACAGGAGCTGCCGAGGCCATCTTGGAAGCATGAGGCAACCCTAAGGATGAGAGCACAGAAAGATAAAAGGTGCCTGTGATGGCGCTCTGCACCTCCAGACTTATTTTATGTAGGAGAAAAATAAAGCCTTATCACTTGTCATTTCAGGCCTGTTATTAGGAGAGTTTGGTAGCTAACCTCCAAGGTGGCTTCCAGTGATCCTCACTGGGACCACTGGGAGGATTCGTCCTCTTGTATAGCCCTTCCACACATTGAATAGAACTGATCTGTGTAACCAATAGGATATTAAGAAAATGACAATGTGTGATTTCTAGGTCATAAAAGACATGGTGGGTTCTGCCTTGCTTTCTCCTGGATCACTCACTCTAGGGGAAACCAACTGCCAGGTCTTGAGGACATGCAAGCAGCCCTACAGAAAAGTCCACATGGCCAAGAATCAAGGCCTCCTGCCAATAGCCAGCATCTACTTGCCAGCCCTGTGAATGAACACTTGGAAGCAGAGCCCCTGGCTCATGAAGCCCTCAGACAAATGAAACCCTAGTAACATCTTGAGTGCAATCCCAGTGAAGACCTCGAGTCAGAACCACCAGATAAGCTGCTCCCAAATTTTTGATTCATAATAACTGTGTGAGATAATAAATGTGCATTGTTGTTTTAAGGTCCTAAATTTATTATACAGCCATAAATAACTAATACATAGACATACTCAATTCCCAACTGATACAGAACCTAAAGAGGCAACTTGGAATGACTATACATGACACCCAGACGACCTGCACTCTCCAACATGCTGAAATCCCATCCAGAGAGGCACAGCTTCCCTCCTCCTCTCACTACCTCCCTCTGGACATGTGGGAGACATGCAGCACTCTTCCTGTAGTCTGCAGACACTGGTGCTAGCTATAATCAAAGGTCAGTCCATCCCATTCCACTTGAGGAGTGATCTCAGCCGGCTCTTTTTTCTCCCAACTTGCCCAGGTGCAGGAGTTCTCAGCCCCACACCACCTCACCCTCAACACCTCAGCCCATCATCTGTTATATAGGGGGCCTCCAGAGTTCTGGGCCATTGAAAGTGGGTTGTCCATGGGTGTCAGCTGGATACTGAGCCAAGTTTGGGGGAACGGAGTTCCTGCAGCCAACTGCCTCTTGGCGGCAGTCCTCACTGGCCTCCTCAGTAAACAACTAGACATGTTAATTGAAACTGATTCCCTTGGGATTTCTGGAACTAGAGAATTGAGCTGGAAATTCAAGTTATTTTTCCAGAAGTCATAAAAATTATTTCCAGTCTGAGGGGCTGGGAAATGTGCTCGTGTAATCCTTGAAAACTCTTCTTCTGTGTAAGGGACCTTTTGAAGGTGAAACCAGAAATGTACTGCTGCTTGTTTTCTGATTCTTTCCCCTCAAAGAAGATGCTAACTCTTCCCTAATTGCCATTAGGAAATAGAAGAATTGTTCTCATTCCCTCCCTTCCATTGGCAGAGAGGAATGTCCACAAGATAGAAGGAAAAAAAAAAAGAGCACATGATAGAGGTAGAGGAGAACATCAATTAAGAATATGAGTTGTATTAGTTGGAGTTCCCCAAAGAAACAGAACCAACAGGAGGGAGGATAGATAGCTAGATTCTCAAATGAGGTTTATTATAAGGAATTGGTTCACATGATGATGAAGACTAAGAAGTTCCATGGTCTGCCATCTGCAAGCTTCCCTCCTTACCCAGGAAAGCCAAGGGTGTAAACTTTAGTCAAAGACCTGAAAACCAGCCACTCTGATGGTGTAAGTCCCAGCCTAAGGGTAGGAGAAGACCAATGTGTCAGCTCAGCAGTTGGGCGAAGAGAAAGAACGCGACCTTCCTCTGCCATCTGTTCTACTTAGACCTTCCAGGGGTTGGATGAGGCCCACCCACCTTGGGAAGTGTGATCTGCTTTATTCAGCCCACCAATTCAGATGTTACTCTCATCTGAAAACACCCTCACAACACACTCAGAAATAATGTTTAACTGGCTATCTAGGCGTTCCAGGCCCTGTCAAGTTGACACCTAAAATTAACCATATATAAAAGCCTATTTATAGAGCACATGCCACTCCTTGATCACACCTAATGCTCTGGGGACAAGAACCTCTGTACACATCTACACATCCCAAGCTGTTTTCTCTTCCATCCTTTCTTCAATGCTTTTCTGCCCAGAATGGTGTTTTCTCACTTTCATATGTGGTTAAATCCTACTCCTACATTAAGACTCAGTTGGAGTCACCTGTCAGGATGTGTCAGGAGCAAGTGCTGCAGGCTTCCATGATCCCCATGCTGTCACCCACACCACGTTGTTTTCATAACCCTCTGTGCATGCTTACATGACCTCCATGCTTACATCACTGACCCCTTAGAGCTCTACCCACCACATTACTCTGGGGATTTCTGGAGAACAGGAGTTTCACTTCTGTCTTCCCAAACCCATTGTTTAGATTCTAGAACAGTGCCTAGCAAATAGTAGATGCTCAATAAATGTGTGATGGGTGACTAAATTGATTGGATAAATGAAAAAATATGCAATATGCACTGCACAGTGGAACACTATCCCATCCACTCCATTTTATTTTCTTAAGCTTTAAACATTGCTGCTCCCTGGCCCTGGAATTTCTCACTCCTAAAACTGGTCCTTAAACCACCACACTCAGGAGCAAGAATTCCAGACCACTTCATTTTTCTAACTCAAAGTAATCCAGCTTTGACGACTCTCCGGAGTGGTGAGAAATTCAATCGCAGTCACATTTGGGGGTGTCAAAGTATAATTTCAAAATGCTAAAAATGTAACTTTCATATAAATATATAAGGAGCATGTGTCAAAAGATTTACATAATTCATTAATGAGAGAAGGTAGGATGAAAAAAAACTGGCTCAAAAGATGACACAAGGAAATGATATATATAGAAAGTCAGTGATAAAAAGAGAACAGGGGAATGAGATTGTTAAATTAGATATGAAACTAGTTAATGCCTGACATAGCAATAAAACCATCACTCTTAGGGTTCCCTCCTCTACCAAACAGAAACATTTTCACTTCAACCAGGCAAAAATCATTCACCTCCCTTCCGTTTTTCTGCAAGCTAGCATCTAATGCTATAAATTTTGAACCTTAATGACTATAAATAGGAAGCTCCAAAAAGTTACCTTCCCCTAGAGAACACAAGTGAACTCTATCCTGGAAACAATTCTACCAATAAAGAGGTTAAATGAGAAAGAGTTAAGTTGTGGATTTAGGCATTTAAGACAGATGTGAAAATGAGACTAAATGAGATATAGTCACAACGTGTATATGCAGCAGGGGAGCACATGCAGGGCAGTCTGACCTAGTGAAGAAAGGACAATAAAGAGAGATTATAACAGTGACGCTAGAGCCAACGTCTACATAAACAAGAGAAGGCACAAGAGAGCTGGTGTTTTCAGACAGTGATCTGATGAAAAGACCACCAACTTATATTGAGCAAATATCCAACATATGCCCTGATAAAATATTAACTCAAAGGTCTGTTGAGAGTTTAGGATGGATGCCCAGATTCTCCCCTCAGGGGTTTGCTGCTAAGAGAGCTGTCTGCTCAGATAAAATGCTAAATGTGAAATAAAATGGTTTTCTACTCGTTCCCCATCACACAGCTCCCCTCAACCTCAAAGGCAGGTCTGCAGAACAGAGCCACAGTCCCTGGCTCACCTGCTCGCCAGCAGACGAGCCTCCGGGGTGCTCAGCGGACACCAGCCCCTTGAAGGTAGCCTTGCCCTGGGGGACTCTCTACACAGAAGTGGGAAATGTGAGAGCTCTGAAGATGGAAAATTTGGTGACAAAACTTGAGCTGAACTGATGGAAAATGTTTACAGCTTTCATTTATTCCACTTAGTGTGAATATCCTATATTTCAAGGGAGAACTGTTAATGAGTTTGATAACAGGGTACTTCTCCTGGCCCCAGTGGTCTACATTAACCTTTCTGAACTCCAAAAGATTCTGGATTCTACCACCATCTGACCCAAAAACTCTTAAGTTAGAGGTTGTGGTCCTGTACCACATGCAAAGATGACCAACATTCACATTTTGGTATCTGATCTGATTTTTCATTTCCCTATTGTTGGATATTTCCAAAGTTGTTTTTAATTCTTTATATTTAGAAAAATCCTGCAAGGATGATTTCCTTATGATAAATTCCTAAAAGTAAAACCAGAGTAAAGGGATATTTATGTTTTAAGCCTTTTGAATCATGTTGCCAAATTACTTTCTAGCATTGTTTGCCAATATTTAAGAAAGGCTATCTCAGCCCAACTCAGTCACACTGAATGTTACTGTTACAGCGTTACTTTTTATTTATAGAAAACCAGCACTCTCGCATGATAAAGAATTCAAGTAGTACAAAAATATATACTCCCTGCTGCCAACTTTCAATTCCTTTCCCCAAAGGGAGAGAGGGAGAGAGGAACTCAACCACATTCCACATATTTTCCTTAACTCTCTCTTGGCCTTTGCCAGTGCCTCCACCAACACTCTCTGACCTTGTGTCTTCAGAGGCCAGGTGAGGAGAATAACTCACTGTATGCCACTTCCCCAAACTTGGCCTTCCCTCAGCTGTTTAATTTCTGAACTTGACTGAATTTTACTATTCCAACGGCAGTTAAAATTTCCCTTTCTACTATTCAGGTTCTTATTTTAGTAGGAATATTAGTAGTCCCTTAGCCCTGGCTGAGGGAAGATCAAAATGTGTAAACACCATTATCTCTCTGACTGCTGATGTGACCTGCCAGATCTTACCGAAACCAATAGCACGGGGGCATATTTGAGAAGATCCTGCTGCAAATAGTCTCCTCTGGCTCTAAGAAAGTCTTTCCCTTTAAAATCCTGGCCCCAGGAAAGATTCTCTATCTCAGTTCCAGACCAGATCTCTTGGGGCTGGGGGACAGCAGGGAGATAGGCTTTATGTGGCACCCCGTGAGTACTGCATGGTTGGGGCGAGGGTGAGCAAATCCCCAGTGGAAGCCGTGGGTGGGGTGAGGGTGCTCTGAATAGGCCAGGATGACAGTGGTCCACCATGATGGCCACTGGCTCTGCCCACCTGGGTCCTCAACCCCTGGCAAATGCCTCCTCCTGATGCTCTGAGGCTTGTCCCGGACAGGGAAGGACAGCAAACAGCCAGGTGTGTATTGATTGTAATCCTGCTAGGTAGGTAAGCGCTATTCATTTTGGATGGCATGTTTCCCAACACCCACGCTGGGGTCACAGAGATGACACTGCCCAGGAGAGAACAAACCCTCTTACAGTGTTCCTTTTAAAGCTCTTTCCCTTTTAATCATAGTCACCAGTATACTAAGTCCCATTCTGTGACAAGCAAGAGGCTCCACGTCATGGAGCTGTTTCTGTCTGTACTGAGTCTGTAAGCTGGAAACCTTGTAGGGAGAACCCACCAGGATGTGCAAATTTCCCTGTGATGTTTAAACAACAGCTCCAGAGGAGGAAGGAAAGGAGCGGGAGAGAGGTGAGACAGGCCTCCCTGTCCCAGCTTCTGCTTCCTGGCTTCCTTCTCTAGCTCCCAAGCTCCAGAGCTTCCATGCTGTGCTAGGGTCCCCACACTGCTATTTGTACCCAGGCCTGTCTGCCCAGAATGCTGACTTCCACAATAGTTCTGTTCCTTCTCTCTCCCCATCGAAGCCCCAGGCCTGAGACTGCCCCACCCTGTCCCTCCAGACTTCTTAGGTCCAAACCTCATCCCGGTGGTTATTTCTATCTGGTCTCTAAGACCAGTAACTCCCACTGCCTGAGATGCCCTTTTGCATCTGCCAATGGAGGTGTTAGTATCACTGTTGGCTTCACTACACTACTCAGACTTCCAACACATGAAAGACAAGCATTAAATCACACTTCCATTTCCCAATTTCCCATAGACTTTATGTGTCTAGGAAAATGCTTTCAAGTATTATGTTTTTCAGGGATATATTTGTCACATAACTGAGATTTTACTGTACAGAGTAAGATTTCATTTCTAACATAATTTTTTAAGTGTGTTCATTTTTATTCTTAGTTTGTAGCCAAATTCTTTTTAACAACAATCTCCTATGTACCTTAGCATAACTGGTCTTATATTTCATACCTATAAGTACAGACTAACTTATATCATCAAATGATACTGTATTTTAATAGATACCCAAGCAGCCTATCCTTAGATTTATATTTTACAAAAGTCTATACTAATAAATGATATAGTGGCATCTCTTTGCAATACTTTCTAGAGTTTTTCCTCACAAATTATTTTGTATCCCTGTGCTATAATTCCAGTCAAAGTTGTTCCATGGTCTGAGAAACATCTACACTGGACAAGTACATTATTAGACACATATCAATATCAATTTGATTTGGGCAAATAATTTGCAAATTGTAGCTGGAGGGTGTCCCCTGAGCTGTCCCTTTTAATTGGAAGCAAGGAACGAAAAACCTGAATAAGAGTGTTACCACCAGGATGTGGACCCAGGTGAAGGGCCTAGAACTATGAACTGAAATTGCCTTGAAATGAACTGAAATTATCTGACCAGAGAACCAGGTAGGAGACGGTCAAGACTGTTAATGCTGTATCCAGAAGCAGAGGATCAATTCAGACCATTGGGACATTGCAACCCAGACCTTAGCCATGCTGACAGAGATTCCTGAGAATAAAGGAAGACCTCCTCCAGCCCCCGACCCTGCAATTGTTTCTCCAAGGAGGGTCAAGGAGGCCCAGTTCTCATTACTGATCTCCTCTGATGCTCTGTAGAAGAGTCCCTCTCCATGAAAAGCCAACAAAGACATCTGCCCCTTCCTGAAAGTTCCGGGTCCTCCACTCCTCCTTGTAACCAAATGTAGACCTTCCGTATCCCTGGCTGGGTCTGGCCCCCTGGGCTGTTTCATAATGCTACTTAAAGGAAGCCAACAACCAAGCTGCTTTCATAAGGTCAAATAACACATTGGGCTCATGAGGAGACCCAGACAACTCCTAATAAAATCAGCATGGACCCAGACCTGTTCATTTTAATTCCTGATCTGCTACCAACTGTCAGACCTTAGGCAAATTGCTTCACCTCTCTGAGGCTCCCATTTCTCCATCTGTAAAATGCAGATAATACCAAATAGGGATGTGGTGGGCATACTAAATGAATGCACAAAAGAAAAGTATGAAAACACCAAGTACAATTATCAGTCTGGCAATATGTTGATGCTAGCCTTGAACAGTTTGTATTACTTTCTAAAAATAAAAAAGGCTGCTAAGAAAATTTTATGAAAATTCATCTTTCTACTTGTATAATTTTCATAAAAACTTTGAAAGTGTTAGCATGTAAACAATGCCAGATATTCATTTTCTTTATAAATATCTATAATTGAAATCAGCTTTACAAAACAGAACAAACCCAAGTAAATTATATGCACATGATTAATTACAAAATTTTTGTCTTATTAACAAAAACTTATGTAAATCTGAATTAAGAATGTAAAGAACATTCTTGAACTTTTTGATCCATTTCTTCAAGCTTCGTTCTAAAAATCTTAAGAACCATACCACTACTCCCACTCCCTGAACTAAATCCAGCTGAAGAGAGAGAACAGAGTAGAACCAAACGCAAGCCTTGGGGATGCCCATGCTTAAAAAACTTCACTTGGACCAATGCTCAGTCATCAGTCATCAAAGAAATAAAAATTAAATCTACTAGAATGGCTAAAAATAAAAGGACTGAAAGCACCAAATGTTGGTGAGGATGTGAAACAACCAGAATGTTCATCCATTGCTGGTGGGAGTGTAAAATGGTAAAACAATTTTGAAAAGATTTGTTTCTTCTACCATTAAACATGGACCTACCCAATGACTCAGCACTTATAGTTCTACGTTTTTACCCAGGAGAAATGAGAATGTATATCCACAAAAAGACTTGTACAGGAATATTTATAGCAGCTTTATTTATAACAGTCAAACTGGAAACAACTCAAATCCAGGGAAAAGGATAAACAAACTGTGGTACATTTATAACATGGAATACTACTTAGCAACAAATGGGAAAAATCTGCTTCTATGTAATGGATCAGTCTCATAGACATTACGCTGAGCAAAAGAAGCCAATTATGAAAAACTGCATATTGTATGAATCTATTTATATGAAGTTCTACAGAAGACAAAACTGTCTATAGTGAAATAAAACCAGAAAAGTGGCTGGCTCTGGGGGGATAGATGGAGAAAGAAACTTTCTGGATGGTAGAAATGTTTTATGCCTTAACAGGAGTGAGCATGTGTTCCTTATAAGTTCTAGTGTTCTATGCCACTGTAGGATGACTATAACAAAAACATATTATTAGTTTCAAAGAGCTAGAAGGAGGATATTGAATGGTCCCAACACAAAGAAATGTAAATGTTTGAGATGATAGATACACTGATACCCTGATCTGGTCACTATACATTATATGTATCAAAACATTCCTATGTACCCTAGAAATAAATACAATTATTATTTGTCAACCTAAAAATTTTTTAACATATCAGATTTTACATTTAAGATTTGTGTATTTTACTATATATAAATTTTGTACTCTACTAGTAGGCTTGCTTTTCTCAGCAGTGTGGGTTAGCAATTCTGAAATTAATTTCTGTGTATCTTATGATTGAGCAAATGAATAAATATATTGAGGAAAATGTTTCTTACTGTCAGAAAAAAGAGTTACAAATTATGGAAAAAGGGGAAAATTAGAGTGTTCTCTGAGGTTATGGATTGGAATTAGAGATACCAGTATGAACATATGTTTTTTGATATATCGATGAATAGATAAATATATTTCCTAACTCTGTCCACCAAAAGTGTCTGCAGCAGTGAACACATCTAGCACTTAGATCTTGGTTTCTAAATACCATTCTCCACTAAAACAAATCAAGGGTCCTTGAAGAAAAGTCTTGGATTGAGGACTGGGGTGTGGAAACACAAGGTGAGTTTAGGATATCTTATTTCACAAGAAACTAAGAAGATGCTCAGTGAGAAATGGGAAACATTCATAGGACCCAGGATTAGCTTGAAGGAACTTCCACTGGCCACTGAAGGGACTCTTCTATATTTGGGACAATTTGAGCATCAATTATAATAATGCATTCTATTTCACTGAATAAAATAAGAATCCCTGAGAACACACTGACATAAAAATGCCAACTAGATGGGGTGCCATGGCGCACACCTGTAATCCCAGCAGTTTGGGAGGCTGAGGCACACGGATCCCTTGAGGTCAGGAGTTCAAGACCTCCCTGGCCAACATGGTGAAACCCTGTCTCCACTAAAAATACAAAAAAAATAGCCATGTGTGGTGGCGCATGTCTGTAATCCCAGTTAACTGGGCAGCTGAGGCAGGATAGTCGCTTGAATCTGGAAGGCAGAGGTTGCAGTGAGCTGAGATTGAACCACTGCACTCCAGCCTGGATGACAGTGAGAATGAGATTCTGTCCAAAAAAAACCAAAAAGACAAAAAAAGCCAACTAATAAATGTAGAAGGGATGATAGAATTAGAAAATCATCAGTGGTTGCCAAAACTAGTTTGATAAGGGTGAAAGGTTGATGAGAAACAGAATATTTACAGTCTCAATGCATTTCCCTCAAATTACTTATTACTTACAAAAGGGAAAATGGTATCACGGTGGAGAAATTTGACAGACACTCCCTGTTCCATTTACTTTGTCTACATAACAAATTACCCCCAAACTCAGCACCATTAAACAGCCATTTATTATGCTTGTGGATTCTAGAGGTCAGGAATATGTTCAGAGAACATCAAGGATGGCTTGTCTCTGCTCCATGATGTCAGGAGCCTTAGTTGAAAAACTCAAAGGCTAAATGCTGGAATTGTCTGAAGGCTCCTTTACCCACATGACAGCAATGAGTGTTGTGTGTGGCCGAGAACCCCAGTCCTTCCCGAGGTGACTGGTTTGGGTTTCCTTACAGGATGGTGGCTACCTGGATTCACCACTGTGCAGTTAGTATTTTTCACTTTGTAATTGATAAATAGCTTGTAGGGAGATGGTTTGAGATTAGATAATATCTTATCTCTTGATCGTGCTTTTGGCCACTACTTTCAGCATTGTTGAAAACTCTTTTTTAAAAGGCCAATTTATTTCAAAGCATGTACGTTTTTTCAAAAAGTCCAAACTCTAAACAGTGTAATTCTTGAAAGCACAGAATCCTTTAGTTTGGCTCACAAGCTTGATCTTTGAAAAAACCCTCTGTTTTTCCAGCTTGCTGGTCTTTGCTAATCAGATAGGTTTTTTTATAAAAAGTATTTCATTATACTTTTAAGGGTCTGTCTTATAGACTGAGCTCGAGCATCTTTCATGTTTGAATCATTTGTATTTCATTTTCTGATAACTGTTCTTATCATTTGCCTATTTCATACTTACAGAAGTTTTTAAAATATATTAAAGAAAGTAATTATAGAATAGAGAAATATATTCAGGAAAATAGCCCTTTATCAGTTATACAAGTTGCAAGCATCCTTGTCAGTTTTGTGTTTGCCTTTTATCTTTCCATTTTGATTTAGTGTTACTTTTAATACACAATTTTTTGTTGTTTCTGTTTTGTAGAATTTACCAATTTGTGTGTGGGTGTGGTTTCTTAGAAAAGCCTTCCTCATTCTGATATTATTAGTTAAATCTCCCATTTTTACATACTACTTGTATGATTTCATTTTCATGTTTATATATTTAATCTATCTAAAATGTATCTTGGTGTAAGAAGCGAGATCCAGCTTTTTTTTAAATAAGATGATCCACTTGTCTCAATATCATTAAATGAATAGTCCGCATTTTAATCATGCATTTGTACCACACTATTCTAATTACTGTAGATTTATAATATGTTTCAATATCTGCTAGGATGTTTCCCTCCTCAGTACTCTTTTTTTTCCTGACAATTTTTCTCTCCAAGAATATGCTTGTTTGTTTGTCCATGTGAACTTTAGATTCAGTTGACATGCCTGAAAACTTCTGGACTAATTTAGGGAGACTTGACATCTTCATGATATTGAATCTTCCCAAGTATGGATGTTCAAACAGTAGACCTTTCCATTGCTTACGGTTTCTTTTGTGTCTCCTTTCTTTGCGTAGCTTAAAAGAGCATTTTAATATGTTTTTCATAAGAGCTGACCACTGTGTCGTCTTGCCCTGTCCTGTAAGAGCCAGCCCCCATTTGTTGCCATTTCTACACTTTTTTTTTTACACAAAAGCAACATGGATGTGGAGTTTTAGGATGAGTATAGTAAAATTTCATTAAAATATAGTAATGTGGACCAGGCACAGTGACTCACACCTGTAATCCCAGCACTTTGGGAGACTGAGGCAGGCAGATCACCTGAGGTCAGGAGTTCACGACCAGCCTGGTGAAACTCCATCTCTACTAAAAATACAAAAAATTAGCCTGGCATGGTGTCAGGCACCTATAATTCCAGCTACTTAGGAGGCTGAGGCAGGAGAATCCCTTTAACTCAGGAGGCGGAGGTTGCAGTGAGCCGAGGCCATTGCACTCCAACCTGAGCAACAAGAGCAAAACTTTGTCTCAAAAAAAAATAAAAAAAGTAGTAATGTGCTATTGCACCTGCACTTTCAAATTTCCAGAGAAAACAATACTTCTGGTGATGCTGAGAAACTCAATACCATTCCACAAGAGAGTTGTGGCCTTCAGCAGACAAATTTATTTGGGGGGTATTTTATTTGTTTCATCACTATTACAAAAGGATTCTTTTCTCGAATCCTGTCTTCTGCCTGATTGCTATTTATATATAGTTAAATGGGTTTATAGGTTCTCTAAGCATATCACTTAATGGGAGGAAGAGAATTTTATTTCTTTCTTATATCAGTCACCAACTCATAATGGTAACAAATGAATCTCAGGCTACATACCAAAAGGAACTTCAGGCAGTTCTCTTTTTTCTTTTCTTAATAGAATGAAATATTAATAGAACATTCAGCAAATTGGCTTTTAGACTGTACATATAACTATTCAATAAGTAAATCTTTTTTAAAAAAAAGCAGCTTCCACTTGTATTATCTGTATCAGCCCCAGTTAATACAAGTGATGAGATAGAGAGATAGAGGGGTGAGATATGGAAGAAGATTTTGCAGTGCTTGTCAAAAGTTATAACTATACATCCACTTAGGGTGTGGCCTTTGCAATCATTGCACTACCTTAAAAAAACTTTTTTTTTTGGCCAGGGACAGTGCCTCACACCTGTAATCCCAGCACTTTGGACCGCCATGCTGTGTGGCAGACCCCAGCAGCTCACAGCAGTGAAAAGTTCTCTCCATGCTAAGGTAGTGACCAGCACAAAGCCATGTAGACTCCAGCCTCAGCCACTCTGGACTCTAGGTTGACCATCACCACCCCAGTGTAATGAGATGATTAATAGCCTGCTTTCCACCAGAGACAGAAGTGGAAAATCAACTACAGAGTTTTCACATTCTTTAATTATGGACACAACCAGCTTCAGGAAACCACTGATTTCATAATGGCCTCCTCCCAGTGAAGCAGCTGTTGGCATATAATCCTGGGCACAAGGCACTCAGGACACCGCATTGGCTTCTTCACAGAATGGCCGCTGGGGGTGCTTCCTGACTCCATAGGAAGGGCTAGAGCATGCCCCTCCACACTCAGTAGGCAAAGATGGATCTTCCTCAAATGTCGCATTTGCCACAAGAACCCTCCAAAGCTAGCATGCTTTTAAAAATTAATCAACTTTTTCTTCAAGAGCGGCATCTTTTTAAAAGAGATCTATTGATGTACAACATATGTAAAGTGATTTGCAATTTTCAGTCTCCCTTGTCCTCTCCCTATCCAGTCTTAAAATAACTTCAAGAGGGAGGTGTTATGCTAATCCTTAGTTTACGATGAGAAAGCTGATATCAGGGAGGTTCAAAGGCTTGCCTGAGGTTCCACAGCTGGGAGGCAAAAACGCCTATGGCCCCAGGGAGCCATTCAAGTTAGAATTAGTCTGTAGTCCCTGGGGGTGGCCACCTACAGGGTGGTTGCTGCTATCTGGATAGCACAAGGGAAAAAACAAAGTAAAATTGTCTGCTTCTGTTCACGCAGCTTAAAAAACCTCTGTCCATCTTCCAATGGTTGATAAAGCAACCTGCAGCAGAGCAAGGCTTTGCCTCTGTTTTGTGTGGAAATCTAGGTAGGAGGAAAGAGATAAATGGTCCAGTGTCCTTCAAACCTCAGGAAAAGGCAGAAGTAAACTCCACGAAACCACAGGAGAGAAGCTGAGACAGACTGACAGAACTCTGAAAGAGAAACTAACAGAACCCATTGAGTCATGAGTTCTTAAAGTCAGGCTGCATAGTGCCTGCTTAGACAAAAGAGATAATTAGATCTTTTGTTTGTATATTTATCCTAAATGGCTTCTCCACTCTTTGGCGATATCTTTGCTAAGATTTCCACTGTTTTATATAATGAAGTTTTATGGGATTTTTTTTTTTTTCAAAGAGGAATCTATTTTTATAGAGCTGGAATATTGTGAGGCTAATTTTGTATCTCAAAAAAGCAGGCTCTCTGTAGGGGAGGCAAATGAGTCTCTGTCGCCACCTAGTGGACATTGCTAAATGGGAGCCGGCGGAGAAGGCTCCCCATAGGCACTTGGAGCCCCCAGTCACATCGCACCAATGACAGATATGTGACAGCCACTGAGGGGCCACAGCAGTCTTAGCAGGCCCACCCACAATTGCATGTCATTTCTGATTAGAAGCACATCTCATTTAAAAGACCCTCAAACATTGCTTTTAGCATTTGTACCTAGAGTGAAGCATCACAAATTGAGCGTGTGGTCTCACCTGGTCCATGTGACCTGATCCCTGTCTGTTCTCCAACATTATTTTCATATATTCCCCTAACCACAGTCCTGCTTTGTTGACTTCAACATTCAATCCAGTATATGGGCCATTCGAGCTGACCACCTTCTAGGTCCCAACCTGAAACTGGTTCTTTCTTCTGGACTTTCAACCTGCCTTCACCTGTGATATGCCACCACACTACTTCTCCAGCTACTAAGGCCTGTCATCTAGGCCTGTCATTTCTGCTTCCAAAATATTTTTCACCCCTTTTCCTCCTGGGGCCACACCCTGACCTTTATGACCTGAATTCTGGATTCATTCATTTATTCAACACATTTTGACTGGACACTGACGGCTGTTATTTGCAGCTGCAGTATGGTAGAGAGAAGAGGCCAGTATGGCCAGTGGAATCAGGAGAGGACATCTTTACAGATGGCTTTAAATAGGCAGCCCAGGTGGAGAAGAAGGAATAGTTTCTTTGCTGGGCTTGAGCAGCCTGATCTCCTTCCGATTCAATCCACCATGCCTCCTCGGCAGCCTGACTTCTCTCCTTTATTCCTTGACTCAAAAGTCTTCAAAGTTCCCTTCTGCATCCATTCAGTTCATCCAGAGAGTCTGCTTTACCCTGTACTCAGAAATACCAACAGGGGTGGGATTCAGTTCCTGACCTTAAATTGCTCAGCATGAGGAAGACAGACCAGCAGACCCATGGTGTGGAGAGCGCTGCCTGAGGCTGGACTAATGGGTGCCTGGGGAGCCAGAGAGTTACGGTAAGGCCAATTCTGCTGGGCAGCAGGGAGAGGTTGGCCAGGGAAGGTTCCCAAGAGAAGGTGACATTCATCTTCTGAATTCATCTTCTGGATGCTGAAAGATGGATAGAAGTTTATCAGCAAGAGGAGGGAGAAGGAAAGGTGAGGCAGAGAGCATTCTGGGCAGAGGGAATGGCAAGTGGAAAAGCACAGAGGAATGGACGAGTTAGGGGTCAGAGACAGTGGTCCTTCTGTACACCCTGGAAAAGAGGTGCAGAGCTAGGGCGACAATGACCCAGATTCCAACCACAACACTGGATGTGATGGCCATTTGTTCATCCCCACCACATGGGTTTATCATTCCTGAGGTTCCCTGAGGCAACAAGAACTAATAATGAGGTTTCAAATGAATACAATCCCATGCAGTCATTTCCCCTGCTGCTGCACTGATCTGGCTAGGGTTGTCTGGGCCCAGCCGTTGTCATCATCTCAGACCCTGGAAGCAAGGCTCATATCTACAAGTCACTGTGTGGACTGAACAGCATGAGTTGTGGGACTGAGGTGTTGATTTCCCATCTGTGGCGTTGGCAGCTGATGGCTCAGATGAGTTTTCATCTTGCTCTCTTTCAACTTGCTCTCAGTTACAGAGAGCTACCTCACCCAAAGATATGTCCCCTTCCAATAGATAACCCCTTCCCATAGACAGTCCACATAGATGGGTAGACGCAGGGGGCAAGGCCCAGACCCCTGGTTTTCATACAGCAAAACTCTGAGGGACCATCCTAGCTCCAGACTCCCAGTGGGATTCACTGAGACCTTTGTCACATTTGCATCACGGCTCAACTTCTCTCTCTTCCCAGTGTTGATTCCAAGGGCATGCCCTAGTCAAACTTCCACACATAAATCTGCCTCAGAGTCCGCTTTTCAGAGAATGATTCACAACAGAGAGCTTAGGAAGCCTGGTTCTCATTCAAACAAGATCCGACAGGATGGACATAGCTTGAAAAGAACTGTGTCTATCAGAAGGAAGTTGGCCAGCCATGGAAGCCCCAGAGAGACTGTCTAGTAGTGCTCACCCAGGTGCTGTCCTGGGGGAAGAAGCATGGTCAGGACCTCACAAGCTTCATTCCACCTGGCAGGACTCTTCCTTCTGGAGGAGATGACTGTGTAGGGCTGTTGGATCTGGTGCCATTAAATGCAACCCACATTCTGTAACTAACCCCCCTATTCTTGCTCATCTTCATCAACAGATATTTTTATTCTCATCTGCCTTCCAGCATACCCCAGAAAGAGAATACCGTGCATGTGCAGTCCATCCTGTGGTTACAATTCCTTATTTTCAGTCAGCATAGTGACACTGGGGCCTGGAGTTGGTCTCTCGCAGACTCTGTCAGCCTGAGTGGACTGTGTGGGAGACAGTGAGAGGATGTATGACCAAGCCCACAAGGCAGAGTCCCCACCTTAGGTGATGGTGAGTCCACCATGGCAGCGCCTTCTGGGGGTGTCCTGGTGGACAGATAGTGCACTCCTCCTTATGATACCTCAACTTCGACATTCAAACACACAGAGACCTCACTCAGAGGAAACTGAAAAACAAGTCTGCTTCCCCCAGTTTAGCCCTTGCTCAGTCAAAACCTACTAGGAAATAGATTTCTTTTCCCCTAGAGGTCAAGGAAGATGGCTGTTTGGGAGATTAAAATTGCTTTTTCACAAGCAAGACAACTAAGGGAATGGAGAGCTCCCCCAGGGATGAGCCGAGATTAAGGCCCTCCTGTGAGGAGATATTGCCAATACAATTAAGGCAAGAATTTCTATAAATATCCCTTTGGAATAAAGGAAATGGTATTGCCAGTAACTGCTCTACGACTTCACTTGAAAGCCTCAACAGCAAAGTGATACATATTGCAGACAAAAGAGCCTGTCAAACTCGTGTCCTCCCAGCCGGCTCAGTGCCATGGGAGGACATCCACTCAGCTGCCAGTCCCCAAGAGCAGGGGCCAGGAGCCCGGCTGGTTCCTTTGGGCTCCACTGTAAATGTGGAATTCTAGATAGACTTTCAGTGTCTCTCACAGTCTAGGTGTTTCTCTGAGTCCAAGGAGTGCTCAAGTCTCTGCTTTTGCAAATTGACTTCAAATGGAATTTAGAAACTTGCTCCCATCCCTACACCACTTTTATCTCCTCCCTAATCCACCTTCTCAGCCCCAACACCATATCCCTGCTCCCCCTCTGAAGGGTGGGTCCTCAGAGGTCTATCAGGGAGAACATATGTGGCCTCTGGTCCACTTGATCAGTTGAGACATCTTACCCAGGGCTTACGTGTCAGCTGAGATGAACCTGGCGACGTCACTTCAGAGGCACCAGCAAGGTGTGTCTGAGAGCGAGCGCTGGGGGAGAGCTCCAACCATCTTACCAAGCACCTCTTTTACTTCATGGGAAAAGGAGGTCCAGGGAAGTGAGGTGATCAGAGCCCAGACTGGATTCCTAGGCCAGTATCCTTGGCACTGAACACTCTGTCAAGCTGCTTCCATCACGTATTATTATTCGGTCACATATTTAGTCGATCACCTTAGTGAATAAATGTTCGCTAAGCCCCTAGCATGGACAAGCGCAGAGGTACTACCCAATTCACTACAAAGAATTGGGAAAGTCTTGGTGCTGCATGGTGTGGCGCCAGAGGCAGGCACACCTAGGAGGACATGGTGGCACACTCTGGAGAAGCACCCAGTGTCTGCGGAGGCCTTAGCTCCAAGAGATGATGGGTGATGACTCAGACAGGCCAGATGAAGAGCCAGGGACAAGTGTCTCTACCTTACAACTTGGCCAGGGGCAGCCCTGGCATTCACTCAGCCTCCAGTGTCTAAGAGCAGAGAGTGGATACTGCTTCCCAGGACCGGCTACAGAACTTGCAGGGACTGGTGCAAAATTAAAATGTGAGGCCCTTTGCTCAAAAAATGTTATGCATTTCAAGGTGGTGGCAGCAAAGCATTAGACCAAGCATGGGACCCTTCTAAGCATGAGGCCCTGTGTGACTGTCCTGGTCGCACGCCCAGGAAGTCAGCCCTGCTGCTACTCAACTTCACCATTTCATTCATGAAGCCAAGGAATGCCAGGCCTCCCATCACCCAAACCAGACACATCCTGAACAAAGGAGGAAGCTGAGACCTACAGAGGCAAAATGACATGTCTATGGTCCCTCAGCTGGTCAGTGACTGCCTAGTGTCCTTACAATTTAGGTTTGTCCTGCTTTGGCTAATCAGAACCATACCATATCTATTTGTCTAATTGTTGTCTGCTTGTTAACTTTCTACTAAGGAAACTGGCTACATAAAGGATAAAAAGAAGAAAATATGTCCCCTTTATCAAAGAACAAAGTGAAAACACCTGAAGGCAGACCCCTTTACAAGCCCCAGGCTCTCCAGCCACCACTGCTGATTACTCTTTCTAGGGAAGCAGCCTAGGCCCACCCCAGAAGACCCTCCAGTATCGCCCTCCCTCCCAGGCTCAGGCACAGCACACGGCACTCCAGGGTGAGAAGGGCACCTGCCTACGGTATAGGCTCACCCATCTGGAGATGGCAAATCAGGCCTCATAGCCCCAAGGAGGAATGGATCAAGCAAGCTGCTTTGTCCTTGCACCTTCCATAGGCCTTGGATGTCTTGTTGTCACTGCTGGAAGGACCTTGGAGATGAGCAGAGCAACCTTCCCATTTGACAGATGACAGACCTGAGGCCCAGAGGGATGTGTAGAGTTGCAACAAGAACTAAGGTCCCCTGGTAGACAACCCAGCTCCTGAGATGCCAATCCCAGCCTATAAATCATGTGACCATATTCCTGGCAGTACTTCCTTCTTTACAACATGGGAAGGTGGGGGGAAAAGAGGGACAAAAGGGCGTGATAGAAGGGACTTCCAAACCAGGAAGTCAGTGACTTTGGCCAGGTCTGCTGCCTTCCAGTTGTGCAAACTTTGCCTTAGTTTCCTTATCTACAAAATGAGGCTATGAATAGCTACCTACCTCAAGAGTTGGACTACATCAGGCAAGATGCCTAAGACGCCCAGAAGAGACTTGCCTTTATGGCAGGTGCCCCACCCTTTTTTCTCCCTTTCTTACTCCATGGCAGGGGTCCCAGTGGGGACAACACTCAGATCTATACACTTCTCATTCGTTGTGTTATGTGACATGTCCAAACATCATTGTATCACCTGTTATACATGGAACTTAAGAACTTCAGGAGAAAACATTTTAATCATGCATTTAATTAGGATTCCAACTCCTAGGGGCAAACTAGGAGTCAGTGGGAGGTGGGGAGAGATCCTTATTTTGAAGCAACAGAGGCCTAGGACCACATCAGACACTACTAAAATGTCCAGAAATCCATGCGGGAAGCAGGAACTCTAAAAGCATTGCTAAGACTCTGTGCTCAAGCAGGAGGAGGCTAACAAGGTAGTAAGATCCAGGAGTTCCCATTAATGGGTTTCATGGATCCCTCAGGCTGCTGAGGCGGCAGTCACCCCCATACACTCTGCCATGAGGAAGCCCAAAGAGGTCCCTAAGAGTGGAGGCTCAAAGACGTTCTGGTCAAATGATAGGCAGTCGGCCATCACCATCATGAAGCCCTTTCTCTGCTGGCTTCTGGCCTTGGAGGCTCTCCTGAGTGTGGGCTGACACCTCCTTTCCTGCCCCCTGTCACCTGGTCACAGTGCCTTTCAAAATGAAGTGCACCTGTCTGTGGTTCCCAACGCCCAGGCACCTCCCTTCCTAGTCAGCCAGGAGCCCTCACAGAGCGCCCACCCTGCCACCCCTCCCCCAGCCAGCTCCAGCCCTGCCTCAGTCTCCCACTTTGTCCTGGACACACAGGTCACATTTTCCTGCAGTGATGACAAAGGGTGCTGTTATTTGAGGGAACATACTTCATGCAGATCCCTAGTGGCAGACATTTGTGATTTTGTTGACCCTTTAGGAGACTGGGGAATGTGCCTTCCTCAGGGAGAGCTGGAATCTTGGGAGGTCTGAATTCAGCACAGATTAGAATGGCAGAGTAGTTAGAGCAGGATGTGGAGCCAGACCTGCCTTCCAGTCCTGGTTGGGCCACTTACCCATCTGGTCCCTCACACAGGTTACTACACCTCTCTAAGCCTCCGTTTCCTCATCTGTAAAATGGCCAGAACAGCAATCCCTTCTAGGGAAAAGCGAATAAGAAGCCTCGAGTAAAGAACTCTGCACTGCGCCTGGTATGCAAGGAGCGCTTGGTAAACATGCCAAGCAGTGGCTGCTCTGGATAATCCCCAACGTTCTCCCTAACTAGTCCCTCATGCAACTCACTTGCAAGATTACAACAGTATCTTCACTTGACTCCCTCCAGAAACAACTGGGTGGCTTAAGCAACAGAAATTTATTTTCTCGCAGTTATTGGAAATCCAAGATCAGGGTGTTAGCATGGTCAAGTCCTGGTGAGGACTCTCTTCCTGGCTTGCAGAAAGACTGTGGCCTCATGTGATGGGGAGAGACCAACCAAGCTGTCTACTGTTTTTTCTTATTAAACCACTGATCCCATCATGCAGGCTCCATCCTTGAGACCTTATCTAAATCTAACTACCTCCCAAAGGCTCCATCTCCAAATACCATCACATGGGGATTTAGGGCTTCAACATATGAATTTGGGGGGAATAATTGATTGAATCACATCACTTCAGAAATACCCACAGGTAACATCCACATTTCTTGGAATGATAGCCAAGCCCCAAGTGTGCAATGAGGCCTGACTCCCCTTCCAGTTCATCCCTCCCTGCTCCCTCCTCCAGGTGTGTTTCATCCCCTCCTGCCCTCGCTCCTACTGACTCTCAGCTTCAAAGCTCCTTTGTACTCAGAGACAGCCTCCCTTCTCACAGTCCCTCTCCTTTGGGAAGTTCTTCCCATCCCATCCATGGGAGCCTATCACACTTCTGTGGTCCCTCCATGGTAGCCTGGACTTCTCTCCCACAGCAGGCCTCTTGCTGGCGTTTGTGGCACAGGCCTGTCTCCCCAAAGGAGAGGAGGCAGGAACATCATCCTGGTCATCTCTGTGCACTCCCTAGTGCCTGATATAGCATTGGATGAGCGTTGTTAGATCAATGAATGGAATCATTAGGTAATTATCAAATTATTCCAGACAAGTATGAGTCTCTACCCTCTACATTTCAGACCCAGCATTGTAGACAAGCAGAAAAGGAGGGAGAGGGCCCCAGGTGCACACATTCCTGTGCTAAGAGCAGCATTTTAAGGGTAACCAGCAGCCAGCCATGCTCCTGCACTCCCTGTGCCCCCCACAGCTGCCAGCATAGGCACACTACAGAGTCTTCACTGGCTTCCCTGAGAAATCTATCACGCCAGGCACTTCACTTTCTTTGCAGTTTTTCTGATGGTTCATGGGGTCACCAGGAGGGACCACACCACAGGGCTCACCCATTTCCTTGGGAATGTCCGTCCTTGCAGAGCCATCACCCGCAGCTGTTCTCAGCCCTCATGACCTGTCTGCTTCCTCCTTGTTTCCCCAGGCACTTGATGCCTCCAAGAGCAGCCTGGTCCTGAGCAACCCCTCCTTCCCAGAAGCTCCTGCTTCTGCCTGTGTGCCCACATCATCACTCCTGCAGCACAAAGGACTCTCTGGTTATGGAAACACCCACCGGAGATGCCAGTGGAGGATGCATAAAGCATTTAGAAACATGTCCTGCAAGGCTGAGCACAGAGTTCTGGAGAGCAGCCACCTCTGAGAGAGAGGAAGGGAGTGGCGGGGCCTTGACTTGTCCATCTGTTTGAGTTCTTTAAAGTGGAAGGCAGGCAAGGGGTTCTAAAGCCAACTGACAAATGAAAGAGGTACAGGCTTGGCTGCAAGGCATGTGTATTGGGGGCAGTGTATACTTCATAATTTTTAAAAAATTGTTTTTAAACAAAAGCACCTGGGGACAGAAATACAACATCCTTCAGGCCAGCCAACCCGGCAGAGGGGCCTCCACCCTGCTCTTCCCCACCCTACCCTAGGCCCCACAGTCCTGCTCCCCTCCCAGCCTCAGCTCTTTCACTCCTTGTCTCCTGGGACCCAAACATCTTTCCCTCCAAAACCAGCCTGGCCCCACTGGCCCCCAATTCCTTCCCCAATCCGCACACCCTTGCCTTCTTTGTGGGAGTCCTCAGGCCTCTCAGCACTGCCAGACCACAGAGACAACAGCAAAAATAACTAACAAAGCAGATGCTTAGAGCACCCAGGAATATTCTTTCAAATCTCATGGAAGAATTACCCCTGAGGCTCCCTGGAAATCCAGCGTGGGCCAACTCCACTCTGCCATAGCAATTTCACTTGAGCTTCTGGTGTTTGGACTCTGACTCACTGACCTTTAAATTCCTGGCTGGTGCACCTGGATCTCAACCTCCCTGAGAAAGTGGGATTGGAGGAATGAGGAGGAAGGTGAGGAAGAACCATGGCGGGCACCAGTTCCACGAAAAACAGTCACTTCCATCTCACCGGGACCTCCAGACCTTGCTGTCTGCCCAAGTCATGAGGGAAGTCCCTCCTAAGAGCAAGTCCCAAACCAGGAGGGCCCCTCAGCTGTCTCCTCTCTGCCCTACTCTTCACCATCCTCCACTTTTTCCCAATCCATTTTCCTCTCCCTTTTATGACTTGAGAAGATAATCCTTCCCCATTTTGCTGTCACCAAAAGGAGCTGTGGCCACATATGGTGAGAAGGGCTTATTTTTTATAATAATAACATTCTTTAAGACTTTCGAATGAAGAATAACTGACATCGAGAAACGTATATATATCACACGGGTTCAGCTCAGTGAACTTTCACAAAGTGAACACCCTTGTGAAACAAGCTCCCAGGTCAAGAAATAGAGTGTGAGTAGTTTCCAGAAGTCCACCATGGCCTCTTCCAGGCACTATGTTCCCACCCAAGGCAAGTGCTATCCTGACTTCTAACAGCACTGATTTGTCAGCCTGTTTTATGCTGTACTTAAGAGGAATCACACAATGAGAATTCATTTGTGTCTGGCTTGCACTCAACATTATGCTGGTGAATTTCACCCATCCTGTTTCTTGCAGTTGTAGTTCTTCACCCTCATTGCTATATAGTATTCCATTGCTAAACTAGGGTACTGATATGGCTTGACTCTATGTCCCTGCCAAATCTCATGAATTGTAATCCCCATGTTGGAGGTGGGGCCTGGTGGGAGGTGTTTAGGTCATATGGGTGGATCCCTTATGGCTTGGTGCTGTCCTCGCCTTAGTGAGTTCTCTCAAGACCTGGTTGTCGTAAAGTGTGGTACCTCCTCCTCCACTCTGTCTTGCTCCTGTTTTCACCATGTGACGTGCCTGCTCCTGTTTCACCTTACACCATGAATAAAAGCTCCCTGAGGTCTCCCCAGAAGCAGAGCAGATGCCCACACCATACTTCCTGTACAGCCTGCAGAACCATTAGCCAGTGAAATCTTTTTTCTTTATAAATTACTCAGTCTTGGGTAGTTCTTTACCATGATGCAAGAACAGCCTCATACAGGTACCTCTTATTTATCCACCCTCCCACTGATGGACGTGTGGGTCATTTCAGTGTGGGCTATTAAAAATAAGGCTATTATGCAGGGAAGACTTTCTAAGGGCTCTGCCTGTGTCCTCACAAAGCTGTCTTCTTCCCTACAGGTTAGAAGGACAATGAAAGATGGAACAATGGAGTCTTCTGAAAGATTCTGGGAAGAGCTGACTCATTTGGTATCATTTGTGGGGTGGCATTGGCTCATCCTGCCACAGTTCATCTCTCTTCTAATAGAGATCCCCAATCTCCTGGAATGCTAATCTTCCTCTTTTGGGTTCATCAACTTGCCCAAGGTCACAGCTAGTATTTGGTTAAAGCAGGAGGTAGACTGTGATCTATCTGAGCACAGAACTCATTTGCTCTTACCACTATCTCTCTTGTGTTAAGAAACCCTCTCCCCAAGGTCATTATTAAAATAAGCCTATCATGACTAGGAACAGGTAGCACCCATTAACACCCCAGCATAAAATTTTTTAGAAAAGGGAACTCCAGGAGGTCGAGGCTGCAGTGAGCCATGTCTATGCCATTGTACTCCAGCCTGGGCAAGACAGTGAGGCTCCGCCGGGCACAGTGGCTCACGCCTGTAATCCCAGCACTTTGGGAGGCTGAGGCAGGTGGATCATCTGAGGTCAGGAGTTCAAGACCAGCCTGACCAACACGGAGAAACCCCGTCTCTACTAAAAATACAAAATTAGCCGGGGTGGTGGTACATGCCTGTAATCCCAGCTACTCAGGAGGCTGAGGCAGGAGAATCGCTTTAATTCGGGAGGCGGAGGTTGCGGTGAGCCGAGATCACGCCATTGCACTCCAACTTGGGCAAAAAGAGTGAAACTCTGTCTCACACACACAAAAAAAGGAATGTGATATCTCTCTATGAGTATACAGAGAACAGTGCCAGGAGGGCCCAGTATATAGTAGTTGATCATTAAATGTTTATTGAATGAAAACTCCAAGGTCATATTCTGTGTTACTTTTCTTGCTTTGTCATAGATATTTCTTTTTCTTTTTTTTTTGTCATAACTGTATCTATGTCTTATTTTTTTCCCATCTGTGTTGAGAAAAAATGAAATCAAACAAGAAATCATGAGATCTGCCTCTCAAGGAAGTGTACTGGAAAGCTGAAGTTTGCATTAGATGTACTTTTGATACCTGAGCCTCTGAGCCACTGCTGGTACTTCAGTTTCAGTACTCGTCATCTCTTTGTATAATAGCCTCCTTACTAGTTTCTACAGTGTAGTCAGTAATCTCTTTAAAATCTAAATTCTATCATGTTATTACTGTGCGTAACCTACCAGCTCTCTGGGGTACTCAGAAGAAAGTCCAGGCTGGGTGTGGTGGCTAAGGCCTGAATCACAACACTTTTGGAGGCTGAGGTGGTCGGATCACCTGAGGTCAGGAGTTCGAGACCAGCCTGGCCAACAG